>NC_089685.1:62359900-62662930 GCF_031753505.1 Anomalospiza imberbis
GCCCCGGCACGCCGGGAGCTGTAGTCCTCGCCCGCCCTCCCCGCCCCGCGACCTACTTCTCCCCGGACTGCGGCTCCCGGAGCGCCCCGCGCCCGGCCCGGTGCGTCCCCCGGCGGGGCAGGGCACAAAATTTTCCAGAGCACATGCGCGCTGGGGCCCGCCCGCCCTTCCCGGCGCTGCCCACGGCCGGGAACACGCCCCGCGGCCCAGGACCGCCGGGCACCCGCCCCCTTCTCCCCTTCCCTTCCCCTCCCTCCCAGCAGGGATGGGCGGGCGCGTCCCCACCCCGCAGCTGTTTCCCCCCCACGGCAGCGGGACGGAGTCCGGGAGGCTAGAAGCCCAGTAACCTTCTGTCCCTCTTCCCCGACCCCCCTGCTTGTCCCCTTCGCCCCAGTGGGACGGGCGAGGTCGCAAACAAGGTTCCCAACAGAGCGGCTCGGATGCATGGGGATACGTCAACAAGGGCGAGCTCCTGGCCCCGCACGCCCAGCGGGGTATCGCAGATCGGGGTGTCCGGGAGAAATGGGGGGCGGGCGAGGGGGGCGGGGGGCAGCTCAGCCCAGCCCCGACAGCTCCTTTGTTGTCGCCGGGCTTCTTCCCCTCGGAGCTCGTCGTGCACGAAAGGGAACACCCCGGCGACATCCCCCTTTCCCGAGAGCCCAGGGCGCCCACCACCGCCCTCGGGCCCAGCCTGCCTTTTTTGGGGCTGCTAGGGCTGGGGCTGAGCCGCATCCCGCTCCCGCCCCCCCCCCCGCCCCTCAAACTAGGCTGTGGAGAACAAAATGGTGAACTGGGGCACTGCAAAGCGTCCCCAACCCAGCGACTTTCACTTCCATTCTTCTCCCTTGAAGCCCCATTAATCCCCCCGGGGACCAGAGCCGCACAGTGACTCCGTGGTGGGGAGGGGGACGATGAGCCCCCTCAGACCGAGCTCACAAAGAGGACGCGCGCTGAAGGGGTCCCAGCCCAAGAAGGGGTGTGGGGGAGGAAAGCAGCCCCGGCCCCACTTACTTCGCTCTCGGATCCAGGGCCGGCGGCTGCTGGCGGCTGTCGCGGGGGCCGAGGGCGCTGCCGGCGGGTCTCGTCTCTGCTTTGCCCCGTCTCGTCCGTCCCCTCCCTCCCTTGTACCCGACGGCGCGGGGCGGGCCCTGTGCTGTAGCGTGGATGGCGCTGCTGTGCCCCAGAGCCGCCCGCGCCCTGGCCCCGAGTGAGCCAACTCACGGCAAACTTTCACCCTTAGCAACCTCTCTGCGCACGGATCCGTTCCCGCCCCGCGTGATGCGGCCGCGGGGGGCGGGCCGGGACTACTTCCCCCTCCCGTCGCCGTCCGCAGCGCCCCGGTATGGACGGGGGCAGGGCGGTCCGGCGGAGCCACCTCTGCTCCCCCCTGGGCACCGGGAGTATCTCGGATCCGAGCTCAAGGGAAGGACGGAAGGGGCCGCGGCATTAGGGGGGATTGACCTGAGGATTTCCCCAAGCAGCTTAGCCTGAGGCGACGGGGAGGATGGGGGTGGAATCGAACGGAGCGGGGAGAGACGGGACCGGCCGGTGAGGTCCCCGCCCCCGCGCACCATGGTACGGTCAAGCCCCAGCTCAGTAGCAAGGCCAGCCCCGGGACTCCCGAAGGGACAATTCTCTGCACACCCCCAAGCACGTCTGCGAATATTACAGTGGAGGAGCTCGGGGAGACGTGCACACGGGCAATCCTGGCTCCCTGCATCGTTGCAAAACCCTCGGGATTCCCGGTCCCCGATGCGGGGGGGAGCCCGGGGGCTGCGAGTGCATCTCCCCGGGGAACAATGGGGCAAGGCCAAACCGGTCGGGCTGGTATCACCGCGGGGAGGACAGGAGCGGCACGGCCACCTCCGCGTCCCCGAGACGGGGACAGAGATCCCGCCCCCTGCACGCGCTCCCGCCTCCCGGACTATTTTGTCTCCGCACGCCCGTGTCCCTCCGCCTCCAGCAGAGCAAGGCCGGCCCCGCCGCGGCGGAGACGAGAGACCCGCAAGGTGCGCGAGCGCCGGGCGTGCTAAAAATAACTGCGGCTTGTTAGCAACAGCCTTCCCATTGGCTGGCCAGGCCCGGCGGCGCCTTCGGATTGGAGCGCTGCCTCAGCCAGTGAGCCGAAGGGGGTGTGCGCAGTGGGCGCTGCCGGGAGATGTAGTCACCGGGGCGGCCGCGGCCTACCCCCGTCCCGAGTGCTGCCCCCGTCCCGAGTGCTGCCCCCGCCCCGCGGGGTGCTCGCGGGTTCGGGCAGGGCTCGGGGTCACGGGCTGCCCTGGGGAAGGACAGCCACGGTGACGGCCATCCCTGGGGCTATGGGCCGATGGCGGCACCTCCACCGCCAAACGCTGAGCTGCACCACCCACTGGCAAGCTGAAGGCACTCTCGGCCAGCACACAAATGGATCCGCACCCTGTGTTTCAAAGCAGACCCATTATTAGTTCCAGGAAAATGAAGAAAATACCTACCGGCATCCCCAGGCCGTGTACGTTACAGTGCAAAGTCACACCACCACACAGCGCCTGCAAAGGCTGCTTGCTGTCCACACTTAAAGCAACTTTTGACCCAAGTAACACTCCAAACTAGTAGAAGGGACACCAAGAACAGTGTTTTCAGGCTCTCCCAGCCGCGTGTCCTGCATCTTCCTCGGTGCTGACACAAGCATTACCACAGTCCCTGTTGCAGCAGGGGTAGCTGGCCTGGCAACCATCTCCCAAGTGCAAAAGTACAAAGTCATCTCTTGCCTCATTTCCACAATAGCCCTCAGCCTTCTTCTGGGTTTGGTTTGTCCTCCTCTCTCATTCAGGAACCTCAGGTACTGCCTTCGCCACAGAAGAGCAATTCTTCTGAGGCCAGCCAATACCGTGTGTTAAGAAATCCGCTAATGTTCCCTCCCAGCCACGGCAGCCAGCCTTGCTCATTTTCCCACTGATTACAGAAAAAAACCCCAATAACTTTTGAAGTTGTTTTTTTTTTTTTTCTGCAGGGAAAGGGTAAAGAGAAGAGCAAGATTTATGAGAGCTATTATGAGCAGCCTTATTTTTGTCACTCCTATTTTAAAAGGAATTTAGTTACAAAATAACACCTTCTTTTTTTTTTTCCAATTATCCCCTTGCTTTGCTGGAAGCAAAATCATAATGTCAGCCAGAGATCAGGAAATGAAAATGACTGAGCTATTTTTAGCATCATTAAGCAAAAAAAAAGGCAGTTACATTTCTAAAATTCTATTATTGTTTTAATAAGGTGTTAGTAAGAGGGTGTCACACATTAGGGCTCTTTAAAATACCTGTGCCTTGACCGTGCTCCTTTAATTATGGCGTCGTCCTTGTACACACGCAGGCAGAGGAATTCTGTCACAGTATCTGCTCCTGCATTCTCAACCATTTGGCTATTAAGTCAAAGCAAAGCTCCCGTGTCACGTGTGATTGGGGAGGGGAACAACTGCCAAGCCACTGGGACAGAGCTCGTTTGGTTGGGTTATTTAATGCCATGGAAGGGGAGTCAGGTTATAATTGGACATAATTAATATCGCCGTACCCTGAATCCTCTGTGCATTCAATTCACATGACAACCCCAAGGAAATGAAAACTTCTTTCCTGCTACTGAATGAGGCAAACATCTCCAGCTGATGTCTGTAATGAGAAAATAACAGCTTCTGTGCAGATAAGGTTTCAGAAGTGAGATTTTGTCCATGCAGCTCCCACAGGAAAAGCTCACAGGCAGATTCCAAACCTCCACCTACCCTTTCTTTTTGTTTTGTCTCTTTTTAAAGAGAAGTAATGCTTGGGGCTCAAGGGCTTTGTCAAGACAAGGTCTAGGTGGTTCAAGGAAGTGGATATATGTTACAGAGCTATTTGCTGAGCTCAGCTGTAGTTGTGGCTGGCAGTTGGTCGGAAGGAGTGCGTAACAGGGAACACCTACATTTCAGAACACAGCAATGCCTTGTTAGTACTGGCAACAGAGGCCAATTTCTTAATAGGTCAAGAGGTCCTACATTCTCTCCTTCAATGTAAATATTTAAAAATGAAGGAGGGTTTTTTTTACTTGTTGTGCAACATTTTAATAAAAAAAGAAAAAAAAAATAACACTACCTAGAAAGTAATGGCAGGAAGATACATTTAGCTCCATGCATTAGAATTTGAAGACAGCACCATGGTGGTTCAGCTGCCACGTTGACAAAGCTGTCCCCATCTCTCCCACCCTTCCCTGCTGTTGCCACACAAATACTTTGCAGCTGGCAGCCAGGGAGACCCCAAATCTGGCTGCATAAAACTCCATGGATGGATGAAGTCCTTCCAAAGCTTGGCCTGCACACAGCAGCAGGACGTGTCTTGTCTCATTTTCTCCCTGCAGGGAAGCTCTCCCTTTTAGCATGTGCCCTGGTCTCCAGTACTGCAAGGCAATCTCATTTTCCTGGACAAGTACTTTAAAATCTATTTAGGTGAAAAATAATGCACTTTTCTAGAGGCCCTGCCTAGGTATCATCTACTGGTGCATAGAAATCATTACCAAGCAAGCAAGGTCATGTTTTTCTGGCTACACAAATGTGTCCATTACCCTTGTCTGAATTAGCAGCTCCAGGACAATGTCCCATCAATGCTCTGAAAGTACCAGAAAGGCAGTGGCACTGAACTGATCTGAGCACCAGCAGCATTTGGCATGCTCCCCAGAGCTGTCTGAACAAACAAGGCAAAGGGGAAAAAGCCTGTCCCTCCCTCTCTCCACCTGCCCAGTGACTCAGAACAACTAGAATTGGCAGCTTAACTCTCAGAATACAGACCAATATATCCAGCAGTCAGCGTGAGGGCATCAGGAGTGCCAAGAAAGTGAGTATGTTCAGCTGTTTTTGGGGATGGGGGAAGGGATGGGGACAGTTGTACCTCTACAGCAAGCTCTGCCTGGCTGATCCTGCTAAATGATTAGGGACAAGGGGTGCTCTAAAATTAGCTCACCAGGGTGTATCGGTTCTGAGACAAAAAGTAATTCCTTCCTTCATTTACCTCTACCTTTACTGAAAAACTTGGTCATTTTCCAAATTTCTGGGAAAGAAAAAAAATGCGTACAAACCTTCTGCATTCCTAGTGAGATAATTTGGGCGGCCTGACTGAGGGTAAGTGATAAATTCTGGTTGAAGTGATAAAGTTCCAGGTACAACAAATCTGCATGTCATGGCCTGCTTTTAAAGAAACACAGAATTTAAAATGGCCAATAACAGGTCTGACATGGACTTTTTGGTCTGCAGAGGCAGTTGCCTATTCCCATAGAACTGCTTTGGGGGAATAGGTTTGCTGTAATCAATGAGCTAGATTGCTCTGAACATCTTGGCAAATGACATCCATCAGAAGCTGTGTAGGGAGAAAAACATACTGATACTCTCAGAACTGCAAAAAGCTTCGAAGAGAAACCTGACAGAATTAATAGCTGGGGGCAGGAGAGGGAGGAGCAGCTGAGATAGCTGTAGGGCCAGTGGCAGCTACAGCCAGCTGTAAAATTTTGCCAGGGAAAAATTACTTTTGAGGGGAGGATAATCACAACTTGCGTGCTTTTCACTTTTATCCAAATGGTTGGAGCAGGTAGAAGAGGTATTTAAGCCAAGGAGTAGTAAGAGGAATTGGTACTAGCCTCAAGCGAATAGCTGAAATCCTGGAAGGGGCACCAAAAAAAAAAAAAAAAGGTTTTGGGGCTCTGCACCCCAAAAACTGGACAAAGACAACTGTGTTAGTGTAGCACACACTCTGCTCAGACTACAGGCACTTGAAGGACTGCGGGGCACACTGAGCCAGGACCCTGATTTAAGCATCTGAGGAGTACACACCCATGGGGAACTCAGTTCCGCCTCTGCACAAAGGCGCCTGTTCCCAGATCTTTGCTGAGCCAACAGACTGCTTTTAGCCTCTACTGGTATTTGACAAACAAGCAGCCTCTGGTTTCCAGCATGCACACGGCCAATAGACAAGAACACAATAGTTGGTTTCCCGTTACAGCAGGGAAGGCTTTAACTTATTCACAAGAACAGGACAGCGAGTCAAATAGCTTAGTAGGTTTTAGAAAGGGATTGGATGTTTGCATGGTGAAACAACATCCACAGCCGTATTAGCCGGGATAAGGGTTACAAGCTCAGCGATCCTCACGCTACAGGACAAAATGATCAGTGGCTGGGATCACAGGCAGACAAAAGCAACAGCCATTCCCTGAAGCTCCTTGCGGCAAGGTCACGTGGCCCTAAGCAGAGACTGTCAGAAACCAGATAACCCATTGTGAAGTGCTAGCTGGGCTAATCCTCCATGTCCCCAGAAAGCTCCAGAGAGGCTAGGCACAGAATGAACCAAATAGAAATCCTTGTTGTACCAAAAATAAAAACCCAAAAGAAACAGTTTTATTGGTATGCATCCTACAGAAATGGTTACAAGAAATGGCCTTGGATTTATCTGTCAAAGAAAACATGGACAGCTGTGCTCTCCCTAGGAAGGCACCAGCCATGAGCAGATTCCTAACAAAACAGGGCAGCATGGAAATATACTGGAGGAAGGGAGGAGGGGAGCGGATTGGTGTTTTGTTCTTCAACACCGATGGATGAGGCAATTTCAAACAGTTGAGAGGAGGCCCAGTAAGAACAACTTCAAGGTGTTTTTCCACACTAAAACAAGCACTTTCCATTTTTACATGGCTCCTTCTATGTGTAAGTGCTTGCCCATTCTGCTTTGTATAGAGAGTCGGGGCAACTACTAGCAGAGCTTCTGCAAAGGCACGAGACAGTAATCTTCATTTACCCTCCCTCATCATTGGTTCTCATCAGGTTTCAGTCCCCACTCAGTCTGTTATTTCTCCAATCCTAAGTATATTACTGAATTTGTATTGCTTTAGAAAAAAGATAATCAACCAGTTTTCAATAAGAGTAAAGTCCAGAGATGTTCCAAGACCCTCTTGCCAACCCAACAGGAGGTAGCCACGTACGAATAGGATCACCTCTTCTTGAAGCCATACTTTTTCCGTTCATAGAAAAGATCTGTCTTGGAACTGCCCAGGTTGACGATCTTAGGGCAACCATCTCTCTGTAAGAAAAGAAAATGCAGGTTAGGAAATGGGCAAACAGAGAACAACATCATAGTTGTAGTAAGTTCTCAGTTCCCACACTCTCAGCCCTGTCCTCAACACATTTCATATACCTGTACAGACAAATTGCTCTCCAGTGCTGGTTATCAGTACTACAGTGGAACAGAGAAAAGGATGGATGTCATTTCAGCATTACTGTAGGACATGGTCTCCCTCAGGGCCAAAATGGAAAACAGCTCATACAACATCAGCCATTAAATAAAAAGGATGCGCGGTGCCTCAAGACTGAATTCTTTCTAAATCAGGATATGCAGGACCTCTAGGGCCCAGAGGAATAACCTTTCCCCTCCTTAGCCAAGAAGAATCTTGCTGCTCTAGACGTCACCAAATCACTCTTGTGTTTAGGAACCCGTCAGCAGTGACAGCAGAACTGAGTCTCAGATTTCTTGTATCCTGGATCGATTACTGCAGAGGCTGTAGGGTCAGCTACTCACAGCAGCTACATAGATTAAGTTCTTCCACCTGAATTCTAGTAGATGGTGAGAAAAAAAGCCTCAAGAAAAGCAAGGAGAGCAGGGGAGACCATCCTGAGAGGTGTGGTTGCAAAACCGAATCAGAAACGCCCTCTTGGTACAACTGGGAACATTTACCCATGGGTCACCCAGGGTGACCCATGATCCCATGAGCCCAGGATCTGCATAATTCTTTAGGGCAAAGCATTATGGATGGCCACAGCAGTTGTGAGGGACCCAGCAAGCAGAGGAACACGTGTCCTTGGTTGAAATGCAAGCCCGAGTGCATTAGATTGAGAAAGCCCCTGGGCAGATGTCAGATGCTGTAGGATCTGCACCCAAGCTGCCTGGCTCCCATGCCAGAGATGCAATCTGGTGGGGAGGATCTCCATGATAGGGATAACAGGAGAGGTGGGGAACAGAAATCATCCCTCCCTCATACACCTGCCACGACCCATTTCTGGCTACTGTCTCCTTATTTCATTTTGAACCTCAGTAGCAGGACTCTTTCAAGACTTGCCTCCCACAATCCATGGAGTGTGTTCAGATCTTGACAGCCTTATTGCAGGGCTCTGTTCGTTCTTCCACCTCCTCCCAAGGACACAGCTCATGAGCACCCTCCTTTCTCCAAGAAAAGATTACTATTTGCAACTCACAGATGTCCTGGGTGACAAAGTGGGATTCAGGCCCTTACCCACAGATCGAAGTGGGCTGAAACAATACTTCATTCCTTCCTCCACCAGAATAAATGAACCAAGAGTAACCAGGTCCTTTGCTTTGTGCCCAATAGCATTCCATCTCTGCCATCCATTTTATTTGCTTTCTTGATTCACTATTTTTTCCACTCTTTCTCTGAGGATGATGAAAGTGCTGTGGCTGTTAAAGCTTCAGGTACAGAGCTCTGCCCATCTGATTTTCTTATTCACCAGATTTTCTTATCAGCACCAGATACCATAATTGTGATAGGCAGCAGCACACTTAATTTTGCTCCTTCTGGGCTCCCTACACTTGTGCCAGCATTTTTCAATCCTGCAACAAATCTTGTCAAATCTGCTGTTTCAGATCTGCAACTTCACATCTGCAATAATATGTAACATCTGAGTTCTCTGCTACTAAGCAACTTTCTTCACTCACAGCAGCATTCACCCAGGTGTCAAAATACCCCAGACCTGTTATTCTTCACTAGCTCTATGTTTTCTACAGTCCTCCCTGACAGAGCACCTGATTATTTCACACCTGAACCAAACACAAGATATAGGTAATCTTAGGTTATGAAAAACACTTGTTGGGAATCCCTATGAATTGATAAAACTAAAACCAAACCTATTTTACTCATGACTCATAAAGCCAGGAATCTTCATTCCAAAGGTAAGCGAACAAAACTACTGTTTCTCACAGCATTTATAAAGTAGGAGGCAGCACCCCCATCAAAACACTTATATTCATATTTAGATACAGAGAAAGATTATGGTCCTGTTAGATTTAATGACTAAACTCAAAGGAGGACCTGCTCCTGTTCTGGATTTGGCTGCAGGCCTCTAGAGAAAACAGGCACTAGAGAGAATTAAAGCAGTAACTCACTCAGCTGAGGACACTCCTGTAAACCACTCGGAACCACTCTCTTAGCACGTTCTTCACAGTCATTAGGGTGTGTAGGAAATGACATTTGCAAAGCACCAAACAAGTTTTAACAGACACTTTCACAGCTACCAGGCCTATATTCTGGGACAGCAGAACTGTAAGCATCATGTTCTTGTTCTCCTGTAAGGTCTTTCTAATGCTTTGTTGCAGTTCATGTCTTGCACTCATTGTGTTGGGTTATTAACAAAAGCTTTATAAGGAGTGAACAGCTGCCTAATTTCCCATGTGCAATGGTTTTCAGCACAATATTGTAAAAAGATGATAGCTCTGGCTATAGACAAAAGGGACCATAACACCAAAAAGCATTAGCCAAAAGAGAAATACCTACAATGCAGACAATTCCAGAAAAGAGTAAGAAAATATAAATTGTATCCCATTGAAATTATACAAGAAGCATCCAACTTGTGAAACACAATCACTAGTGAAGCCACTGGACACTAAGGACTAACTTTACCTTGTTATTCAAAGGAAAACAAAGGTTTTGATTCCACAGGCCTTACAGTACTGTATGTGCTCTTAATCAGTGGCTCATAATGGACTTCTAGGGAGGAGCGGTTTCTGCCACTGCCTTGCAGTGTCTGCAGTATTTCTGACCCTGGTGAAACCTAGGCTGGAGCTGTACTAAGATAACAACCTGAAGTGGTAACAAGCAGTGTGTGGAGGAAATGAACTGTGAGTGTGCAAAACAGTCAGAGATCCTTAGAATGAAGAGAGTTGCAATACCTCAAAATGCTTTGCAAACACAAAGACCTATCAACAGGGGAATAAAGGTTTCAGATATTGCAAATGACTGCCAATTGTCCCAGCAGTAATTTCAGCAGCTCCAAGCCCCTTAAAGGTAAGCATGACTACTATGTAGCTGGGATGGCAACTTACATCTTTTTCCTGGATGGTGCACTCCTTGCAGTAGTAGGCATCAGACACTCCGGGCCCCCCGCAGATGACGCATCGGCCCTGGTAGGAGCCGTAGTTACACTCGTCACAGATGCGCACCAGGGTGCAGGGCCGCACGTAGGAGTCGCAGATCACACACTTGCCATCACCTGCGAGCACAGCACAGCCTTTGGTTACAGAAAGTCCTTTCTGCCACCTCCACATCAGAGGAAAAGCTTCCTGGTCAAATAACTTCCCTGTACACTCAAAGACAATACAGCTGAACTACAGAAATGTGCCTTGCAGGCACAGGGCACAACTCTGTATTGCACACAGACTTGAGAGGAACAAGGGCCGTGGCCTGCAATATTTGAGGGTTTTTTTTTTTTAATTTAGTCATTCATTCACAGTCAGAGAAGAAACCCAAAATTACTTGGGTAACTACTTTGTGATTAGTCAAGACTTGCTTAGATTGTACCACTACTTTTACTCTAGAACTTTTCCTAGCATTCATTTGCAAAAGAAAAAAAGCCAGAGTGACAGAACTAGAGTCCTTACCTACACAGAAGCAGCAGTGTAAGCTTCTCCCACAATGCCACATCAACAAAAGTCTGGAGTTACTATGCTCAAAGAGATAAGAGACTGCATTCATGGTCCCTTTAATCCTTCATCTGTGACAAGGCCAAAGGAAGGGCAAACTGGCATAAGCAGCCATTTCACAATAGTTGCTCTTGGGCTCTCACAAGGAACTGAGTGCAATTCAAGTACTGATATTATACAGGCAAGGAGCCATCAGATGCCAGCAACAGTTTCTGCTGAGCTGGACCTTAACCAAAACACTGACCTACGGATGAAAGGCTTCATATCCTATTACCAGTTCCCAAGGTATCTAATCCTGACTCCCAGCTTGCCTAACCTGCTCTTAAATCTCTGGTGTGACAGCCCTCAGCTACTACCAGTGAGAATCTGTTTCAGGTGCTCTTGAAAATTATCTTCTTGCTTCAGAGTGTCCTTCTCCCACTTTACTTGTTCTCACACTATTTTTGAGTCACAAACTACTCACCTTGTTTGTTCTGTTCCCCTACATGATCTACCAACAGATCAAAAGGATCTAACAACAGATCATACTCTTTCTTCCCTTTCACAGCTAAGCATTTAATTCCATGGGTGTTTTTCCTGCTGTAACTTCCACCATTTGCCTTCCATTTCTTCTTCTCCTACATGCTAACGGAGACCTATCTCACAGTATGACGAAGCCAAAACCCAAAAATGCATTTTCCCCCCTGCTTTAAAATGATCAGGAGGATCTTTTGGTATTACAGATTACAAGGCTCCAACGAAGCAGTCACTGTAGCCTCAGCCACTAGAAATGCTGGCAGCAGGTACGCTAGAACTGCGTTTGTGTGAGAGTCTGTTTGAGCTTGCAACTTTTTAAGTATTCCTTGAGCTACACTTGCAACATTACAGTAATTGTTCCCTTTTCAAAGAGTGGCATGAAGTTTGGGGTTAAAGCAAAAATAGATTCCAACCTTCAAACCGAAACTGCATGCTCTAACCACAACACCACGTTCTCAAGCAACTAAATGTGGATGCTATACTTACATTTTTCACAGAGTCTTCCGATTGCTGGGGAAAAAAAAAAAGAAAAAATTATTTGAGGCAGGAGAAAAATCTAAGTACAAATTTGAATGTCAAATAATTATTTTCTGCAATGAGCAGTCCTTAAAAAATTAAAGGTTGAACTATAGAAACAGTTTGAGCATACACACATTCATGACAAAAAATATATAACTCCTGGAGAGATTTACCAGAACCCAAGATGCACTATGAATGCACAATGGCATCCCTCTGCAGCAAAAAAAACCTACATTCATCATTCCGTTTCAAACACAGCCAGTGTATCTGACTGAAGGAAATATTGTACATGAGTCTTGGCACAGCTTTTAGTGGGAGGAAAAAACCAAAACCAAGCGTTTGTTTAAAGCAGTCCAAATACCTTCTTTGCTTTAGAACATGAAGGTAGTTAAATGTTCCTTAGAAGTCTTGTCACTTGTCTGGGACACTCGCAAAAATGATGTTAGGAGCTTGCATAAATGTAATAATTACTGAGTTTCAAAGACTAGATGTGCACATCAATGAAGACTAAATATTGATTTGTCTGAAGGAGGAGAGACAAGGGATTTGTCAGTGACTTTTCAATATAGACAGATGGTTAGAAGCACTGACTATTCCAAAGAGAGATTATTTCCTTTGGGCAGTGCAGCTGAATGCTTTGCGTTTACGGATCTTGCAGGAAGCCGCTCGTTAAATTTGCTCTTCCAAGGAGCGACAAAACCCAGGAAAGGATACCTCAACTTCTAATTTTGTACAAGAGTTCTTTGAGTCTTGACCCAAATGCTGACGAGGATAAACCCCGTTATCTGTATTACAGGAATAACCCGGGAGATAACTTTTGTCTCGCAGCCAGAAAGATGCTCCCAAATGCTGCTGGATCCACAAAGCACGGCGGGGCATGGAGAATAAAGAAAAATAAAAGGAACACAAAGGAGGGAGCGAGGGAGGAGCGGGAGCGCGCGCTGCCCCTCCTCCTCCTCCTCCTCCTCCTCCGCCGGGCCTAACGGCCGCGCGCGGGCCCGACGGCCGGTAACGCGCGCGCCTCCCGCCCGCCCCGCGGCCGGAAAAGCGGGGAAGGGACCCCCCCACCCCCCACCCTCACCCCCCGGGACCCACCGACGCCGGCCTGCTTGCGGCAGAAGATGAGGTCCGGGTGGTGCTTGGCCATGGCGAGGCGACACCCGCCCGGCGCTGCTGCTGCGGCCCCGCGGAGCCCTCGCCGCCGCGCCGCCCCCGGGTCCTGGCCGGGGTGAGAGCAGCGCCTGCCAAAGCGCCTCCCCCGAGCGGGAAAACGCCGAGGGATGCCGAGGTAAAGCCTCCCCCTAGACCCACCCCATCTCTAACCTTCCCCCGCCCAGAGGAGCCCTGTGTGGCAGCCGACGACCCTCTCCTGTGGCGGGTGTCTCCCTGCCAGGACCCGCGCGGCCCCGCCCCCGCGCGCGCCGGAGATGTCAAAGGGGCCGCGTGACGCCATCGCGGCGCGACTCCATCTTTGTCAGTGAACAAAATGGCGCCGTACTGCGTGCTGGCGGCTCGGCTGAGGGTGAGCGGCGGTGGCGGGCGGGGCAGGCAGCGGGCGGGACGGGCGGAGGAGACTGCGGCAGGGACAAGATCACTGACCGCTGGGCGGCCACGAGGGCGGCCGCTCGCCCGCAGCCTCGGGGTCAGGCCGTCCCCGCCTCCGCGTGTAGGTCAGCGTGTCCCCGTTTCGGCCCCACGCCCTGTTTCCATGGCGATGGTGGGGCGGCCGCGGCTTTGGCGGCGGCGGCGGCGGCGTGGCCGCTTCTCGGGCCCTGGGGCAGGACGTCTCCCGCCACCGGGCCCTGCCGGCCGTCAAGGTGAGTGCAAGGTGAACGGGGCGGCGGGGACGCGGCCTGGCGCCGCCGGCTCCCCGCTCTGCCCGGGCCCCGCTGCCGTGGGCTGGAGCCGCTGTCAAAGCCTCGGGCCTCACAGCGCAATGAGCCCGAGGGCGCGGGCCCGAACGGTGAAATAAAAGGTCTTTCCCCGGGGCAGGCATTTTTCTTTCCCTCGTCTTGTATTACTTCCTCTTATGGGCATGCGGGAGCACAAGGTGACTCCCCGCTGTGTGAGTGAGCTGTCTTTTGGCTAATTTGCTTCAAAAATCCTCCTTTTAATGCAAACAGAGGCTCCTGGGTGGTAAAGATGCCAGCCTCTCTCTAAGGGGAGCTAGGACGGCTGAAGAAGCAGGCAAGTCAGGCACATAAATTGCCTTTTTTCCCGGGGCCGCAGTAGAGGCTCTCATAGTCTTGTCTGTCATGACCTCTAAAACTCACCTTTGCCAGTAATATGATCTTGCCCCAGAGATTGCCTTCCTTGGAAAAGACTTCGTTGTGTTTAGTGTCTACTCAGTAATAAAGTTTTCATATCTTTTAAAGTCTGTAAGGCAAATACCAGGTGCAATTTTCTGTTTAGGGCTGCTAAGGGATAAGGAAGCCTTTGCTCCCCTGTGATAAAGGCAGGCAGTGTAACTTCTCCATTTGCCACTTGTGACCTTGGCCAATATGTTCCCTTTTCTTAGGGAACTGAAGCAAGAATTTGGTTGGCTTTTAGTATTCTAAAAGTCTTTTGTGAATCTTAATTCCAGTTTGGTTATTACCGTCTTGCTTTAGAGGTAGATGTTTTAGAAAAGTATAGTAGTTTTTAAATTTAAATGAAAGTTACAGAATCGCACCACTTGGTATATTTGTTCTTACTTAGTTACTTGTTCTTAAATAGCTTTCGGTTTGTACTTTGAACAGAAATGACTGCTCATAAAATGAAGGCAAATCTTTTATTAGGGTAATGAATTGGTTCTTGTTTTGTGCTGTGACATTGCATGAGAACAAACAGTCATTTGCTAAAATTAATGATGTAAATTGTAAAATTTATGATGTAAGGTGAAGGCTGTGCTGGCACAGTTGATATGGGGAATTTAGTATTCCAGGAGGTTGTCTATTATCAGGCTCAGGGTGCATATTTCTTTCCCCCCTGTGAAGGACTAAATCTGTGATGCTAATCAAACACGTGATGTCTTTAGGAAGCTGCTGTGTAGCAGCCTAGAGATTAATGAATATGAGGATCATCTTGTCAATCACTGTGATAGTGCCAGTATTGACCATGGCACACATTACTACTATTAGTTCTGTTTGCCTCCCGTCCTGGAACTGTTTTGGAACTGGAATTGCAGAGAAAGCTTGCCTCTGAGGGAAATAAATTGGAATTAACCTAATTTGGACTGACTGTGCTATTTAAAGTATAGTTCTAACAGCCTCAAAGGGTCAAGATCTCTTTTCTACCTACCTGAAATAATGCTTTTAGTAACATTCCATTTTTCAAGCCACGTTGCCTGAAGATTGACTGAAAGGGAGCACTGTAAAGCTCTAAACTGCCCAAAATATCAGGTTTATTGAAGGCATTGTGGTTAAGTACCAAAATTATGCATGGGCAGCTTTGTGTATCTGGCAGAAATGTTGGCCAGGGCTAAACTGCTCTTCAGAGCCATAATTTTGGTTGCTCTTCTGAGGTGGGTCTAGAAAATGAGCCTGCATTTACAATTTGATTATGCCACTCTGCTTTTGCTTTTTTTTTTTTTTTTTTTTTTTTTAGGCTGAATCATGGTGAATGTTGGAAACTTGGCCAGTGTTCTTAGATCAGGGAAGATGGTATTTTGGGTTTCAGCTGGGATTTCTAGGACAGATTTCCCAGATAGAAGTGCACGTAACACAGTTGCTACTCTTTTGAACATGAGCTTTTCCTCACTGGGCTCGTCTGCCTTATTGGCTGCCAAAATGCAAGTTATTTTCTGAATTCAGACTCCCCTTGCATCTGGAACATTCACTGTAGTGCGCTAAATGCATGATAGTTACCTTAAAAGTTGTAAAGAGCAGTGTTAGCTTCCTTACAGAGATTTCAGAAATAAGGACTCATTTATTAGACTGGCTTTCTTCTGTCTTTAAAGGAAGCTTTTCACCTTGTGAAACATCAATAGGCTTAGGAGCCCTGTAATGATTACTGCCATTCCTTTTACTGAAATTTGAACAAGGACACTGCAAACTGGAATAAGGGATTCAATGCCAGGTGAGAGGAGGTCACTTGACAGCTGTTTGGTGAGCCTGGAAATAAACAGTTCCTGGATAAAAGGGAAAATTTTTAGATTGGTGGCTGCCTATTTCCCTTGGCTCTTGGGTTCAAGGCACTTCTCACTACTTACTGAAAAAACACCATGGAAGCCCCTGCAAAGCACTTGTACATTCCCTCTCAGAGAAGAGTGAGAGGGAATGAAACTGGGAACTATCAGGCTTGTGACTTGTCCTGAATCTTGCAGTTCTGCCACCCTGTTTCTGAGGATGCAATAGGAGGAGGACAGCCATGGAGAATAGACAGGTGTGATGAGTGATGTAGTGTAGATTCTTTGTGAGGAGAGATAAGACTTTTGAACCAGGCAGTTTATACTTGTTGGTGGGTGGTGGTGGATCCTTAGACTTGCTGGGTGCCAACATGAGAAGAACCATATTGAATCAAATTAATTCCCAGCAGAAATACAGGATTAGGTTTATATCCTGGTAAAATGAAGATGGCACTTTTTAAATAGATGTCTTTTAAAATTCTTATATAGAGAAAAATGTTTGTCTAGTCTACTGAAGCTGATTGGTTTAGGCAGTTATTTTCCCTGGGTCATATTGGCCATTAGAGAAACAGACCTTCAGTTTTCCATACTTCTCCAGGTCCAGACAGAGTCCTTCACCTTAAACATGTTCTTTTCCTGCTTCTGGTAGTCTGAAGCTGTGCTCAGCAGGATTCAACTACTGAGTGTTGCTGATCTTGCGATTACCGGCTGAACACTGACATAGTATTAGAAAAAATATTACATTTCCTTGTGCCATTTCATGAAGTGAAAAGACCCATAGACATGGATGTTCAAACAGAAAACATTTTACCTGAATTTTGTTTGAAAAGTTTTGTTGTACCTCTTTTTGGAGCGCCCTACTTCAGATTTCCATTTTAATCAGCTTTGTTCCCAGACAAGACTAAGATGCTATGAAGCCTGTGCTATTCCTTTTATTTGCATATTTATTCTTCTATATGATGAATTAAAAAGAAATTACTGCATTAAACCACAATACATTTCCTGGCCTGGGAATGAGATTATTTTTCCATGAACAGTGATTAAATAGCTCAGTGTTTTTTTTTCCAGCCACTCCAGCAGTTGGAGACTTTCACAAGACTGAATATCTTGCGAGGTAAAAAAACACCAAACAAAACCAACAAAAAAAGGCCAGAACAAAGAAACAAAAGTTACGTGGCTACTAGGTAAAGGACAGCTCTGCCTAGTTTATATATTAAACAATGAGAAGCTGGGTGGTGTTTGTATTGGTGTGGGTGGTTGTTCTGGGCTTTTTTTGTTTGCTGGTGGAAGAAGGAAAGGTCTTAAGTCTGACACCTGTGGCAAGTTCTGGAAGTTCTAGGATTAAAGTGCAGCACAGTGAAATTTGATGACTGCGTTTCCCATGCACTCATGGAGGAGCAGTGCCCTTTTTGCCACCAGGTTCACTTCCCTCAGATATTCTTTCATAATGGTGACGTACAACTGCTGTAAGTCTGTACTGCTTCTACCAAAAGCTCTTTGTATAATGGCTTAGGATAGTTTGGTAAAAAGGCAAACTGCACCCTTCTTGCTGGTGCGCTGAGTAGTGTGATCTTGCCTAGCTTTCCCAAAATTTTGATTGCAAAAGATACTAACAAGTGTTATCAAAAGGACAAAAAAACGAGATTTTGCTAAAAATTGATGATGTCTCTTTGATTGTGATTCTTTCAGGCAATCTTTTCAATGCTGGTAACAAGAAAGCTGGAAAAAATATTCACAGGGAAACATTTAAATGCTTGAACAGGTTTAAAGAATTAACTAGGGGGTTTTTTGACAGTGGTAAAAAAGCCCCCAGTGGTAGGTACAATGATTGTGTTTTGAACAAGGAATATTTACAATCACACATGCAAAAGGGGTGTTTAGTGTAATACTCATACATTTATTAACCTGTACTTATCAAAACTTTGTAACTCTGAAATAGCAGATGAATAGAAAAAGCGGGATTAAGATTAAGGTGTAGTACTGGAGGAGGAAGAGTTCTGAACTCTTTTCTTCAGTCTGTTTCCAGACTTCTGATGCTGATGAGTGAGACTTTGAAAGCATGTGAGAAATGTGTGTGCCAAATCCTTGGAAGTTTTTGTGGAGGCTGCTGTCTGACTCAGTTTTCAAAGCTGCGTGAGAGCTTTTAGCCCTGGGCACTGACCTGTATCTTTCAGGTCAGGTGCTGTAAAGGTGCCTCACCATAGCCTGCCCTTCTCCTGTGTTCCAGGAAACTGTCTCACTCTGGAGGCTGCCAAGTGAAATTTGGCTTTTTTTTTTCCCTGGTACTTTCTGCTGGTGCATTCAGCTCACAGTATAGTTCACCTGTCATCTAACTCACCTGTAGGGTAAGTGCCAGGCTTTTCAGAGGCAAAAGGTGAGGGTGCCTTCGTGAGAGTGAGGAATAGAGCCCCAGCCAGGCTGGTGGAGCTGGTGAGTTTTTCCCACATCTTGCTTCTCCTGCTCTCTGTTACATTGTAGACCCGACCTGTACACCACTGTCTCCTTGTGTAAATTTCATGTTTTGTAGCAGTATGGAGAGACCCTGCCTAGGAAACTTAGTATATGATGGTGGTACAGAGGCGTGTGCACTCAGACTGGCACTCTATTGCTTGCCAATGTCAACTTCAATGTCAACTCTATGCCAGTAAGCAAATACAAACCTAGGGATAGTTTGCTTTAGAAACAGCATTGGTTCTTCATCATGACTCTGATGTGTCAGGAGTATGGCAGGCTGGTGCTCTCTTGAGAATTGGCTCAGCATTGCCTGAAAGCAGATTTCTCATTTGAAAGCATTAAGCATCTGGTGCACTAAATAAAAATGTGGAATAATTTAGTAAATATTACCTCTGCTGGGTACTTTGGTGTCTCACTGTTTAAGATAATATGGGGTATTGTATGATGAAATGTATTTGGGTGTAAAATCCCAGTAACAAAAACTGAAAAACATTTTTAATTGATATGTTACAGAAATTCACTCTGCAGGGTTCCAGTTTTAATACTCTCCCTTTTTTCAGCATGCCTTGAATAGTGGGGTACGACGCTACCATGTTGCTCCTGTCCTGTGCCAGCGGGCCAAGGTGGCCATGAGCCACTTTGAACCTAATGAATATATAAATTATGAAAAACTGGAGAAGAACATCAACATTGTCCGTAAGAGGTAAGAGTGGAGAAGGGAAGAAGGAGGGGGTCAGTCTATTGAATTGAGCTCTGCAGTGACAAGAGGGGAAGAAAATTAATGTTGTGGGCCCTGGCACAGGGAATGTTTACCAGGGAAAGCAGCACTGAACAGTGGCAGTTGTAAATATAGTGAAGCATGATTTGTAGTGTCTCCTCATAGTGGTGGGGCACTGTGGGAAGGGTTGAAGGATATGATGAAGCACTGCAATGTGCAGAGAACCAGGCCAGTGCAGAGGAGGTGCTAGAAAGGGCTCCATCCTCTTTGTTTAATACCCTCATTGAGGATTCTTCACATTGGCCCTTGCTTCTTTCTGGGGCAGCAGCGCGTGGGTCATGGTTGTTATAGGCTAATGCTTCTTTGTGCTGTGTTCTGCTGTAGGTGTTAGGCATGGAACAAAGGGCTAGGAATTCATAGCATTTGTAAACAGTGACCTTAATCTGCTGATAGAGGCTTGTGTGCCTGCTAATTTGTCATTCCTGCTCCACTTACTGTGGCAGTGGTTTGTATGACTTGTCCTTCGGTCTTTGTGTCCCTTGTTACATGTGGTGGCTCTCATTTCAAGTTGTTGTGTTGATTTAGTTACTTCTCAGAAGGTCTTGCTACATACATAAATAGATTCTTCAGCTGATACAGCTGCAGGATGAAAGGTCTCAGGTCACGAGGCTCCACTTAGTTGTATTTGCTGTGGGATCTGGTATTTGTGAATTGAGTCTGACCTCTATCTCACCTCTACATTTGCTGTCTTGAAGTATGACTCAAGAAGTGAGCAGTCAATGTTTCTTTTACAGTATAGGAAGATTAGAAAAGAAAGCATAAAATGACATAATTTCATACGTTTTTGAACTTTATTAGCTGAACTCTTGTTTTAACAATGGGCCAGTGGATATTTTAGTGCTGTAAGAAGAGCATGGAGGTTTCTTTGTGCTAATAGGTCTTAACAGTCTGAGCAATATAGGGAAGCATTCTCTTACATGCTTAAAGGGGCAAAAAAAGTACACAAGATGCAGATACTAAAATTATTCTCCTCAGGCTTGACCGCCCTCTGACCTTGTCTGAGAAGATTGTATATGGACACCTGGATGACCCAGCAAAACAGGAGATTGAGCGCGGCAAGACCTATCTGCGCTTACGGCCAGACCGTGTGGCCATGCAGGATGCCACAGCTCAGATGGCAATGCTTCAGTTCATCAGCAGCGGGCTGCCAAAAGTGGCTGTGCCTTCCACCATCCACTGTGATCACCTCATCGAGGCCCAGTCAGGCGGTGAAAAGGATCTTCAAAGAGCCAAGGTCACTATTGCAGAGATGTAACTTCTGTCTGTTTGAAAATGTCCTTCCAGTTGAAGTATGAGTTTATTTTAATTGTTTTTTTCCGTAAGGACAGCCAGGAATCAGATATGGTAACAGATTGCCTGTGATGGTCAGCTCTGTAGGTCAGATGCAGTGAAGAAACAGACTAAATGGATTTTTGGGAGTTCTTCACCTCAGATTCATCCATGGTTTAAAGGACCATGAATGTGGGAAAAGCTAGTCTTAAGTTGTTAGTGATGGAAGCCCAGATCATGTGTGTTCTAGAGAGAGATATTTTAGGTAAAGGAGAGAAAAAAAAATACTTCAAAGGGAAAAAAAAGGAAGTCAGATTACTCTGTGTTTCAGTATGGCAATGTGAAAAACATAATGCACATATGTGTGCATTGCACTGGTGTATCCTGTGAGGGGGAGGCAAGTAGTTAGTTTTCCAAACCATTTCCTTCTGATTATCTGAAGAGCAATAACTGAATCTTGTGCAGCTTTCATGGCTCATGGGTATAGTATAATTATGTGTAAAAGTATGGAGGATGTTGTGTTTTATATGGGAATTTCAAAGTGTTGTTTGTTCAACTGCTGATTCAGTGCCATTTTAAAATTTTCTGCTCAACTGTTTTACTGCTTATTTCTCCCCAAATGAGCTTCTGTAATCTATAGACTCATTTATCTCTGACCAACATACCACAATGCATCTGCCAAGGAAATCTTGTTACTCTGAGTGGATTTAGCCGAAGTCCACTGTCAGAGCCAGGAAGAATTGCACCTGGAACGTTGATACCAGAATTTATGAGCAATAAACGGGTCAGCTGCATCTCAAGATTTTAGTCCATATCTATTCTCAGAAACTTGTGGCGTTGAAGTATCTGCTTTTGGCTTTCTTCAGCGCGCAACAGTAAAGCAACTTGCACGACTCAGGAGTGATTTGGGGAGTTCATACTCTGCTTGTCTCAGTCCTAAGTTGTGCAATTAACAGTTTGAGACTTAAGTAAATCAGACCACTTCTTTTCTCCTGTTCATCTCCTGTTTTCCCCTTTGCCCTATTCCTGCATTTATTCTCCATGGTGCAATTATATTTGCTGCAGCCCTGAATTGAGCTGAGTCCCTTCTTTGCCATCCACTCTGAGCAGAGCAAGTAAAGGTCCTGCCTTCTTCTGACTGGCTTCTGCTGCTGCCAGTTGGCACACAATGAATGCTGGCAGGCCAGTGGGTGGTTTGGATTTACTGGGGGAGGGATGCACAAACAGAGTGGAGTGACCCAACTCCCAGTGGAAAACACGGCTTAAAGAGCTGCTGCTGCTGCCTCTTGGGAAACTTCAGCAAATGTGTGCTGAGACAATTCTTCAGTTATCTCGTTTCCCCTTTCCCTTTATTCTGAAGCTTAGCTGCATGAGAACAGTCTTTAAGAAACTCTCTCCTTCTAGTGCTTATCTTATCTACTCCAGCACTTTTCTGCCAGGAACTGTTAGGATATAATAGTGTCATACTTCCTTGGCAGCCATGGTTTTTCTCACAAGCAATTTTCGTGGTGTGACCTCCACCAACAATGGTGGCAGTGCAGCAAGAAAGGCAGTATTGTGTGAGTCTTAAAGAGGGGACTTGCTAGAATGACAAATGACACTCATCAACTCCCCTGGCAGTGAACACTTCCAGTTCCATTTCTTAATCTGTAAAAATAAAGCCAGAATATTTATCTAAGGGATTTGAAAAGTCTCCGAAGCATCTGTATAGGAAAAAGAACACCCGGTAGAGAAGGAAGGAGGGGCTAGAATGAGTGAGGGAAACAGGTTAAAAAAAGCCCCTGAGAATAGGGAAAGTGAGCACAGCATTTATAAATGTCTTATTAGCAGGGTTTTCCTTAAATTGTGCTGTTTGGAATTAGAAACTAAAACACTTTTAGTAGAGCTACAAGTGGGATGAAATTAAATGGCCTGTTGCAACTGTCTGTCAAACAGTCTTAATCTTTACCTTTTGGTTTTAAAAGTCATGTGCACCTTCCTCCAGCTGTTGCGAAACTGGGAAGCAAACTACAGGCAGGCAAAGGGAAAGAAGGGAACGTGTTTGAACGAGCTTTTGATGTATGGAAGAACAAAATGTGGTACTTATGCTCTGTGCTTCCCTGTGTGACTAGGACATAAACCAGGAGGTGTACAACTTTCTATCAACGGCTGGTGCCAAGTATGGAGTGGGATTCTGGAAACCTGGGTCAGGAATCATTCACCAGGTAAAGTGTGTGTGTTTGAAGTCTTTGAGCATGCAGTGAGTCTTTTACTTTAGGGTGGAGAGAGAGCTCAAGTACAAATCTTCAGAGAATTTCAGTGGTTTAGGATAACAGCTTGCTTTGCTCAAGGCAGGCGAGGTTTCTTACTTGCTCTCAGTTATCTTGACAACAGTGGGGTTTTTTTAAAGGTTATTTTGGTCAAACTGTAACCTGATGTATCATTAGGTAGTGCCAACAGCATGCCATGTGAATCACAAAAGCTTAAAATACCTTAACTGCTTGTGGGCTGGCTCCTCTTATTACAATTGAGACAGTAAGGTGAGGCCATGAAGCTGGCTACATAGGGTTAATGTGAATTGCTTTTGGTGGTAAGGAAGGCAACCTTGGGAACATACTTTTTTAGGATTATTATGTATGCATTTAGTTCTATAAAACCCAGAGGAGTATATGAGGACACAACAGAGCAGCATACTTCAAGTACTTGAGAGTGGCAACACATAAGGAGTTGCTAGGTGAATTTGAATAAAATGCAAAACAGTTTCCAAGTCTGAGATTCTCTTGTCATTACACTTGGATCTAAAAAAGAATATGACAGTCTCAAGATAATTTACCACTTAATGAGGCTTTTTGGTTTTTTAAAACAAACACTTCTGTCAGGATGTCCCTAACTTGCTTGTGGTTGGTTTACTTTGAGGGTCCAGTAGTCATTTTTCATTGTTCCTCTGAGTCTCAGGCAGCAAAAGTTGAAGAGCAACATGAAGCAAAAGGAGTGGAGAGGAGAATGGATGACTGGTAAGCATCCTGTCAGCAGGGAACTTGTGACCAGGTGCAGTCAAGGGCTCTCTGCTAGGTTTTCTTAGCTACAAAATTAGTTACTAAGGTTAACTTAATGTGACGCAACAGATGAACTCTTCAAAAGGTTATGGGAACACCTCAGGTCATTTGTGTTCCAAAACCACTCGTAACATCTGTCACGTGGCATCATAGCTCCCTGCTATGGTTATCAGTCTTCTTGTGACTGACTTTCTCTGGCTGGAGGAAACTGGTCCTCTTGTATAGCTTCAGAGTACAACTGTGCCAAAGTGAGGCCTTGAGAGTGACCTTTCTCACAGAAATACGTTGATGTTGATGTGGCTACAAGAATATAAAGCTGAAAGTTCTGAAAGCAAAGCCTTGGTCTTTTTGTTAAAGGACTGCCTTAGTTCTGTTCAAGCTGTTCTGTGATGCATGTGCTGTGAGTTCTGTGCTTCCCAGAAAGGCTGCTCCTAGTGTTGGTGTGGCACATAAGCAGTGAGAAGTTCATTAGCTTGAGTTCTCTACAGTGTTCTTAGCACAGAAATCTCTTGTTTTTCATTGAAGAATGGTTTTGTGGTTTTGTTAATAGTTGAAAAGTCTTGCACAGAACTGGTAGCACCAATAAGGGAAGGGCAGTGTCTTAGTGAGAAGTTCCTCTCTGTAATTGAGTTTTGGCTGGCAGCATGGATTGGAGGAGCCTATTGGTATTCTACTACTATGGGAGCACAAAGGCCATGGAAGGTCTTGCTAGCATTGGATAAGTGAGCTGACTTGCTCAGCTGTTAATTAAGGGTATGGAGATTATGGAACAGACTCTTGAGATCTAACAAAGGTGGCACCTTAGCAAAAGCCTAAACTGGAAGGAAAAAGAGGAGATTGTTTTCTAATTTTTTTTATTATCCTGGGATGAGCAAGGATCCTGGGCTGAGACTTGGTACCTTGTTTTGTCATGACATCCTCCACAAGGAGGTTGAAACAAAAGAGAATTTCCAATCCAACCCAAATTCAGTTATTTTCTTGCAACTGAAATCTGCAAATACAAACTGATCTAAACTCTTGTTCTTGTTTTCTTTCTGCTGTCTTCCCCCTCCTTTCCCACAAAACAATCAAGCAAACAATCCATTTTTATTTTCAGATCATTCTGGAGAACTACTCCTACCCTGGGGTTATGCTGATCGGCACAGATTCACACACCCCCAACGGAGGTGGCTTGGGGGGAATCTGCATTGGTGTGGGTGGAGCTGATGCTGTGGATGTCATGGCAGGAATCCCTTGGGAGCTCAAATGTCCAAAGGTAGGAGCAGAAGGAATATGAAGTGTTGATGCCAAGGGTGAGATACATGATGTGTAAGGAGCATTGATTTTCAAGCACTATGTATATAATGCATCAGATACCATTGCAGTGTGACAGGAATATACCCCACAGCAGAACTATATACTGTTACCTTTCTGACAGGAAGACAGATGCCAGTATTTTTTTTTCCCTCGTTGATGTTGCTCAGGTTATTGGTGTAAAACTGACTGGCAAGCTCTCAGGCTGGACTTCTCCTAAAGACGTGATCCTGAAAGTGGCTGGCATCCTCACTGTCAAGGGTGGGACGGGCGCCATCATTGAATACCACGGGCCGGGTGTGGATTCAATCTCCTGCACAGGTCAGTCAACACAGATCTCTTATCTGAGTGGATTGTTGGTGGAGCTGGGTGTTGAGCTATCTGTGGAGGCTGGGAAGTGAACCAAACAAGAAGTACTAAATGTTCTCCCTTGGCCTGGCCCGGCAGTTTCTACGTGGCAAACTGGAATAGTGGTGTAACAGGATAGCACTCCCTCTCAGTGAAAAAGTGGCCTCTCTCCATTAAATCTTCTTGTGATTTTGAGAACATGGAGTGGTTAATTGTGAAGAATCCTGTAAGATGGTGTGCCAGGATAAGAATAAGGGTGGGTGTATTCAGTGTAAACTTGGAGGGTGGAGATGTCAGCGATAAAGGAATGACATATTCATTTCAGCCAAAAATAGGCTGTGAATAGAAAAAAGAAACAGGTTAATGGGAATATGTGTGTGACAGCTGCTAAACAAAGAGCAGAAGTTCTGAGACCAGAAAGCAGTTTGTAACACGCGGTTTATACTAGCTAATTGTGGATCTTGGGTGCTGAATTGGAACTAGCAAAAATTGTAGTTCTCTGTAATATGCTAGTTAGGAACCAAATTACAAGAAATGTGTCTTCCTTTAGCTTGAAGTGCAGTCTTCAAGCTGGACTTCTCCTCTCAAGTTGCATGACTTGGCTACAACTTAGAATACTTGGTTTACAGACTGAAAGCAATTTGGGATTTTTCTTCTATGAAATCAGACTAATTTTATATCTGCTTCGAGCTTGTTAAATGTAAAACAGGAGCTTCTACAGCTTCATTGCTGTGTCCTTGAAAGGGATGGTTGATCCCAGTGCTGTGAGCAAATATTTGGGATTTTTTTATTGTGTTCTATCACTGGAAGCATTTTATTCAGCCCATTAAATTTCTCACAAATGTCTGGCTCCTCCAGTGAAGACAAATGAGATGGTAGGGAGGGACAGGACACTCATTGCAGGTAGCATAGTGCTACTGCTCACTACTGTAAATTATTTCATGCTCAGTGCAAACAGGAGTTCCTTGTTATATCAATATCTGCAGGTATCAGTGTAACTTTTGGCTCATTCCATTCACAAGAGTCTGGTCACAGGCACTGTATTGATCAGAAACATAGGGGGCTGACCCAGCCATTGTGTTGTCAGTGTCCTCTCAGCTGTGGCTTTAGGTTTCTGTGGCTGATGCCCTGATCTCTCTTAGCTTTACTGTCTTTTGCATATACTGACTTTTGGAGAATTGCATGGCCTTGGATTTTCTCATTTGACCCCGTGGTCTCTTCTCTCACTTCTCTAGGAATGGCAACGATCTGTAATATGGGGGCTGAAATCGGAGCTACCACATCGATCTTCCCTTACAATGAACGCATGAAGAAATACTTGGGCAAGACTGGGCGATCTGGTAAGAGGATCTGGGGATTGAAGTGGGTAGAAATATGGGTTCAAGTGAAGATGTATTCTGGGAGCAGTATTCTCCTATGGTGTTGTCCGATGAGATTTTTGACCTTGTGTGGTCCTGTAGGTCATCTGTTAAAAGTGGGGAGTCTGTAGATGAAGTGACTGGCGAATTAGATGGTTGACCCCCCTGTGTTTAGTTATTCTAGACTTTTTTTTCTCCCTCATATTTGCTGCACTTTTCAGATCTTCCTTCTTTCTTATTCCAGATATAGCTGCACTAGCAGATGAATTCAAGCAACACTTGGTACCAGATTCTGGTTGTCAGTATGACCAGGTGATAGAGATCAACCTCAGTGAGGTAATGCTTCATTTCTTCTTGCCATCTTGAATGCTGTGACATGAATCTGCTTTGTGTGACTGAAGACCAAGCTGGGAGTTTGATGCAACACCCCTGGTGCTGTGCTAGAACATGTAAAATACATCCAGGTCTGCTTCACTGACAGCTTGTGCTCCAGTTTTCATGTAGGAGAATCTTAGTTAAACAACTTCCACATAGAGCTGTGAAAGGAATTGATTTGCTGCTGTGTTTTGGGGTTATTCTTTGTTACTGTGATTTCTGACTTTGTCACTGTTTCTTAAAGCTGAAACCGCATATCAATGGACCTTTCACACCAGACCTGGCGCACCCTGTGTCAGATATTGGTGCTGTGGCAGAAAAGGAGGGCTGGCCTGTTGATATCAGAGTTGGTGGGTAGCATTTGCTCTTTCCTCTGCCTTCATACTTGTGGCATAAATGTTGTCTTGGGATAAGCTGTTGGTCATATAGCTTGGGATACAGTTTTTTCACTGCTGCTGTCTGTCCTTTGACTTTGGTGCAGTGTCATCTGTTCATGGTGATATGAATTTTCTGGGAAAAGTGGTGACCACATGTGCCAAGTGTGTAAGATGAGATCCAGGATAATAGAAGGGATTTTAATCTCAAGAGGTAGACCAGGTTTCTTCCATTTTTGAAACATTCCAGTGTTTGGATTGACAGGAATATTACTCATTGAAGATTGTTTTTATTAAAAGGCTGTGGTATGGATTTACCTGTTGCAGAGAGTTGTGAGGAGCATGATTGGCAGCACTCCCAGCAGTTGGCTGTTGAACTCTTGGGACCTAGTAAAGTTAGTACTTGCTGTCCTAAAAAGCAGGCTTGGAAATTTATATATTTGCTTTTGGGATGGTAACTTGTGGGCTGACTTCTCAACTATTGCTCATGGAGTGGAGGAAGGAATGAAAAGAATGGAAATACATTGTAAAGCCATGTCCCAGGTGGGAGGTGTATTATATTATAGTGTTACAAATAGGATAAAGTTACAGCAGCTGTAACTGAGAGAGAATTTTTTTTTGCTGCTTAGCACCAGAATGTTGTCAGGATGGTACAGCATGTCCTTGTGTGGACTTCATAGTATACCGAAGATGTTTTCTTTTCATCATTTCCTCCATTTCTTGCCATCTTGATTTAAAGCCTTTTCTGTCTTTGTGGAAGAATACCTCTCTTTGGTTATTTGCTTAACCAAAGTGCAAGTAGGTGACACTCAGGTCTTGTAAAACATTAACCTAGTCAGATTAGACTAGTGACTGAGTAGTGTGTTCCGACTGCAACCTCCAGAGCTGGACAAGGGACTGCCTGTGACTACAATATATTGCTGGGAGGCTTGGCAGTGTTGGTACCTGAAACCCCTTGAGATTCCTTATCAACAGAAAAGGTGGTTCTCACTTGTTCGTTCTTCTGGGAGAGGGGTCAGGGAGAATCTTCCAAGTACCAGGGCTGCAGTAACCACCACCCTGTTTCTGTCAAACACCACAGGCTTGATTGGCAGCTGCACCAACTCCAGCTATGAGGACATGGGACGTTCTGCAGCAGTGGCAAAACAGGCGCTTGCGCATGGATTGAAGTGCAAATCCAAGTTCACAATCACACCAGGGTCAGAGCAGATCCGTGCCACCATTGAAAGAGACGGTTATGTGAGTATGGCTGCTCTTTGCACTTCCAAACAGAAAGGGTTAAATTCTTCAGGACAGTACTTGGGGGGCTGAGTTAATTGAACTCTATCTTCACTTATTGCTGGAGGTGCAATTACTGATGTAGTAACTGGTTTTGTGCTACTGTGCCTGTGGGTCCTGCCATCATCTTGACAGTGTTTGGACCTGATATCTTTACTACGTGGGTATGTAAAAACAGGAATAGAACTGAACAAGGCTGAGGCAGTTGTCAGGAACTGGGGCCCTGAGAAGATAACAGTCTACATAGCAAGGGATAGCTCATGCTCCTGGGATTCTGTAAATGGCCATGGCTGACAAAAGGCTGCACTTTTATCCCAATATAGAAAGAGAACAGGCCCTTTTGTTGGAAGGTGGTTCCCAATTTAGACCAAACTTATGGCAAAACTCATATTGGCTTAAAAGGAATGTTTCTGCTGAGGCACCATTACCTACTTTCTTCCTTTTTTCTGTGCAGAAAATGTTGTTTTAATTAGCTTTACTATTTAGCAAATTTTAGATGCTGTCATAGTGTGAGGACCATGTCTTTACATATGGATATGTCCAGCCAATGTTTGATGGCTCTTCCAACCAAGTCTTACCTTTCAAGTCATACCTTCCCTTACCAGTTGCCCCCTTAATTGAGTTGCTTGCTGAGTAGACTGAGCAGGCACACATACTTGCCTGCACTGTGTCCAGTTCTCTTCTTACATGGACTGGAAGTCTATAGAGTATTATTCAGACCAGGCACTGCCCTTCAGTCAAATGTCTGTAAGTAGCTGGATTGCTCAAGTTGAAACAGGTAGAGAATGGGAACATCATGGCAAGTCATCCTGTGCTCTGCCCTAGTGTTAACTTACAGTGTTGCTGGGTTCAAACCCCATGTATTGATAAAAGTGACTCAAAACTGAAACAAGGAAGGGAATTTTCTCAGGTTTGGTGCTTCCTGTTAGTGTCTTCTTCCCCCAAAAGAGCAACCCCAGAAACTCATTCAAGGCATTCTATGGTAACAAAGTTGTTTTCTGCCCCCAGGCAAAAGTCCTGCGAGAAGTTGGAGGGCTGGTTCTTGCTAATGCTTGTGGGCCATGCATCGGCCAGTGGGACAGGTAAAATGAAAGATGGACCTCACTCTAGCTTTGTATATTTTAGCTCCCAAAATGCTCTGTGAAGCCTGATTTGATTGTAAATACAACACACTGGTAATTAAATGTCTAAAAACCAACTGGCCATAACTGTCTGATATGTACTAGAGGAGGCAAAAAGGAGGACTACAGATTTATATTGAGCCTTTAGGTGAATAAAGCTGCAGAATGGACACACATTCTGGAGGCTTTTTGTGGAAGCCAAAGAATGGGGAGAAAGATTCGTTGTCTGTGAGAGGGTGGATTGATTCCTTTTAAAATAGGAAAAGTGAATTGGTCCAACTTCAGTCATTGGAGTGGCAGAGAGAATAATTCCCAATAGAAGGGATGGGAGGCACATTTTTATGTTGCTTTATCACAGCTGACCATGGGATATCCAAAGGCAATGTGCTTAGTTGATTATTGTTTAGACAGTTCAACAGTGAACAGCATGAGCTGTGAAAACTACTGTAAGAATCAGTGTTTGACTTGGGTTTGCATTCATTCATTTTGGGTCTGTGCTTAAGGGAGGAAAACATGTACAGGCACCAGCTCGTGTTTCTAAGATAGTGACTGCTGCCCAAACCAAGCTGCAGGATTCTAGCAGTGAGACATCTAGAAGCAGTATTCCATTTGGATCTGGTGAGCATGTTTGCTTCTTTCACAGGAAGGACATCAAGAAAGGAGAGAAAAATACAATAGTTACGTCCTACAACCGGAATTTCACGGGTCGCAATGATGCCAATCCAGAGACTCACGCATTTGTGACTTCTCCAGAGGTAAGAAACAGCCAGAGGAGGGGCTGTGGAATAGTTCAGGGCACCTGCAGAAGAGGCCCAGTGTACCTCGTTTAGTGGCTTTTGGCTGGTGGCTTTGAGACTTAGATGTAGAACTTCCAGGTGAAGTGATGGGAGGGAGAATATGCCTTTAAATTTGTCTTTTTTTTTTTTTTTTTTTTTTTCAGATTGTCACAGCCCTGTCCATTGCTGGCACTCTAAAATTTAACCCTGAGACAGATTACCTGACAGGAGCAGATGGGAAGAAGTTTAAACTAGAGGCACCTGATGCAGATGAGCTGCCCAAGCTGGTAACTGCTCTGTCTGGGGGCAGAGGGAAAGAAGACCTGACACTAGCATTGTTTTCTTTATACTGAGGGAACTTACAGGCACTCACCTCTTTCTTGACACATGGTGGTAGAGCTAGAATGGGTGCAGTTGCCTGTATTGGCTTGTTCTTCACATGCTGTTGGGGATGGCTGAGGCTGATGATTTTCCTTTCTTCTTTGGAAGGAGTTTGACCCAGGCCAGGACACCTATCAGTACCCTCCCAAGGATGGCAGTGGGCAGCATGTGGATGTGAGCCCCACCAGCCAGCGTCTCCAGCTTCTTGAGCCCTTTGATAAGTGGGATGGCAAAGATCTAGAAGATATGCTGATCCTCATCAAGGTCAGGAACAAAGTGGGGGAGCATCAGTTATGACAGGTCTGCCTGAACAGGGGTTTGCACAGCAACTGCTAGAAGCTTTGGATGTGCCTTTGAGATACTTAATTCCCTCCCCTACAACCATGTTGTTACAGAAAGGGAAGCAAGGGGTCTTTCTTTCATCCAGGTGTTTCCTTCTGATACTTCTTTCTGTTCTAAGTGACTTTTCTCTTTTGGGCTAGTGGTTTGCTAATAGCGTAAAAAAGCAAGCTTGTTATAGCATGTAATATGATCCTGCCCAAACCATGCAGTCTGCAGAATTTGTCCCAGTTACAACCTGCAATAGAAAGGTAGATGGGTTCTTTAATTAGCATCTCTATTACTGACTGTTCTAAGATGTATTTTGTCTGAAATGAGGTCGTTGGGAACTTCTCATCCATCAGTATGCATGTTCTCTTCCCACTTTATAGAAAGAGAAATTACTTCACACTTGTTAAACATTGCAATTTGGTCTTTCAATGGAGACATGGGTTTGTCCTCACTGCCTGAGGTGAGTTAACAGATGGAAACTTCAGTTGATATGGTGAGGGGTTCTGAAATGCAATCCCTTATGAACTGACCTTTGGGAACATTCCTGATTCTCGGTGACAGAGTTGGAGGTACTCCCAAGGGTCATACTGCTGTGCAAAAGTTTTTGACACAGGCAATTCCTTTATAACCATTTTAGAACTTACCAGTTGGAAGGCCATTATCTCTGGTTGGGAGTTACGTTCTTACAAGCTGAGAAGGCTTATGTGCAGTTTGGAAACTTAGAGGGTAACACTTGGCATCTTGTTGAAGTTCCCCAGCAGGGAGGCTGGGCTCTAGCAGGAAGGGCTTAATTGCTTTTTGTACCTGAGCAACCTGCTGCTGAGGGAAGTGAGGACACAGCAGGAGATGTCACGGCTAAGCTAATTTTTGTAATTTACCCTCGGAAAAGGGATGTTCTTCTTACCCAATGCATGCAGAATGACCACTGTGTTGTGCTTTAGAGTGCCTTGATTTTGTAACTGATGCGCTTTTCTGGGGTTTATGCCTTTCAAAAGAGATATGATGATCACAGAATGGGTCAGGCTGGAACAGACCACAGTGGGTCATTTGGTCCAACCTCCCTGCTCAAGTAGGGTCATCCCGGAGCACATGGCACAGGATTGTGTCCAGATGGTTCTTGAATATCTCCAGTGAGGGAGACTCCACAAACTCTCTGGGCAATCTGCTCCAATGTGGTCACTGCACAGTAAAGAAGTTCTTCCTCGTGTTCAGGTGGAACTTCCTGTGCCTCAGTTTCTGCTCCACTGCCTCTTATCCTATTGCTTGGCACCACTGAGCAGAGCCTGGCTCCACACTCTTGACACCCTCCCTTCAGATACTTACAGATATTGTAAATGAGACGTCTCCTCTCATTTGTCTCTTCTTGAGGCTGAACAAGAGATGGTCCAGTCCCTTAATTGCCTTCGTCGCCCTCCCCTGTACCTGCTCTAGGGGCTCCATGTCTCTCTTGTACTGGGGAGCCCAGAACTGGACACAGCACTCCAGTGGTGGCCTCACTAAGGCTGACTAGAGGGACAGGATCACTTCCCTTGACCTGCTGGAAATGCTCTTCCTAATTCACCCCAGAATACCATTGGCTTTCTTGGCCAGATGGGTACACTGCTGGCTCATGGACTGCTTGTTGTCCACCAGGACCCCCAGGTCTTCCTCTGCAGAGCTGCTTTCCAGCAGCTCGTGCATGGAGTTACTCTTTCACAGGTGCAGGACCCTGAACCTGCCCTTGCTGAACGTCAGATAGTTCTCTGCCCACCTCTCTAACTTGTTGAGGTCTTTCTGAAGGGCTGCAGAGCCCTCTGGAGTATCGACCACTCCTCCCAATTAATGCTTCACAGTTACAAGTGTTGAGGAAGGGTCAAGTACATTAGTCCATACTGAGACATTCTTTTCTTCTGTTACACTTTAGGTAAAAGGGAAATGCACCACTGATCATATTTCTGCAGCCGGACCGTGGCTTAAATTCCGTGGCCATCTGGACAACATTTCCAACAACCTGCTCATTGGTGCCATCAACATCGAAAACGGCAAAGCCAACTCTGTGCGGAACGCGTTAACCCAGGAGTTTGGCCCAGTCCCAGACACAGCCCGTTACTACAAGGTGAGATGTTCCCCTGACACATCTATTTTAAGAGGATGTTTACACTTTGGACAGTCTGTGCCAAATATAAGGATCTCACCCTCCTGCTCTCAAGTAACTGCAGCTGTGAATTCATTCAGCATTGAGGCATTTTCTTGGTACTTTCTCTAATGATTGCAGTTCCTGTAGGAGATTCTGTCCCTACCTGCTATGGGGAAGAGGGAGGAAGATCTCATGACTCAGAGGGGATCAGAAAATCATAGATGAAATAGGAAGGACTCCTTTAGGCTCTGCACACCTTACAAGGCATGGGTGTCATCAGGCTAACTAAATCTTGCTTTCTGGAGTGCTTCACTTGTGACTAGTCTAATGTTTAAATAAATTATAGTCTTATTCCCTTTATTCTTTAACACTAGGCTTCAAATCTCAAGAAATGTCCTTTTACCCTCTGGACAACTTGGCAGTTGTTTCCAATTGGCTCTTTCAGTAGAGAGAAGTTAAAATTTTCTGTATCCCTTCCAGAAGTAGAGCAGAGGTCATGGCTCATGCAAACACTGGTCTGGCATAGCATGATAGGAGGAGAGGTGGCAGGTGAGAAGGAAGGAAAAGACTTGCTCTGGATCCCAAGAGCAATCCTCCTTAGCCCTTGTCAGCAAAGATGGCAGTGCCTAACTACTGTGAAGCACTTAACTCCTTTATTTCTCTCCTTTCTCAGAACCCAAGGGAGTCTTTCTGGGAGAAGGTGTCATAGCATAGCAATGTCAGTGAAGTGCTGAAATTAGATGTGTGGGTGGGTATTTATTGTTAATTCCTCACTTGAGTGGCTGCACAAATGTAAATCTGTGTCTTTTGTCACAGAAAATGGGTATCAAATGGGCAGTTGTTGGGGATGAAAACTATGGTGAGGGATCAAGCCGGGAACATGCAGCATTGGAGCCACGTCACTTGGGAGGAAGGGTCATCATCACCAAGAGCTTTGCCAGGATCCATGGTGAGTCAGGCTTCCCCTATGGTGTTTGTAAACAGGATGTGTTCAGTTTGAGTGGAAGTGATGTTTATACCTTGCCCAGGGCTCAACACCTACAGGCATGAACCTTCCCTGCCTGACAGATGGCAAGGTCCCTCCTGTCAGGAGTCCTGATACATACCTAGTTGGATATGCCACAAACAACGGATGTGCTGATTTAGCTACAAAGATAGTAATCGCTGTTGGAATAGTACTCTGAGCAACCAGAAGGTAATCGTGCTTCCCTGGAGTGGGATGTTACAAGTGTGGTTGGTGATTTGTTCTCCACAGAAACCAATCTGAAGAAGCAAGGTCTACTGCCTCTCACTTTTGCTGATCCAGCAGACTATAACAAGATTCATCCTGTGGATAAGCTGAGCATAGTGGGGTTGAAAGACTTCGCACCTGGAAAGGTAACTGTCTGGGTGTCTTGTCATGCACTTGAGGGCAGGGATGTGCCACTCATGGGGATCAGTGGTGAGTTGTGTGCTTGTGAGGCAGCACTGGCACTGATGAGCAGTGCAGCCTGCCAGCCAGGTGAGACACAGTGGGCTGGGAGACACAGGGCAGGTCAGAATCAGTGGTGTTCTGAACAGTTAAGAGAAACCTTTGTACAATACTCTGAATTCCTGGACTTGTTGACTTAACCATGACCCTTTCCTAGAAGGAACTGTAACCTCACTTTTAAGTTAAGATCCACCCTTTTCAGCCTTTCAGCCCTTTAAAACCATGTAGAAATTTTACTGTGAGAAGCTTCAGATAACATTCTCCCTTGAAAGAGAAGGGAAAATAAAACTGTCTTCTTCCTTTAGCCTCTAAAATGCATCATCAAGCATCCCAATGGGAGCCAAGAAACAATCATGCTGAACCACACCTTCAATGAGTCGCAGATCGAGTGGTTTCAGGCTGGCAGTGCCCTGAACAGAATGAAGGAACTGCAGCAGAAATCAAGCTAAGTGCGCACAAAGCCCCAGTGCACTGGACTCGATTCAGCTTTGGCATTTTCATGAAAGTGCAATTCCATGCCTACTGTTGGAATAAATGTCTGATCAAATGTAACCATAGCTTCCTTTTTGTTATGGTACTTCCTCTTCACTGACACTATGAAAAGGGAGTGCAGCTAGGCTTACTTTTGTCTTTTAAATTCCCCAGCTTCCTTTTTCTATTTTGGCTCGATTTCAGTTCTCACAGTTATTTATAATTGGAAATAACCAGCAGAGGTGGGTTTGTCTGCTCAGTTGGTTGTTTTCTGCCCATTCACTTTACTGATGGCTAAAGACTTAAAATTTAAATAAAGAATGTGACCATCTCTTCTGTCATGTGTTATTGTATTCATCATCCTAATCCCTGTCATTGTTGCTGGGAGGGTGGGAAAGAACTTCTTGTAAATCACTGCTATATGGAGAAAAAACCTAAATCGCACAGGAATTCAGTGTGGTAAAAAAAAAAAAAAACCCTCACAGCCGTCCTGGTCTGTTTTGCTCTTGACATTAACCTACTGCAGGCTACACTTGTGATTATGACCACCTTCCCCCCTACATTCCTGTCTAGGGCAACACTGCCGCTAACTTGCAAAGAACACCTGCTTATCTGATTTCCCAGCACTGCACACTCAGGTTCCTAAAGCACAACTTAGAGCAGGAGATGGATGTTGAGGAGTCTCTCAGGAGAACAGCACACAAAACCACATTGCTACTGCTTCACTATACTCCTGGGAGCCCTGACCCTGTCCAAAAGGAGCTGAGCAAAACAATTACCTGGAGTAGTTAAACTGTTTTCTTCCCCTTGCCCTGGCACTATCCCAGAAGAGCCTGTGTGGGAGCGCCTCACTTGTTTCACCCAAATTTCCACCTATACAAACAGCTGGAAGGTTTCTGCAAACAGTTGTTTCCATCACAGCTAGATGGCTGCATGTGTGAGCACTACTGCTCAATAGGTGGCATTCAGTAAGCTTATTGTGTGCACAGATGGACCTCAGTTACTATGTGAACCCAAAGAAGTCTAGGCTCCCTTTTAATTAGGGCATTGCACCAGGAATAACAGTTGAGAATTAAGGGGTTCTAACGATGCTGCAGGGAGGGCACTGATGACTCAGGCTTTGTTTTCACAGTTGGAGGTTAAGCAGACCCACTATCCCAGGGAATTACAGCTCCTTCCTGCCAAACGTGGCTGGCTTTGTAATTATGTGCAACATCACTCTCTTGGCAATGGGCCTTGCATAGATTTTACTCACTGTTTTGTTCCCTCCTTTCCTTGTACTGCTGTCAGGGAGGGTGATGGCAATTGTTTGCCATTGGCTGTTAGCACAGAGCAAAGCGTTGGTCTCAACTCTGTCTGCCTTGAAATCCAAGTAGCTAAACTGCAGGAGGCAAGTGTTTTCTTCCTGCTAGGCAGGAAGCTAATAGTTTCCCCACAAATTGTACAGGAAGGCAGGCTGTGTGGTTTTTACTGTTTATTCCACTTACAGTATAAAAACCCCCACAAACAAGGATTTAGCTTGCTCAAAGCAGCCTTCATCCATTTCAGTCCATAATTTCATATTTTCAGTCAAACTCCTGCAAAGTTTAGCTCATTCTGCATAAATACAGCTCACCCAAAAAAGTCATTCCATTCAACACAATAAGCAGCCTGTAGTTTTCCACACTGGTCATCTTCACTAAGCCTGAGTTACTTTTGGATAAACTGTCATTCTTGTTCCTTCTGGCTGACTTCATCCATGGGTGAAGTTCCCAAACTTAGCAGAACATCACCACCACCTCCCCTGCTCTCTCAGCAGCAGCATTTTCCAGGTCTCCGGAGTACCACAACTCTACTAACTCAAGCCTTTTGCTGTCTCTTTTTCATTTCCTGTCAAGAGAAGGGCAGGTTTCTACTCCTGTGAGATCCAGCTCCCAGCCTAGGAGTGGTACTTCTCGATAGGTATTCTCTTCTGCCTTTACTCACTAAAGTCAACTCTTTCCTTGATTCAGGCAAGCCAAGACTTCCACAATTTTCCCTCCGGGGCAGGAGACCAAAGCTCCAGCTGAGTTTGTAGCTGCTGTGCTCAAGGCTTTTTGTGTCTGTAAATTCACTTCTGCACATCAGTGAAGACGTTTCTTGAAAGCAACTGTCTGTCTCTGGCAGCTTGGAAGCTTAAGGGAAAACAGAATGGCAGATCTAATTTCTTATTCAGCTTCAGAGGAGCAATGAGCACCAGCAGGGTCCCCTTATCCCCCAAACATCGACCGGAAAGACTTTCTGTGGAGCAGGCTCTGATGGCAACTAACTGTTTGTCCACCACGACAGGAGGCCCAGGCCTGGCTCGCTGATTGATCCCTGTTCACAGAGAGGAGATGAGAGCATGCAATTGTCAACTGCATAGAGAATACAGGAAAATGCCTAAAAATACATCATCTTTCCCGCCTAAGTTACAGAACACAACTGCCACTGGTTCAGATCCACCTTTCTCATGCATTGTCCTCAGGTTTTATGCCAGAACACTGCAAGGAAAGACTGTTCAGTTGCCACACAGACCTTGATGTGTTGCTCTCAGCTCTGCACACTTCATGCGCACGCAGTTTGCTTTAAATCAGCCTCCCAGGGGGAACCACCACCAACCACAAAGTGTTCCAGGGAAAACACTCAGAAAACAGCAACCACAAGAACAACCCCATTTCTCCCCTTTTCCACTCCTTTCATTTTGTGACTCTGCTTCATGGTCAGCTTAAAGCAATCAGTTCCTTGGTAAAGGGGTGCTATTTTAGACACTGAATAAACCACAACACTCACAAAGCTGTAAGAACTAATGCACATAGTTACCACAAGAGTGTAGGGTGCCTCTTTCTTCTGGACTTCTTCTGCAGCATTTGAAGTGGAAGCCTCTGCAGAGCTTGGACCAGTTGGTGACGTATCAACAAACGTCTCATCCACGACTCGGAAGCGGATCTCTTCCCCTATGTCCATGTAAAGGTCATGGGCCCCTTCTTCTGTCTCGTATTCCCACACCCACACCTGCTCTGCTTCATCACTGGCCAAGGACTAAGGAGGGAAACAGCAATCTGCTTGACAGATCACTTTCTGACAGTTCTGAGAACAGACTTGATTGAAAGCCTTTTCACTGTTATTTTCTAAACCGCGATGTGCTGTCCCAGGTCACTGTCTGCACAGCCCAGGACCCCCATCCTTCTTTGATTTCCCCCCCCCCAAAAAAAAACCCAGCAGAAGAAAAGACCCCCAGACAAGCAAAACTCCTCAGACCCAAGACAACCTCGCCTACCACTCCCAAGTATATCAGACGCACACGTATGTAGGCATCACACGATGTGGTAAAACCTGCACTCTCTCTTCAGCAGCAGCCAAGACTGGAGGCAGGGATTACGGCTGGGCAGGGGACACTGCCATTCATTTCTATCAGCAGGCACAATGATCCTGCAAAACCTAATGAGCGTGAGGGCCTGTCTAGCTGTGATAACAGTCTGTGGGACTTGCCCGACAGAAGGGCTTAGCTTCTGCCGCTGAGCACCTTCATTGTTGCAGTGGTGAATGCCTGTTGGGCCAGCACTGCACAATCTTTTGAAATGAAGTAGTGAAGTTATCAAAGGTGATCAAAGGATACAACTTAGCTGGCTGCTGCAGGGATTCTGGTGGGATGACAATATCATCAAAGAATCCAAGAGAAACTGCGGAGAAAAGAATTTGGTTAAGACTGAAGCAATTCTTTGCAAATGATGTTCCACAGTGATTCCTAAAATGCATTTCTAGGCTCATTCTCCTTCCTCTCTCAGGAAGGACATTTTGATTATGCAGGAATTACTCTTTAAGCCACAATGCTCAATTTCAGTTGGCAGCAAAGCAACTACCCAGCTGAAAGTACATACAGCAACAGAGGGCACAGTCTTCATGCCCACTGGGAAAGGAAAAGGTTGTTTGGAGCAGGAATGGAAATGAAAGCGTTCCAAGAAATGAGTCAGATGCTATAGAGGTCTGTGACAAAAAAAGAGCTTAGAAATCACAGATGTAGTACATTAAATAAAGACTGATATAAAGTTAGAACAGCCTCCACATCCCCCTTAAGATTTCATGATGTTGAATTTTATCAGGGAATGGACCATGCCCAAATTCAGCAACAAAAGCAGCCAAGGTAACGTTATTGTCCTAATTTAACAACTGAGCAGCAGAGCTCCCTTGCATGGAAGACTCCTAGAGGAAAGGAAAGCAACTCATCAATTATATATTCCATGACTCTGGCAGCACTTTATGCTCACAAAGACATTTCCCTGACATGTTTTCAGGTACAGGAAATGAACACAAATTTGCACAGCATTATAGGAAAAATACATCAGACCAACACAAGCCAATAGTTCCACTTTGAAAAAAACATTCTGTTAAATTCTGTTAACTGAAGCAAGGAAATTAATCCAGTCTACGCTCCAGATGGGTTTGCCTGTTATTCTTGGGCAAAAGGAAAAGGGAGTGCGGACAAAACCATCAAGGTCAGGGGAAGCTGCCAGGCTCAAATTACCAATCAGCCTCAGATCACAGCAGCACTAGAGGCCAGTAATAGCCATTAACCAGCCCACAGAGAGCATTAACTCCAGCCAAAATCAGTGTCCCAACAGACCCAAGAACTCTGCAGCTCACGTGTCCCCAATGTCAGAAGTTGCAGTTTACCATGGACGCCATCCTGACTGCAGCTTTTAATCTGTCCAATCAGAATCTCATCCAGGAAGGGATGGAAGACCACATAGCGGAAATGCACTAAAAAAGAAAACAGATCATTAATATTATGTCCATGTTAGTAAACTATAGTCCTCCCACAGGGTGGCAGCCATTAAAACAAAACCCCACATCCTATATGCCCTCTAAAACACCCAGTTTCTTTTACAACTTCTTTACAGGCACTGAGTAGATAGAAAAATGGGAATAAGAGTTCTGATTCCTGACTGGTTTGTACATATTCTGGCAGCAGCTGATCAGCAGTGTCCTGTTCCCAGCTCCTCAGTTTTGCAAGAAGTTCACAGAAAGAAAGTGTAAGATGATAAACATGGAGCACGGCCTCTGATTAAGTTATGATGTAAGCACAATGCTTCACAGTCAAGAGTATCAGTTGAAATTAGACTTTCTCCCAATACTTCTGCCCTTTATCTTTGTCTGCAATGCTGTATTTCCATTAAATGAAATATTTTAAATCAAGTATTATCAGATTAAACAAGGTTCTCTGACATAACTGGATTTTTCCTCCAAGCTAGATAAAATGTTTCTAACTAAGCACATGGCATTTATTATGACAAGAATGCTACACTAAGACAATCTCAGCCAAATGACGCTTCTGAGAAATTTAACATCATTTTAGCTGTACCTCCTCAGTGCTCCTTCTTTTACATAAAACTAGACAGTGCATTAAAGAAAGAATCATTACCAGTCACAGCAAGATTTATCAAAGTGCTACCCCAGATTCTGAAAGCAGACTTTTTTCCCAAGCTCAGAGAAAAAAGTTCTCTTCTTTCAGTTCAAGGAGTAATTCTAAGTTGAGAAGCTGAATGGAGATTAAAGCAAGCAGGAAAGCCTGACATCCTCCTTCAGTATTAGAAAAGCTTTTATTTGAGGGAAATTAGTTCTACTGGAGTTAAAATTTAGACAAGGGGAGGCACATACAGTCAGTGCAGTTCCCTTCCACCAGGAGATATTTCATGTGCTCAACCTATGATTCCACACTGTAAACTGAAACTAGAAAAATGCATCTCTAACCAGTTTAAATCTTTATTTTAACTTTAAAAAATGAAATTTGCTTTTATGTACTTACTTCCAGTTTTTACTCAGGTTTGCCTAGAGTCAAAAGTAAGGAAATTAGTCATTTCTTATTAAAAAAAAATCACTAGAAATGTATGATAAACCAGATCTAAGTTTCAACAAAAGTATCATAAAACTTCCAGCTTTTTTCTCTAGTACAAGAGCATTAAATGCTGTGCAAATGCTACACGTAGAAACAGGTTTCACATACTAGTTAGGGAAAATAAGCTTCAAAAAGAAAAAATATCAGAGAAATGCAGACCAATTATTACAACTTATTTTCTATGTGCAGACTTTCAATTTTCAACTAAATTAACTCTTTTCTTACTCCACACCTATGGCTCTAATAGTAGAACAGAGATGGGCTGCTGGAGAAGGCAAGAACTGGCTATTTAAGGCTGTATTTGTACCCAAAATGGCAAAGAAAATAAGAGACTTTCCCCGTGTTCCTCTTGCCCTCCTAACAGGAAGAGAGTTTTAAGGCTGTGAACTTAAGGCTGTTACTGTCCCTAACAACTGAACTCTGCTTACATTTCCAGATCATTAATTAGCCTTCTGCAACACAACATAACTGAGCAAAAGCACTTACCCTTGGTATGCGATGCACCATCCCCAGGAAATATGTATGAATCTTCCAGCTTTGTGATATCATACAGACAGATGCAGAGACCAACATTGTATACGACCTGATAAAAGAAAACAAATTCAAGAGCAGTAAATCGAGCAACCCACCAGGTGAAATCAAGCAAACTTTGGAATTCATACATTATGCACGCCTTTTCAAAAGGCAGCAACAGAGGGGTGGCAAAATGGGATGGAGGTTGTTTTGGAACACTGCCTTCAACACCACCAGCAGCATAGGGAAACCCCAATCCAAGTGTTGTGAGAGCACATTTCCACTGGCACTGGAAAGAAAGCTGCTACAAAGAGAAACCCTAGGGGAAATTGTCAGCGGTGAGAGAACCTGAGCTGCCAAGACACTAAACAGCTCCCTTCATTCACCAGCCCCACAGCTCGTCCAAATGCTACACACGCTTTTTGCTAGAGTTACACTCTCAGAAGCTTCCAGGCTTGCCTTTTATCTTATCTTATATTAGCTCTGGGGAGACACAAGGCAAACTCTTGGTTTCTCTGCTACTTCTGAGACAGCTTTACTGCCTATGAAATTTGAGGCATCCACCAGTCATCAGTGGATGAAGGAAGACTTTTGCTTTTCATAACCTGCCTGTATAATCTGCTATTTACAACCCCAGATCCCTTCAGCTTGCTCTTCTGAGCTCCTTTCACGTCTACAGCTGCATTTTGAGTTTTGCACCTGCCCCGTGTTGAAAGCCGTACACTAATCACAGTCCTGGGGCTGCACAGGGAAACTCTGACCTCCAGGTCCACCAGAAAACACTTCTTATATCCTGCACCAAAGCCCAACTTCTTACTGCCACCATGTATTTCAATTACTAAGCACAGACCAAATCAGCTATTAACAGCATCGTTTCTCTTCCTGTATTACTGTTGTACATGTGTTTATATAGGGGTTTTTTCTTTAAATTTCCCACTGGATGGATCCGTTTACATTTGTTTTTCAGGCTGCATTTTGGATTGCTTCTTTTAGCACAAACCAGCAGCTGCTCTCACTTCTCTTCCATGCCTCTCTGCCCCAGCTGGTGTCTCAGTATCTTCCCTTTACAACATCAACCATTAGAAAAATGTCCCCTTTGAGACGATACGTGGCCGTCTCTTTGTCTGCAGGCACGGAGGCTGCCCTGACACCTCACCCACGCACCTCAGGAGGCACAAACTCTAGGAAGGAACGCTCGGGGATGTTGTGATGCCTACCTCAACCTATACGTGACCCATGCTTTACCTTATTGGCCAGTTTCTTGTTTAGCTCTTCAGCGATAGATTCGTTCAGTTTCCTTTCAAACTGCCAGGGAGGAATTCTTACAGTGTCAGTCATCTCCACCAGGACAAACATGGTGGCGGGGGGGGGGCGAGGAGACGCCAACAGCCTCGGGAATTGGAGCGCCGCGAGGACCGGCCTGGGAAGGGCAAGGCACTCCAGCGTGTGGCACGGAGCCCGCTGGGCCGGTGTCCCGGCCGTCCCGAAGGAAGCGGGACCGGGAGCGGCCGGGACGCCGGGAGCGCCCCTGCCGCACGCGGAGCCGCGCCGCGCGCCTCGGCCCCGCCACTTCCGGCACCGCCGCAGCCAATCGCGCTGGGCTGGCGCGTCGCGCGCCCTGATTGACAGCGGGCGGGGCGGGGCGCCCGCAGCCGCCATTTTGTCCGTCCTCGGGCGGGCCGGGCCGGGCCGGGCCCCCGCTGTCACCGGGGCGGGGAAGGGTCCGGTGATCCCCGGGGTGGGCTGGTTTTGGCCAATACAAACGTGGGAAGGGGCTCAGCACCCGGGCCTCCTTTGCAGGGGTGCTGTGTAGTTCCCTCCTTCCCCTGTACCTCCGGCAGGTGGGTCCCTGGGCGCTTTCTCCCGTGCCACAGCTGGAGCAGTTCTCAGCTGGGGTTATTCTGGTTCCATTTGTCATTTGTGCAAACTTCACACAAGGCAGCAAAGATCACAAAAGCACGGAGCAGGTCGGATAGGAAGGGACCACGGTGGGGCATCTGGGCTGTTATAAACGCCAGTCACTTGTTTTAAAAATTTATAAAAGTTTACTAAAAATAAAATGGAAAAAAAATTAATACGAGTATAGTAATAAAGATTAAACAATTAGAGTTAGGACAATTAAAGAGACAATAACAGCAAAAAGTTACAGCCCGGGCTGGGTACCTCTCTCTGGACAAAAGTGAGCCAGGAGAAGGACCCCGATAAAAGAGAATTCCCTCCTTAAGAGGGGTAACCTGTTGCATACACAAATCACTTCATGAATATGCATATTTTTATTTAAAACAAGAAATTCGTCCGGTACTTGTTGAGGAATTCCTGTTAATCCCAGGCGCCTTGAAGTCTAAATCGAGTTTGGAGAAGTTCGGTTTTTTGTTGATAAAGAAAGCCATAAATTCCTTTCCTCTGGAAGATTTAGGGGTTTTTGTAATTGTTATCTCTGTGTGCAGAATTTCTTGATTATCTTCTCCTTCTCTTGAGCAAAAAGAATACCACACACACATATTTTCTATTTTAACTACTAAAGCTTAATTTCAATTACAAAACTACATTTACTATATTATTAAAATGTTACTACAGCATAACTTTCCAACCTAGCATAATACATATAGTAAATATCTGTGTAGAGCCATATAATATGCATTTTTCACATGGGCCAACCTCCCTGCTCAAGCAGGGTTGATAAATAACACAGAGAATAGAAATTTTCAGAGAATTTTCAATCTTCTGCGTGTCCTATGTAGATAAAGAATGCCTGCTTTCTAATGCTTCCGATTGTGTTGTGTTATAAACGCCAGTCACTTGGTTTTTTAAATTTTAGAAGTTTAATAATAATAAAATAGTTATAAAAATAGTAATGCAATTAGAGTAATGAAAATTTAGAGTTAGGACAATTACAAGACAATAAAAAGCAAAGAATTACGGACGTCCGGATGCTCTCGGGCACTTAAGCCCGATAAGCATGCCTTGTGAACAAAGGAATAACCTTTAAAAGCAGTAGCCTGTTGCATATTCATACATCTCATACATGATGCATAAATTGCTTGCAAATTAAGAACTTTTCTGGTTTTTGTCAACTTCTTCCCCTTAATCCTGGTGGTTCCATAAAGACGGAGGGAAGGTGGAAGAATGTTTGTCTTTTCCGATAAGGAGGCAGTAATTCTTTATGGGCCCCCATCATTGTCATCTCTGTGTGAAGAGTTTCTTCATTATCTCATCTCTTGCTTGAGCTAGTAAAAAAAACCCCACATACATAGGTTCTATTTTAACTACAAAACTACATTTACCATACGATTAAAATGTTAATACAGCACTTCTAATCAATATAACATAATACATACAGTATTCAATTTAATATTTGCGAAAAGCCAATCATAAAATATGCATTTTTCACATGTTGGAAAGTGTTTTCCAGCCATTTTGGTATGGTGTTCATCCCAAAGCACGTGGCACAGGATTGCATCCAGAGGGTTCCTGCGCTCTCTCTCCAGTGAGGGACACTCCACAGCCTCTCTGGGCAATCTGTTCCAGTGGCCGGGCACCTGCACAGTGAAACCGTCCTTCTTCGCGCGCGGGTGGAACTTCTTGTGCACCTGTTTCTGCCCCGCTGCTTGCTGCGCTATTGCTTGGCACCGCCGGGAAGAGCCTGGCTCCGACCTCTTGGCGCCCTTCATGTACTGATACACAGCGAAGAGGGCCCCTCGCAGTCTTCCCAAGCCTGAACAGGCCCAGCTCCCTCAGCCTTTCCTCGGAAGAAAGGAGCTCCAGTCCCCCGATTATCCTCGTTGCCTTCTGCTGGACCCGCTGCAGGAGCTCCATGTCTCTCTTGCACTCAGGAGCCCAAAGATGAAAGTCTCTGCCAATTCTTCAGCTGTTTGCCCACATCTCCAGCAAACCTGGGTGGGTTTATAATCCTCTTTGCACCTGGAAGTCCCTCACAGCTGTGTTTGCCCAATGCTTAGGTCAAGGTTCTTTTCAGGGACAAACTGCCACCATACAGAGCTGGAATAATTTGTGAGTGTTAATTGCCAAAGAGAAACCAACCCCCATTGTAGAATTTTTGAGGCCTCAGTGTGTTCTGCAGTGAGGGAATCAGTGTGAGGGAGAAGCAGCACGAGGGATGGCAGAAAACAAGGGGGTGTGCTAATGTCTAAGGTTTGTCAGGGAAAATGAAAGGAGGTTGTTTGAAGTGTGCTTAAAAAAAGATCCGCCAGGAAAACCAAACATCCCTGGCTGACGGTGAAAACTGCACTGTCAGCATCACGGCTTTGATGCTAGGGCTAAGTGTGTCACCCCCCACGCTCCCCAGCAGCGCGTGGTGGGACAGTAACGAGCAGTTTAGGTAAGAAATCATTAAATGTCGAGCTCTCTGGGAAAGGGAGGGGGAAACAAGGTTGGAAATACCCTGGTTAGGCCTCATTAAGAAGGTACCTGTCTTGGATAAGGAAGTGTTGATTTCTTCTCAATTACTCTGTTTCATCAGGGTCTATTAGATTGTGGGGATGTTGTTTTTTTTTAAATAAACGTGGCCGGTCTGCCCATGTTTGGCATGTTAGTATTAAATTGTGGGCCCAGAAACAAGATTTCCCATGTCACCTGGGAAGAGCAGCATTTTTCTTGGAGCAGCATCTACTGTCTCAGCAAGGAGCTTTGCTGCTAGCACAGCAGACACCACTCTATCAGAACACCTCAACCCAAATCCCCAGTGTTTCTTGTTTTTCTTGTCCTACTTCAGGGAGCTTTACAAAGGCTCCTTTCTCCTGCACTCCAGTCACGGCTGTGCTAATCTCAGCACAGCACAGTTTTGCTGGCACACATGCTGCATCCCTTGCTGTTCTGTCCTGGCCTCATGTAGGTCTGGCAATGCAAGGTTTGACCTTTACCTAGTCCAGCTTTTGCAGGTGTCTGTAGCTACTTTGCTCAGAAGAGCAAATTGTTCTCAAGCCTGTCCTGAGAGCAGGGGAAGAAATAGCTTTGGTATCGTACAAGGAGAGAGAACTTAGGCACTGTTAGTTTTGGCAAGGTGATCACTCTGGATGCTTGTATAAGAACTGCAGGGTTAAGTAGGGGCATGAGCTCAGGGAATAGTAGACGGAAATACCTGGGAGAATATGGGAGATGGAGAGAAGTGGATTTGGACAGAGTTATATCATGCTTCTATCAGTATATCATGCTTCTATATCAGCATTTCTAACCCATTCTTGAGCTAATATTTTCCATGCTTCCAATAGCCGTGCCCCATTGGAGGCTTTTGGGTGCCCAATACAAAGCAGTCACATCTCCCTTTAGCCTTATCCGAAGCCCCCCAAAAACAGCTGTGTGGGCAGCAGGTCTGCAAGGCCTTGCTTCATGCTGTCTTGGGTCCTATGAGTGAGGTCTTTCATGTGCTACGAAGTGCTTGACAGCAAGCAAGATGTGCAGAATCTCTCTGCTATATCAGTTCTGTGATTGCCAACAAGGACTGAATGCTGTGGGCCATTCCTCAGTAAGGACAATAACATTCCTCTTCTCTGTGCAGCTGTGTGTTTTGCTGAAACTTGCAGGTACTTTGATTTCATGCTGGGGAAACTGAATTGAAATGTGTGCAGAGAAAGCTGGTGATGGCAGTTGGATGAGCTTCACTGCCTCTGGTACCAGGCTACAATCACCCCAGAGCCGAGTCGGGATGTCAGTGTTTCACCCTCCACCAGTAACATCCCAGGCTGTGGAAAATGATTTCCAGTCTCACTTTCTCACTTTCTTCAGGTAGCCCCTCCCCAATCCCAAGTGGTGCATGCCTGGGCTGTCTACACATGACAGATGTTGCTCTGTTCCCACCAAGGTTTTCTCCCTGGAGGAATTCCATATTTCGTAAGTGCTGTCTTCAATGTAGAAATATAAACAAAAGCCAACTTATGCTCTGTAAAATATGGTAATGGTAGTGCTCAGAGTTACACCATATTTATTGTTGCTGCTGAAGTGTCTTGCTGTTGGAGATGATGTGAACAGCTTTGTTTTGCTGAGTTGTCTCCTCCCAGTAGTACTGACATGGTGAATACCCAGAAATCCACAATGCCTGTACATACCCTTTTACACAAAGCCATAACGCCTCTAGACTCTCTCTCAGCAGTATTGGAGCTTTTCCAGTATTTCAGAGCATGGTTCTCAGTTGCTGGGTTGGTTTGTTTTTGTTTTTGGTTTTTTTTTTTAAGCTTTAGCTGCTGGAATCCAGGGGTTGCAGAAGAGCTTTTCTGTCCCTCAGAGAAAATACCAGACATTTCTCATTCTCTTGATTGTACCGGAAAACTGGAAAATAATATTTGAAGTTACCTGAAGGATTGGAACCTTTGACAAAAATGAAAGGAGACCCCAAATTACTTGGTTTAAGATCTCCTCTGTCCCCACATGCCCATGGCTCTTGGAGAAAACTGGCTCAGGGATGCTAGGGGAGGTGAGTGGTAATTTGCATCTCAACAGTTCTAGCCCTTCTTTGATTGACTCCAAAGGAATTATATATCTTCTCACATAAAAAGTCCTCCTCGCTCCTGCCTTTGTTTCCATCTCTGCAGGCATCTCTGGCACCCCCACTCCCACTCTCTGTTTGATCAAAGCTTCCCCTCTTCTCCTTTTATCATTTTAAAGCATGCCTGCTTTAGACTCTCTGCCTTCTCCGCTGCAGCACATGCCCAGAGTCACCTTGCGGCCAAATGTACTTCAAGTTCCTGTGCATTTTCCATCAGGAGCCTTTATGTGGGAGAGCCAAAGTTGTCCCTCAAGAAAGGAGAAGCCATGTCAGGAGAAACTCAGAGGGGAGACTGAGAGCTGGCTGGGGCCTCCTCCCCTTCTTTTGCAAAGTTCTGAAGAGTAGACTGGAGAGGTAAGACTTGTGGTGTCTGTAGGGTATGAATGTGGCTCCTCTTCTGTCCTGGAAAAGTACTTGAAAAGCCACAAAGAGAGCGTGATGGACAATGGCAGAACCCACTGGGACTTGAGTTTCAGTGCTTCTTGGTGGCCTTGCCATGGGCTGTTCTCTTCTGCTCATAGAGCTTTTTTCTGCATTATAATTCATTGACAGGAGAGAGACAAGTGCTTTGTGATCTCATCCCTCTGTCAAAGCCCTTGGGACAGCCCCATATCAACACTCAGGACTGGAATGGATGGATGGATGGATGGAGGGATGGATGGATGGATGGATATAGCCAGGTGGAGCAGTTGTAACCCTCTCTCCTGACTCTGTGCCATGCCTCATGGTTCCCACACAACTTGTGCACCACCGTGCAGCCCTGAGGGTTGTTTCTGGAACAGGTCTATTTGGCATAACCATGTTCAGCTACTTAGAATGTATCAAGGAAAGAGTTTAAGGAAACAAAAGCAACCCGCAGCCACCCCATGTCACAGGATGCCCATAACAGCTCCCTGCAGCACTGATACTGCACCATGGTTGTTTGGGGTTGTTGTAAATTTTATTCCAGGATTACAGAGATTTGCTTGGTAAAGTGCTGATATTGACTGCCTTTCTACTCCAAATGAGGCTGTGGTATCATCTAAATCCCCCCTGAGTTATGCCTAACCAGCCTGTTCATACCAGCCTCCAGTGATGGAGACCCTGATGCTTGGCCAGGCAATCTACTTGAGTAATTAACTGTCTGTTCTGTTAGAAAGTGTTTCCTAATGTCTAACATCAATCTTACTCTTTGTAATTTAAACCCCATTACTGCTCGCCCTATTCCCCAATGGAATCAGCAAACGATTCTGCCCTTGTCCCACTGCCCTACACCCCGACTGAAAAAGTCTCAGGCCAATTTAGGGCACGGCCTCTGCCCGCAGAGGTGGCTCCCCTCAACACGGTCAGACAAGCACAGGGGAAAAGAGAAAGGAAAGATCTTTTGGCACAGTGCACTGACAGAAATGAGACCCTTAGAAAGCACCCGGGTTTGTGATTGCTCGCTGTGAGCCCGGAGGGAATGGGGCAGTAACATGGGTTTGTGGCATGTGACTCCTGTTCTCTCCTGCTGCACCGGCGGTGACTGTAGTACCCAGGGGTGCTTGGGCAGGCAGGAAGAGAGGCTGCAGGCACCAGTGAGACTTGGGGTGACAGGGGACAGATTTCACCCATTGTGAGGGACCCTGTCTGCATCCCTGCCTGCAGTGCACCCCACCTTGCTGTCCCTACAGCCTGTGGGGCTGCCCCACTGCGTCCGGCTGTGCCACCGATGTGCGTCACTTTGCGCAACCGGGGCGATGCAGCCCCCCGGGGCCGACCCTCGTCACCTCCGGCCCCCCATACAGACTTTCTCCTTTAAGCCTAGCTAGCTCAGAAATGACCAGGCTGATCCCTCCCACCTGCCCGCTCCCCCTGGCCCGGCCCTGACGTCAGGGAAGGCGTGCGGATGCGTGTGTGTTCGAGGCGCACATCATCCACACATCAGATAGCGCAGCTCCATCAGCCGGCAGGCAGCCAGCCGAGAAAGCCCCCCGGAGCCGGGCTGCAGGCGAGACCGCTGCTCCTCGCAAGGTAGCGGAGGAGCGTCCGGCCCCTCCGAGCACCGATGCTCTGCAGAGCGCAGCTCCAGGGAGCCCGTCGCTGCTAAGGAGGTGAGTAAGGGGAGGCACAATGGGCATGCAGCGCGCCAGGGCTATTGTATCTGGAGATTGGACTTCGCGGACCACCTTTTTCTTTGAAACCTGCTTTTTCCTTTTGACGGTGGAGAGGTGCGAGGATGAAGCGAGACTTCCCTCCGGTTTGGTTATTCCCCACCAGCCTCAGGAACAATAACTCCCCTGGGGGTGGCGGCGGCAATGTTGCACGTCTGCTTTAGCTTGGGGGCAAATAATCCAGGGCTTTGCCACGGAGGGCTGAGCTCAACTGGGATCCAGCTCTCGGATTGCCGGGTGAGCGGGAGGCAATTTGTGAAAAATCTGACTTATTAAAGTAGGCTGATAGTGATAGGGGCTGGAATTGGGATTTCTTTGGACTGGCTGCACTGTTCCTGCCGATGGCAAGTTAGATCCACAAAGGAGGAAGGAAGGACACAGACGAAGATGTCTGTGCCATGTCTTTGAACAGATGATATGCTAATTAAAAAAATAAAAACCATCAAAAGAAAGTAAACAAATCTCACAAATTTCGTATTTGGGAGTGATGATTATGCATACGTGCTTAAAAGGTAAATCAAGCCTCCATGATGGTTTCTCCCTTTGCTTCTCCTTTGCATTTGTCAGCCTGCTTGCTTTCCCTCATGGCCTCTCTGAGAGCTGGGCAGCCCAGCCCTGACTAAGGGAGCTTTTTATAATCAATCCATAAAGGTGACATTCATATTTTAGCGCTAAGCAGGCTGTATCGTAGGTGAGACTATCTCAGCAAAGATCTCTGGAGTTGGGAGTGTGATTGGCTTAGCTGGGGAGGCGATGCTGTCAGTGTGCATTGCCCAAAAACTGCCTAGTTTTATTTTTCCTATAGTAATTTGTCTCATCAAAGGGGTTTGTAATAAGCAGGGTAGGTGAGAAAATTGCTTTGCTTGGTATTTTAACTCTTAACATGATCTGGTGACCAAAAACGGGAGACGGGGGAGCTGAGAGGCTTTCATTAGCATCAGACAGAGACAGCATTTATAAAAAACTGCCAGACACCAAGGCTGTGAGCCTTCTCCGAGGAAGGAAGGATGGAGAAACATAGCCCAGCCAGCGTTGCAGCGGCCCTGCTCGCAGAAACCCCTGCCTGGAGCCATCGTGGTTCCCCAGCTGGTTCCTGCCCTTCATGGCAGCCCCCTGGGATCTCTGCTGGCCACCGTGTTGTTGTTGGGTCCCTCGGCAGGTGAATATGCCCAGCAGCCAAAAAATTGGATATTTCGTTTTGCATTGATCTCTGGGGACACGCTCGTGTCTGGAGGGGTGTAGTTCTTCTCTGTTTTAGCCTGTGTCTAGACAAGCTAAGTCTGGGGGGGGGCATCAGCCTCCCCAAGAATGGCAGCGGGCCAGAGCATTGCTTTCTGTGCTCCACGGGGTGAGGAGATGGCTGCTGGCAGCTGGCTGTGGAGACGGGGTGTCTTTTTGACAGAGACCTTTTTTTTCTACTGGAGCAGGTTTAGAGGGGTAGTAAACCTGACTCCTGAACTGAGGGCACTGGCAGTCACAAGGGATGGAGGAAACGTGATGGAGAGTGGCATGGAAGAGCCCGTGCAGGAGATTGCTGCAAAAGGCAGCAGAGGGAAAATAACCCCCAGCTCCTTGGCTGGGCCGGGGGAAGCACTGGCACTCGGGAGAGCCGAGTGTGGTGGCAGGCAGCATCCGAGCTGGGGATTTACAAAGAGAAGCGGCGCCGTGAAAGGGAATTACCCATAAAGGCGACGGTCTGGCCAGCCGAGGGGTCACGTCCAGAGCCGGAGCGTGAGGGCCGCCAGCAAAGCGGCCACCCATCCGCCAATCCATCCTGGGCATCCCGGGGGCTCCAGCGGATGGCAAGGAGCACAAAGAAACGCCGCACGGGAGGGCCGACTCTCCGAGGGCGATTAAGCTAATTAAATATGTATTCCCCCGCCCGGGGAGGGAGCGTGAGGGGTTTTTTTTTCCGCTGCCACTAATGAACGGGGAGTGGCAGACAGAGACTGCTGCCTCTTCAAAAGGCTCTTTCCCCCCTTCTAGGGGGCCTTGAAAGGCTGTTTAGTTAAACAAGGTCACAGCCAGCACCCAAGTCAATGTGTTTGGCTTTAAAGAAGGGGAGAGAGACAGTGATTTTATTTGATAAACCGCAGACCTTTCAGTCGCTGCTGATGAATGGGGTACTTGGATCTCGAGATAAAAGCTGATGTGTCTAGTGCCTGTCTGCCTTAATTGGCCTGGGTTTCCTGCCTCCGCCTGCAAGGGCTCCTGACTGTCAGCTCCGCTTGTTCAGGAGCCTAGCCTCCAAAAAATATGAAAGCAAAGCTGATTTCTGCTGCCAAAGAAGACCCTGTCACCAGAGGGCTCTGGGGTTTGGCTTTGAGATTTTTTTTTGGGGGGGGGAGGAGAGAAGGTGGACTGGGAAGGAGGTGTTTTTTATAAAGAGCATCCTTTCAGGAAGCCCTGGGCTTGCAGCCACTTGCCTCCTTGCCTCGGAGGACTGTCACCCCAGGAGACCCTCGGAGCAAAGCCACCAAGAGGAGACACGGAGGAGCGAGGTGGAGGTCCAGCACTGGCAGTGGAGGGTGGTTACTCTCGAAAGGCTTCCCATGCCCCGCGGCAGAGCCGGGCTGCTGCACTCTCTCCACTTGCTTCCTCAAGTGACCCGGATTTCGTCTCTGCACTGTATACATGCGTGGGGTGGACAGAGTGTCGTGGGGTGGTGTCAGCCAGGCCGGGAGAGACCTGAGGTGGGAAGAGATGCTCTCATCCTCAGCAGAGATTACTGTGACCACAGGAGATTGAGGAGAGGGTGAAAATGTCTATCGTGCTGAGGTACTCCCTCCTTGTCTCCTGCTGGGGCTGCATTGTGGAGAAATGACTGGGGAGAGGATGGTGGGGTGGAGAGCAGGGAGGGAAGGAGGACAGCAGAGGTTTTCCCTGATGTGCGCCTGGGCAGGGAGGGGAGGAGACAATGGGGAAGATATGCTTGTGTCCCCACTCTTCTTTCAGCCTGCTTTTGCCCTGAGTTTAGTTTCCTCCGTCCCTTTGTTTGCAGCAGGGATTTAAATGAAGTGGGAGGTAGGATACAGCCCTGGAGTCCCCCATGTGCCAAAGCTCCTACGCCGCCTCAGCTTCACCAGCACTGCCAAAGCCAAGAATTCAGCTGCTGGGCACCAAGGCTGACCAACAAATCTGGGATGCTTGATCCACATCCTGAAGAGGGAATGACTGCTGCTGGCTGAGTGAGATGGCCTTGGCCTGGCTCCAGGACAGGGATCTCTGCTCCAGCCCCTTCTCCCAGCAGGAGATAGAGCAGGCAGCTCCGTGAAATGTCCAGGCAGTGCATCTGCTAAGGATGGGGATCCTACAGCCTTGCTGTGCCCTGTCCCAGTGTTTATCCCAGTGAGCTGCCACCCTACACTAGTGCTGCCCTCCAACATCCCCATGGGCCATCCAGAGAGCCCTCAGGGTGCCTGTGGGGGAATGCATCTCACTTTTTCTCCCACAAGGAGCAAGCTCAGCTCCTGGGGGCAAACAGCAGCCCAGGAGGGCACCCTCTGCTGCTCCCTCAGCTCTCAGGAGCAGACTGCCTGCCTCCGCAGCAGTGCCCAGCATTCTCTCATTCTTCACCATCATTCGTCCCCCAAAACAGGGAGCCTTCCAGGGCACCTGGGCCTGGGCTGGTCCCACAGGTGAACCTGGGGCAAACCCATTCTTGATTGCTACTTCACCAGTGCACACTGTTTTGTCCCTGCAAGCTCCCCCTCCTGCACGCTCCCTTATTTTAATTTTGCCTCTGGGAAACTTCCATTTTTCCAGCCCCTTGTGGATGCCAACCAACTCCTTCAGCATACTAATAGTTTGGTCCAAGCATCCCTATTCAGGTTAAATACCCTCCATTGTCCCTAAACTGGTGGGGGGATGGAAAGGCCTCCTCTGTCAGAGAAAGCCGCACAGAGGAGGTGCACCATGGTGAGGCCATTTTCATAGTGACAGCCTCATGATGTAGCAGAGAACTGAGGACCATTTCCCTCAAATCATCCCACTCCTCCAATCCTAACACCTCCTGGGAAGGTGACAAACCCTGCAGAAATGCATGGGGATCACACCACTTTTTGCTGCCCTAAAGTGGCCAGACTGCTCACCAGCACAGGCAGGGTGGTCAAATGGGGGCACAGATGGGAGCTGTGAAGCAGTTTGGTATCTGGTCTGGCTTTGGGGTGTCTCGCTTGAATGCTCCCTGAGCCTTGGTGAGCTCCTTAGGCATGGAGGAAGGAGATGTGAGCCTGAGAATGGGAATAGGAGAAGGAGATGCTGAGCCAGGGTTTGGGGGAAATAGATGCTGAACCTGGGCATGGAAGCAGAAGCTGAGCAGCCCCTGTGTGGGGTGGAATGGGAGCAAAGGCAGATGTGCTCGCTCCAGTTGCTGCATGGAGGAGAGGAGCCATTGAAGCACAAGAAGGGGTTTGGTGTGGGGGTTGGTGGGGAGCCAGCAAAGGGAAAGACGGTTTGGAGGGGTTTGCAGCCACAACTGAAGTTGTCTCAGAGGGCTGGAGGAACGTGGTGGCTTCTGCCTTGGAGTAGGACTCTAGTGTGGCCCTTACTGCCTGGGCCTGGGGGTGAAGCTCTGCAGGGCTGAGCAGGGCTGAGAGGGGGTAGCTGTTAGGAAGCTGAGGCCCATATGGGCAGCATCCCATGGCAGAATCCAAGCTGGACTGGCAGCCGTGGGGGCCCAGTGGCAGGCACAGCTCCTGGCAGAGGAAGAAGGTGAAGGTGGGTGAGGGGAACAGGAATTGCCTGGTCCCTCCTTGACACTTCAGCTGCTCTAGAAATCTTTTCCCATGTCCTTGGTGCCTGCTAATTTCAGAGTGGAGGTGACCCCCTTTTGCGCATCCCCCCAGGGCCTTCGTGTCTCAAAAGGCCATGGTGAGTCAGAAAAGAAATTAAATATTCTCTGTGTTTCCTGTTTCCTGGTGTGTGCAGGTGTTGTCCCAAAAGATGCTGCATGCCCCAGTGGGGTGGAAAAGGGCTAATGGGGTTGCTGGGGAAGGGGATGGGATACATGGAATATTGGGCTGCTCAGCTCCAGGTGATGGAAACTCCTGAGCCTGAGGAGCAATGGAAATGGATGAGCCCCCACCCAGTGCACCCAAAGAGAGGTGCCCTCAAGCAACCACTGGTGTGGGGCACGCTGGGACAGAGGCACCAGCGTCAGATGCAGCAGCTGATTGGAATAAAAATCAATAGAGCAAGAGCAAGGCCTTTCTGAGCAAGTGGCAGCAGTGCTGATCACACATCAGAGCATCTGGGAGACTTAAAAATGCACAGCCCCTCCCATTTCATGCTGGGGTGCTTCAGCAAGGACAAGAGTGTCCACAATTGTGATTGCTCCGTCTGCAGGGTTTCTGTACCTTAGGGCTTTAACTCCTTGAGAATGGCATGATGCCTTCAGAAGCTGGAGCCTGATGATGGCAGCAGTAGGAGGTTGTGCTTGTGTAGTGGCTGGACTGAGGTGCCTGAGGGGCATGAGGGTTGCTGGCAGCCTCATTACAGTCTCCTGGTGTTCTTTCTTTCTGTAGGAATGTGCCTGGATGGACAGCAGCTGCTGGCTGGGGTTGGGGTTGTGTCCTAATTCCAGTGGGGCTGAAGCAACCTCCTGTGCTGAGAAGACCTCAGACCTCTGACCTTGATGTACTGACCTGTTGTCTCAGCCTTTTTTCTTCACTTTTAAAATCAGAAATCTCAGGATGGGGCAAGTTCTCAGGGTCTGGGACTGGAGGCCCAGGCACGCTGGCACTGCATGGGCATCCTTCCCAAAATGGTCCCTGCCTGTGGCAGCCCATGCTCCATGCTTCTTTTTTCCAGGGTGTGCTTTTTAGTGACTTCATCTCAAATATGTGGGATTATCCTGGCAATTGAAAGGTTGAACAAACCAGGTTTTTCCCTTGGGATTGATTTTCTGGAACATCCCAGGTGACTCCAAGCTGGGACAGGCTTCCTGGGGCAATTCCCAGTGCTGGGGGCTGGTGTCCAACACTGAAGGCTGGCAGCATGTGGGAGCTCCCTGCTCCCACAAATGGGAGCCGAGGGACAATTCCTGGCAGCAAATTGTGCCAAAAGCCTCACAGAAGGCCCTGTAACCCCCAGCCCCTTTTGCTCCCCAGGTCATCAGCAGTAGGCCCACACGCCTGGGCATCATTTCTCCTGCTGCCCACCCGCCCGATCCCAAAACGGAGGAGCCCACCGACCCCACCATGTCATCGGACCCCAGCGCCCCACCAGCAGTGCCACCCCTGCACTCCCCCAAGTCGCCGGTGTGGCCCACCTTCCCCTTCCAGCGGGAGGGTAGCCGCATCTGGGAGCGGAGCAACCTCCTGCTACGGGACCTGCCCAGCCCCCTCCCCACCAAGAGGACCAGGACCTACTCTGCGTAAGTACCTGGCAGGTTTGGGAATGTCCACTTGAGCCATGGTCACCTGCAGTGCCTGCAGAACCCTTTGCACCTGGTGCACTTTGCCACCGGGGTGCCCAGCATCGCTGCACACCCCTGCCCAGGGTGCTGTGGGGGAGTACCATGCACTCAGCCTGGAACTGTCGTGTTCATAGCAAAAATCTCTCCCTGTGCCTCCACCTGGGCAAGTGCCACCAGTGAAAATTCTTCATTTTCCTCCTGTAGGACAGCGCGTGCCTCTGCTGGCCCCATCTTCAAGGGCGTCTGCAAGCAGTTCTCTCGCTCCCAGGGCCACGGGTTTATCACCCCAGAGAATGGCACTGAGGACATTTTCGTGCATGTGTCTGAGTAAGTCCCAGGACTGTGCAGTGCTGCAAGACCCCAGGGAAGCCATGCCATCAGCATGGAGCTGGAGACCTGTGGGCTGGGGTCTCCATGGGGTGGACATGGGTCTCTGCTTGTCCTGTACCCTCCGTCACCAGTGGGTTTTCTTTTCCAAGGCACAACTGGTGGGTCAGGTGCCTTCCTTCATTCTGGGTAGTTTGGGGCAGGGGTCCATCTCTTGGCTGCACTAGCACCACTACCTCTCCTTTCCTCTCCTGCAGCATCGAGGGAGAGTACGTCCCAGTGGAGGGGGATGAGGTGACGTACAAGGTCTGCCCCATTCCTCCCAAGAACCAGAAGTTCCAGGCAGTGGAGGTGGTCCTCACCAACCTGGCGCCTCACACGAAGCACGAGACATGGTCTGGCCAGATCATCGGCTCCTAGGCGCCCAGGGGGGCCGCCAGCCACTCAGCCCCACGGAGCAAGCCTGCCCAGCCGCTCACAAGGGGTGTGGGGGGAGCCGAGGCGGTGGCGGGGCTGGGGCTGCCCCCAAACATGCAGGCGTTTGCGTTCAGTGTCTTTTATAAGGTTATGGTTTCCTTTCTCTGTGTGTGTTTGTAAGTGTCTGTCGAGGGGGACAGGGGAAGCAGAGCCCTCCCTGACTATCCCCCAGCTCCAGGGGCAGCACCGAGCCCCATGTTCCATTCCTTGCTCCGGAGGCCATGGGGAATAGAGGAACCAGTCCTATGCCCCAGCCCTCCAGCTCTACTGGGCTGAAGCAGGTGCTGAGAGCAGGAGGGGGTGGGGAGAGGCTGGGTGGCTCAGCTCACCCTCCTGAACTCCACTCTGGTAATATGGGCACCCCACTCAGTCCACAGTGGGACAGCAGCAGTGGGACATGCCCTGGTGCAGGGACAAAACAGGGTGCTGTGGGGTGGCATATCACTGTGCGGGGTCTGGGTGGCTGAGACCCATCCCCATTGCTGGCAGCTCACAGCACCCACCTGAGCCACATCCCTCCATCACAAGATCTCAGGTCAGCGGTGCCACGGGGAGGTGACTGGTTTACAGAAAGCAAAAATTTGATTTTAAGAGACAGACAGGTGCTGGCAGGTCACCCGGGACACTCGCTGCTGTGCCTGAGGGGCTGCACCTGGGCATGGGGCACTTGGCACCTCTGTGCTCCCCGCTGCTGCTAGGCAGTAATGCACTTTTCTTGGCTCAGTGCTGACATGGTTTTGGGGAGACAGACACTTTCTCCTCCTTCTCTTGCCCCCCGGCCCCCTGGGGACCCCCTTCCCACGCGTGTATGTGTGTGTGTGTGTGTGCATGTCTGTAGCTTGCTGGGGCGGTGAGGGGCTGAGGGGTCTGAGCAGCCTAAGCAATGGGGCGAGCACAGCCACCTCCTCCCCAGCCCCTCGGTGTAGGCAGGGTCTTGTATACAAAGCACAAACTTTGGTTTTGGTCTTTTCTGCCATACCCTGGCCAGGTGGGCTCCCACAGCCCCAGGGAGGGACAGGGCAGAGGGCACTGGGACAGGGACAACATGCACTGGGCTGCTCTTGAGCTCAGCCCAGGGAAACACTGCTCATGCTCCAGGAATTACCAGCATCTTAAGGGGTTCAAAGCAGGGTTGGGGACAGTGGGGTGCCACCGGATCCCCCCGGAGCAGGGCAGGAGGGGATAGGCAGCTCCTAGAACACCATGCCAGCAGGAGCTGCTGGCACTGCTGGTGCTCAGCATGGATGGAAAGGGGTGTTTGCCACCTTTTTCGCTGCCTCTGTTGGCGACAGGGCTAAGTGGGGAAAGGAGCAGAGCAAGTCTGGTGCCACGCAGGACAGCTGGGCCCTGTGGATTTGGGAGGACCATCCATGCTGGTGTGGGGATTACCCCAGGACCCTCCAGCCCATCTCACTGCCAACCCAAAGCCTGGCTCTCCCAGAGGCTGTGGCAACTCTGGCTCAGGCTCCAGGCATCCCCAGGACATGCAGTCAGCTTGGCCAAGGCAAACTGCTGGATTTTTTTTTTTTTTTTGAAATAAACTAAAACCCTAGACTTGTTGGTGTTTTTACAAACTCTGGTGTGGTTCCCGCCTGTCTTGACCATGTGTCAACCTTTGTAACATTGGCAATAAACCATTAAAAGTGACTTTCCCATGAGCCCTGCCCATCCCGGCTCTTTGTCCTGTGTGCATGTGTCACAGTGACTCTCTCAGATAAAGTACCTGGAGCACCCAGGAATTTATCCAGACATCAGAAAGGACTCACCCACAGTATGTCCCTGAGGGGGCTGGAGATGCTCCACACTGTGGGCCTGGGACAGGAGGCTGCTGCTCACTCTGAGGGGTGACCAGGAGTGGGGCTGGTCCCCCATTGCTGTGGGGACTTTGAAGTGTGCCTTGCATGTTGTCTGGCTGCCTTTCACCCAGCACAGCCCAGCATAAAGCACACACTGCCTCCAGCTGCTGCGTGTTGTGGCTTTAATAGGACTGATTTTAATTTTTTCATATACATATCTACGTATTTAAATATATTTCTCATTTAACAGTTGTCATCAGCCAGACAGGAGCTGCCCATCTCACACTGATACGGATCCATACACCAAGACAGTCCCAGGCGTGGGGCCTGCCACGTCTGCTTGCTCACATCCTTGGGAGAAACCCCCACTTACGCTGTGGGCACTCACCATGAGAGGAGCATCATGGCAAAGGGGTCTCAGGGACAGGCAGGAAATGCCTTTCACTTCAAAGGTGCAAGTCACCTCAGTCCCCAAGGCCACCAGAGTGTCCCACACTGTCAGGGCCAGACCCTGCTCTTCACTCATCACCAAGCTCACTAGAGGTCCTGCTGGCTATGAATAGACTCACAGGAAAAATAAACTCCCCAAGACTCACACATAACCTGATCCACAGTGAAACAGAGAGGAAGGAATCACAAAACACAATTCCTCCATGAAGGTTGCAGTGGAGGGCCGAAACACGTGACCTGTGAAAAGGGTATCCTGCAAACAAGCTTCTCCAACAGGTCCTCTTCTCCCACACAGAAATCATCCCTGGGTAGAAAGAGGAATTTGTGGATTTGCTGAGGATTTCTGGATGCTGGGCAGACTGCTGTGCTCATGCAAATGTGCTGCATCAGAGATCTGATGTGTTGTAGCTAAGAGGTGCAGTCAGGTGAAGGAGACAGCACCTCACCAGCACTGGTCATGCAGTATCCCTGCTCCTGTGGCCAGGCAGCAGTGCCAAGGGCCACCAGGGACTCTGCCCATGGCAATGTGGGAGCCATGCCCTGGGTCTAAAAGCACCAGTGTCTTTCGCCTGACGAGGATGGTGGTGCCTTGCCTAGGTGGTGGTAGCCAGCTGAGAAACTCCTCTCTGCAGTCCAGCTGCCAGTGGAAAATGGAGAGCCACGATGAGGAAACTAGGAACAGGGGAGAGAAAACGGGACCAAGAGATGGGGCAGTGCCATAACCAGCAGGGATGGGGTGAGAAAGTTTCCTGGAGAACAATGAGGGAGGGTTTGCAGAAACCTCCAACATTCTCCAAGTCCACAAACACCAGATCTGTGTACCTTGGGGAGCTACAAGCAGGACATCTCCAGGGAGGGGATCCCTGAACTCCTTTTGAGCACCAAGTTGTGACAAGTGTCACCATTGTGGCCACACACCACAATGCCACTGCTGGGAATAAAAGGACAATGTGAGGGAGAAGGTCAAAGGCTGAAGGAGAGATGTGGGTTTGCAACCCACAAAGATCCAGGGAGAGGAACAGGACATAGGACAATTGCACTGGACATCCTGTCTCCCTAAAGGTGAGCTTGTAAACTGGGTGTGTGGGATGAGATGGGGGGAAGAGCAAGCTTGGAGGGCACTGCTGAGCAGGTATGTCCAGTAGCTCTATGAAGCAGGTGTTTCAGGTCAACTGATGTTGACCCCTGCTTAAAATGCCGCTGGCAGCAGGATGGAAAGCTGAGCACTGGGGAGGGAAGAGGACTTGGTCTGTTATGAATGCCCTGGGTAAGGTTTTATAAGGACACATTTCTCTTATGAGGACTGTGGGAGCTGGGACTGTTTAGTCCAGAGAAGAGACGACTGCGGGAGGATCTCATTAATGCATATAAACATCTCAAAGGCAGATGCCAAGAGGATGGTGCCAGATTCTCTCTGGTGGTGCCTACCGACAGGATGATGAGCAATGGCCATAAACTAAAACACGAGGCTCCACTTCAACGTGAGGAAGAACTTCTTTACATTGAGGGTGGCAGAGCACTGGAACAGGCTGCCCAGGGAGAGTGGGGAGTCTCCCTTTCTGAAGACATTCAAAACCCACCTGGACACATTCCCGTCACCTGCTCAAGGTGACCCTGCCTTGGCAGGAGGGTTGGACTAGATGATTTCCAGAGGACCCTTGCAACCCTAACAATTCTGTGATTCTGTGATGCCCAGTGGATACATTAGTGGGAAGACCACTGGAAATCCTTCTACCCCAAACTGTTCCATAGCATGAAGTGCCAGGATTCTCCAGCTGTGCCATGCAAGGTCTGACTTGAAAACAGGGAATAATATAGAAAATAAACCCTAGGTGTTTTTTGTAAGCTAAAGAGAAGAATTGGTTTCTTTATGCACCTGAGCAAAGCTCAGAGCAGCAGCTCAGCCATGTTAAAGCTTTTGTTCCCAGGTCATCTGCAGGGAGGGACTGGCACACTGTGGCACTGATGGGAAGGACACGGGGACCTCTCCATTAGAAAGCACAACAGTGCAACAAAGCTGGGATCTCAGCTACTCCTTCCTACCACAGGCTTGGAGCAAACAGCCTTCCTGGCCTCCTGCCTCAGAGCAGTTCTGGTGAATGCCTTGAGCCTCAGCAGCCCCAGCCTCTCTGGCCAAAGTGCAAGGGGGAGAGGAAGGTGAGCCACACGTTCCCTCGTGCACAAGTGTTACGAGAAAGTGCGTGGAAAAGGAGAGAAGAGCAGAGGAGAGGAGAGGGAGTGCAGGATGTACATGCACTCACTCTTTGGCCCTTTCAAATGCTTTCTGACCACAAAAGCATCTGCATCACTGCCCACCACAGCTGAACTGTCAAGAGAGAAGTTTCCCTGGAGGCGACGAGGGTCTGGTGACCCCCAGACACACACGGGGAACACTGAGGGGCTGCTCAGCCAAGGCCCCCTCCTGCCACCCACCCACACTCACGTGTTACATCCTGACCAGTTCTGTCAAGTGTTTTTTTGGTCTACCCTGAGCAGATTCCTCAAATGAAGGTGCTTTTCCTGGTGAGGGGAGGGAGTGGGACTGGGGCAGGGCTGCAGGAACTGGGCAGTCAGCACTCATTTGCTCTTTCTGGAAAGAAGATTTCACGGCATCGCTGGACTGTGTCCTGGGGGGACTGGACACTGTGTCCTACAGTGCGGGGATCATCATAGATTTCATAATCGTTCCCTCCCTGCAGGGGAATAGAAAATAGTGACAGCATTAGCAGGGTCTTGCCAGAACAACCTCATCCATGAATCCACATTTTGCTCTGTCCCATGGGAAGCTGGGCTGGGAGCCAGAGGCTGGGCAGGCAGGGACTTGGTGGGCAGGGGCAGGCAAAGCTTTGCTGGCCCATGGGGGCAGAAGAGGCTGGGCTGGGAGCTCTGCTCCCTCCCTCTTGTCTCCCTCTTCAGTGCCAGGGGAGGACCATAGAAAAGATGGGAAAGGTCCCAGATCGGCAAAGCTTGTCCAGGAGCCTGGGTTAACCCCTGCCCTGCCTGTGGAGGGGCTAGCAGAAGGTGGGATGGGCACATTTGGGGAGCAGGGGCTGCCAGCATCTGGGAAGAGCTGAGTGGATTACCAAGCTTACCTACAGCAGTAAGGAAGCATCATCCTCCACTGCTCTAAAGGGAAAGTGAAGCTAATCCTGCTGTTGAGGAGTCCTCTCCTAAGTGCTGGGGGCTTGTGTTCAGGGTCATGCAGGCCACAGCAGTGGCTGCTGCCCTCCTGAGGCTGCTGGGGCAAGGGAAGCAATGCGGAGGTGGACCTGCTTTCCAGCATAGTGAATCCAGGGTGATTTCCTCACGAGCCAGCAGAGCCATCACGAGAGCATCGCAAACCCACAGCACAGGGCAGCATCTTCCCCCCTCACACCACTAAAGGTCTGTGTTGGCACCAGTGGGACCATGGGACCCATGACGGAGCAGCAGGAGAGAAAGCAGCCAAGTGTGGGGAGAGTGGGGCGTACTCACGGGGGTTGTCTCGTTCCCAAAGAAGTGGATGGTGTCAAATCTCTCGTCATCGAGCACATTGAGGCAGTAGCGCTTGTCCCAGCCCTCTGGGAAGACGTCAAAGCTGATCATGCCACCTGCCAGGAGAAGAGAGGGCATCAGGCAATGTTGCGGGGAGCTGGACGTCTGGGGAGAGCCCCCACCCCAAAGAGCAGCCATAAACACCAGCTCTGCCTTGGTGTTCCTCTTGGCACATGGCTAGGGTAGTGGCAGAGGCTGTTCCTATGGCAACAGGCTGCAGTGACATCAGCATGGCTGGGGTGACATTAGCACAGCTTCCCTGAAGGCAAGCAGGAACCAGAGGGTTCTTCTCACAAAAGGCATCTTTTGGGGGGAGATTTTGGGTCACGCCTTGCAGATATCACCAGCACGTTCTGTGTCCCAACAGGGGACTATGACCTTGGAGACCGGCACCAAACTCTCTCCTAGGCTCCTGCTAGACATCACTGGCCCTTCTAAAACCACTCTTCTGATGCTCCTTAACTGTGCAGGGACTGGGGTCTCCTGCATGCTCTCTCTGCACACTGATCAAGGACCAAGGACCTTGCCATGGAGGTACCACCAACCCGCTGACATAATCAGGGCACGACCCTGACCTGTGACCTCTTGAGACAAGAGTTTAGTGAGGGTTGCCAACATCTGGAGAGGCACCAAGTCACATGTGACCAACATACAGTGGCAAGGGAGCTTTCCCAGAGAACATGTATATGGACATGGACACCCACAGCCACCAAGGGTTAACAAACTTCCCAGCCCTTGCTCTTACACCAGGCAGAATTTACCCCAGCACTTTGCTGCTTTTTGGGGGTGCTTGGAGGCAGCACCTTCCCCATCCTCTCAAGTGCCACACTGTGTCCAAAGGCTGCAGAGAGACCCTTGTCCCAGCACAAAGACAGGAGACATGCTCTTCCCAAAATAAAGCCTGCAACTTAGGGCACATGTATGCTTAGGTCTCAGTCAGAGCCAGAGGTACAGGGATTTCAGCCGGTATGTGTGACCTCCTGCCAGTCAGCTTGTCTTCTCCAGGCAACCTACTGGAATATCCATGAGAAATCCTGGAGTTTCACACTCTCCTTAAATGATAATCCTACCTCTCTAAGGAAGAGAGTGAGTAGACAGATAATCACAGGGTCAGTTCCTGCTGAAGAAGAGGCACTGATACCCCAGGTTGCTCAAACATGCAAGTCCTGATGCCATGCACCTTCCCTTCCCAGCTGTTTGCAGTGTCCCTGTTGGTTTGGGGATCCTGAACCAAGCCCCCTTGGAGCCTGAGAAGATGGGGATGGAGCCTATATATCCACCTTGCAGCAGAGAAACTGGACAGGGCACTGTGATAAGGATGGGAGCAAGTGCCCTATGAGCTCAGGGGAGGCTTGCAGCAGGATCCAGCAACAGAGCAGGAGTTAAACTTGGTGACATCCTCTTTTTTTGCATCCAAAGCCATTTACCTGTGAAAACCACTGCTTTTCATTGCATTCTAGCCCTCAAAACAGAGCTGGGCAGCAGGAAGGGGCTCCTGACGTCAGCTGGAGCAGGTAAGAAATCAAAGGGTATTGAGGTGGTGTGAACCAGACAGCACTGTTACTCCCCTAGGTAGAGCAGGGACCTAGGGGTCTGCAGGGAGACCTCCCACCACCTCTGGGCCTTGAATCCTCCACAGCCAGAAGGCACATGGAGCCAGCCTGGCAGAAGAGTTAAGTTTCTGCGTGCCCTTTTTTCAGATGCTTGACCTGAGACACCCCACATTTTCTTTGTGGAAGAGCGAGGGGCCCACAGCTCCCCTTCATGTTTTTATACAACAGGCCTGGGCTCTTTGTGGCAGCTTCCCAAAGCCCAAGGAGAAAGGCCCATTGTCCAGCTCTCACACCCCGTGCCTGAGGGCACACAGCAGCAGGGACCTTGTCTTTCTCTGCTCTGACAAACGGTGTGTGCCAGTGCTGTGGGGAGCGCAGGATGCCTCTGGCAGGATGCTGAAGGCAAGCGAAGGCTCTGAGAGAAAAGCTCCTGGAGGATCAGAGGGCCTGGGGTGTCACCCACTGCCTCAGCCTCACCACCCCCTTGCCCTTTGGCTGGGCTGCCACATGGAACCTTCTTATCTCACACCCCTGAAGAGGATCCTCTTCCAGCATCACCCCCACAACTTACACACCCTCACATTTTTCTCCCTGTCCTGGCCAGACACCCGGGATTGCTCAAGCCCCTCCTTCAGCTCTGTACCTTTGGTAAGCTGGCTGTCAGAACCATCCCAAGAAGCGGCCCTACAAAAAAAAGCCCATGGCAGGGAGCTGCAATCTCCCTCCTTGTCAGCTCTCCCTCCAGGAAGAAAGATGTTTCCCTTGCAGCTAACTGTCACAAGAAAACCCCAGAGCCAAGACATGCATTAGTCTCCTGTCCCATTCCTAGAGAAGAGTGTTTGTGCCTGGGGCTGTGCTGGCTGCTCTCCTGCTGATGTTTGAGCCAGAACAGATCCATTGGGCAGCAGTGGGCTCCACTAGCTGAGATTAAGGCAGGGATAATGTCACAGGATGGAAACCTGTCTGTCTGGCCGATTCCCAGGGAGGGAAGCCTGCAGCACGGCTTATTCTCTGCATGGATGCAGACGTCATGGATGCAAACGTGACTCCCCTGTGGCAGCTCTCCAGGACTAAAATCCACTTCTGTTCTTCCCAGGGTTTCCAGACACTCAGAGGGAACAGCTGGGGTTCCTGCTCCCTTTCACAGAATTTTATGGGAAACATGATAAAGGCAAAGCCAAGGAAGCCCTCCCTGCTCACCTCGAGAGAAACGCAAGCCTTTGCCAGCAAATTCCCTCTGCAAGGCTGCCACAAACTTCTCCCGTATCCGCTCTTTCTGTGGAGGATAAGGAGGAAAGGGAAGAAAAGAGGGTTGGAATAATGAGATGTTGACAATCTCTCAGAAACCAGCATAACCTGTCTGCTGGGCAACTCTGCTCCCTCCCCACCTGCACTGGGCCCCGGTGCCATGCCATTTAGCCAGCTTCCACCAGTCCTGCCCAGTGTTCAAGCAGGCCACCAGCTCACTCCACCAGGAGGAGCAGATCCCAGATCTTCCTTGGCAATGAAATGCAACTGCTTCAGTTTCCCACAGCCCAGTTCATAACCCAAAGCCTTCAGTTTTGCTTAAAAAGTCTTGCAAAGACCAGCTGGTCCCTCAACCCCAAGAAAGCTTCCCCAGGCAGAAACTGGTATGAGCATGGGCCAAATCTTCTAGAGACCTGCCCAGCAGATCTGCCATGGCCCTCCCAATTTGGAAAGCCCATTAGTTCCAGCTCTGTTTGGGCTGGGGAAGTGGGAGAGAGAATACAGCTGCTGGACCATCTTTGGACACTGTAAATGAGGAAACACGCTGTTAATAACTGCCTCATTCCCTGGGGCTCTCCCACAGCACAGGGGATCCTGCTGGCCACCCCCTTGCATTGGTGCTCCCTAATGAAATCAAGTTTCTTCCATTCATCTGTATCTTCCCTTGGGCTTCCTGGCTCCCAGTCCTGCCTCCCCCTTGTTGCATATGCACAGCTTGAAGCTGAACCTCCCTTCTACTTGGGAAGGGTGGGGAGGACGTAAGACCTGAGATCTGGGGTCGTGCAAAACCAGCCAAGGGGAGGATGAGCCCAGGTCTGGCCCTTGTACCTTGTCCAGCTCGGAGAACTCAATTCGCTCCTCTGGAGTGCAGCTCCGACCAATGGGGGAGATGTTCAACATTCCATTGCGAAACTCAATGAAGGTCCCTCTGTGGGTGGGCAAAGGCACAAGGTTACTGGGGCAGGGAGAGAAAAACAACCTTTCCAGGAGAATGGCTGCTTAGTGAGGCTCTGCAAGAACATGCAGGAGGAGAGAAGCCATGCCCACTCCTGAGTGCTTCACAACAGGCACCGATCAGGCACCAACAACTGCTTAAGGTCCCAGGGAGCTCCAAGTTTTATAAAAAGAGACTGTGGGAGAAGAGAAATAAACAGTCCCTCTGTGCCCTGGGGATAGGCTGGAAGCAACGAGCTTAGGGGAGATGACAGATAACATTTTCTCATGTTGTGATAACTGCAAGGACAGCTATTGCCTGGCCTGGACCAGCTGCCTGATGAGGCTGTGGCACCTCTACCCCATGAGGCTCTTAAGAAATGCTGTGTGGGCTGGGTGAAGCTGGCAGTACCTTGGGGCAGTGGGATGGCCCAGGTCATTAACTCCAGCAGCAGGCTGAGGAGCAATCAGGGCCTCCTCAAGGGACACAAATCAGGGTCTTTGTATCTCCCTCCTGACCCCTGCACCTTTGACTGCAGCTCTTATCTAAGCCTGCACAGACAGGATCCAGTTCCTGCTTGCCACCCTCACCTTGTGCTGGGGTCACTTCTCGGCCACTTCCTCAGTGGGGTGGTTGAAAGCACTGAGCTGGCAGAAAACTGCTCCTTTCTTTTGTCTCTGGTAAAAACCCAGCTACTTCTGTTTGCTTATCGAGGGGTCAGACAGCTACACTAGCACTGGTGGGGCAGAAACAACAGGGGATGGCAGCCCTGCCAGTGTGAAAATTCATTGAAATTCTTGTGCTGGAGAGGGAGATCCCCTCCTGTGTCCAGCTGAAGACCCCTGAGCTTATTGTCCCTCCCAGCCCTGCCTGCTCTTTCTCTGTGATAAAGTGCTTACCACCCTGAGTCTGGAGGAAAAGCTCTCCCCCTCCTCTTTGGGGGAGAGGAACACAGTGAGGAACATCATGGAATGGACACACAGGCAGCCATGCCTGCAGCATCTCTGCGGCACCGTGGGTTTGGTGGCTCATACCCCAGGCCAGGACTCACGAGATGTGGGTTAAAGTCCTTGCTTTGCTAGAAATCCCATAAGGCTAAATCCACAGAGCTACTTGTGAGCTGAAACGCCACCAAGGCTGTTGGGTAACCAGACAGCAATGAGGCAACCAAACAGCCTTGGGGGTTCTGGGTCCCAGCCCGTGCTTTCCGGGGCCTGTTCTGCCAGCAGTCCTGTTGCAAGGAGCCACCCTAGCCCCCATCACTGGTCCTTGTACTGCCACATGGTGACTCATATCAAACAACTAATCTGGATCACAGTTTAGCAACTTCTACCAGATTAATTTCACCTGCTTGTGTTCACTGTACAAACACAGGGGGAGAGCAGGAAAAAAATCAGCCATGGCAAGGAGAGGGCAGAGCTGCTGCTCCCAAAAGCCCTGGGTGGCTCACGTGTTCTTGAAACTGTGGTCTGAGGTGAGGTTTGACCCTGCAACCCGTCTGGTTTAACTGCAGGCTGCCTCTGAAAAAGGCCCTCCTGCTCCCCCCTTCCACCTCCATGCCATCAGTTCTTGCTCTCTCTTTCTGTGCTAACAGAGTGAGCTGATCCAGTGGAAGACTACCTTCTCTTGTCCTGGTAGTGGCCTGGTCTTCCTTCAGCAGAGGTGTACCAACCTAGCTCACCCTCTGGCTGCTGGATCTCAAGGGGAAGAGCAGAGAGGAACACAGGGTAGGGAGCAGAGCAGGGCCAGCCAGCAGCACTGGGTTAGAAACAGTGTGAAAACGTGTGCTCAGGGGCTGGACTTCCCATCTTAAGATCCATTGTTTGCCTGCTTGGAAACATATCCTACCAGTGAAGCCTGATGCCCTGACCAGTAACAAGCTGGTACCATTGTCCTAAATGAGATACACACGGTGGTTGCACCCTGCTTCCCAGGGAGGAAAATTCAAGGGGCAAAAGAGCAGGCATTATGCTAAAACATAGCGCAGACTCTTCAGAGCAAACACACTCCTCCGTTATTTGACCAAGGTGCCCAGCTCAGGGAGACAGTGATCCTACACAGTGCCTCTGGATGCTAAGATAAAACCTGAAGCAAGACAAGCTCTGTAGATCAGCTCTTTTTAGGAGAGATCTGGAGCTCAGCTCCAGAGAAATCAGTGTAATGACTTGTACTTGTATATGCTTGAGCCATTACCGTTTCTTGGGCAGCTTCAGCAGCGCCATATAGTTGAGACAGAAGTTGATCAGATCCTGCAGCAGCTCCTCCCCCAAGTGGTCCTGAATGGCCTGCAGAAAGAGAAGGACAAGTGACGATGCTTGACTTCCCATGAAGCCCACCTGGAAGAGGTATCAACTGGGGAGAAGAAGCTGCTCATCTGCCTGGGTAGGGCAGGCGCTGCTCCCCACGGTGCACAGGGCAGGAGAGCCATGGCTGCAAAGGGAGCTGAACTTACCTGTTTGGAGACCAGCTGCCCATTCTTGTATTGCACTGTGCCGTTCTCTGCGAAGACGTAGTCAAACTTATTAATAACTAAGAGGGGAAGAAAAAAAGAGGAAACATTACTACTGCCAGGGAAAAGGGGCAAAAGGGACTGGGATCAGGACTGAGTGAGCCATCTTCTTGCTTCCTTAGTACTGTGCTTTCCACAGCTCCTGTGCTCTGCAAAGGGCCACTGGCCATCCTACGCTCATTGCTTTCCGCAAAGTGGATGAGGAGATTATCTTCTGCTCACGGGTGGGGAGGTGACGCATGCAGGGGGAAACAACCTGACTGAGGTCACGGGCTGAATCAGTTGCAGGACGAAGATAAAGGCTCACAAATGTTTGGCTTTCAACTACATAGGCGCTACTCCACTCTCTGCTGTGCCCTCCCCACTGCCAGGCTGCTGGGGTGGTGTGGTTACTGGTTATCTAACTCCAGCTGCCCCTGAAACCCAGACACGCAGCACTGGCGACTCAGCAATCCTCAGCCGGGAATTTCTCGGCCTCCCTCCACTAACGAAGTGGGAGGCAGAGCTTGGAGCCCAGTGGCGCTCGTCATCCATGCCGGAGAAGGAGAACACGGTGGGGGAGGCAGGCGCTGCCCCCTTGCCCTCCCACTCCTTACTCTACCCCATGCGCCCACTGGAACGTGACGAGGAACCCGCGGGGACCCCGCCGCGGAGCAGCAGGCAGGCGAAAATTGCCGGTGAGGCGTGAAGCTGTCAGAGCTCTGAGGCAGCTCGTACAAAACTGACGCTGGAGCCGGCAGCGTGGATTGGAGCATCCCCGCCTGCCCTCCACAGACCGGGGGAGGGAGCCAAGCAGCAGCTCCCGTCTGGGCACGGCCAGCCACCCCAAGGGCAGCCTTGGGGTTGGATTTAGGGCACAGGTGACCCCCGGGAGACCTCGTCCGCCGCGCTCACCTTCGTCCCCTTCCCCCAGCTGCTCGGCTATCTTGGCATAGTCGGAGCCTCCCACCACGCCGATGTGCACCCTCTCCCGCAGCTCCCGCAGGAACGCGTCCACCTCCGGCTCGATTTTCTGGCGGGGAAGCAGCGGGTGAGGCCGCAGCCGGCGGGACGAGCTCCGCCTCGCTGGCCTCGCCCCCCAGAGCCCCGCGCCCCCGCGCCTCGCTACCTGCCGGGCCGGCGTCAGGGTCCCGTCCACGTCGAAGAGACAGAGCACCCGACCCCGCGCCGCCGCCATCCCGCCCGGGCTCTGCGGGCGGGGGGCGGGACCGCGGGAGCTGATGGCGGCCGCCCGCCCTCCGGGGCCGCACGGGCGGGACGTGCCGCGGTGCCGGGCACCCCTCGTCTGCTTCCCCGCGTCTCCATGGCCCTTACAAGGATACACTAAGGCGCGCGTCTTGAACAGCTTCCCCGCTTCGGCTGCTAAAGCGTTTTAGAGCCTGGAGTTTGGGGGAGGGTGCATGTGTGGAGCGTCTCTTCACACTCGCTGTGGCTACTGCAGTGCCCCCCGGAATTGAGGGGCTGTGCGTCTGCACGGTGCTACCTGGTAACTTCAGCTCCTCTGAGGGCTCCTCTGTCCTAGTGAAGGGGACGGGAGCAGCACGCACTTTCCTATTCAGTACCTTTCCTAGTCATTGCTTTTCCAATGGGATGCTGTTAATATTTTCACTGGGGAAGCGAAGATACCCTCTGCACAAAGCCAGTAGCTTTTGCTTTGACCTGCATTTGCCCCACGAGTCATTTAGGATTTAATTAGACCATCTGCCCAGATCATATTCATACGGTGCTGTATTATGCTGGCCTGATGCAGACAGCCGGCTCCATACCCCTCCTCCTCCTCTCCCCACCCCCTGAACTCCATCTCTTAGAATAATTCCTGAATTATTTTCCTAAATCAAAACTAGCCTATGTGGAACATCCATTGCTTTCTGCTCAAAAGTTAGCTTGCATTCTCTCCCCCAACAGTGCTCACTGAGCTGAGCTAGACTGGAACTAGGGAGAGATTTATTCTTCTATTACGTCTCTTTGGTTTTTGCCTCTGTATGATTTGCCCCAGGATATTATGGAACCCCTTTTCCCGCTTCTCTACCAGATTCCTCTCAAAAGGAAGCATTCAGGTGGCTTCACAGATTCTGTTTTTTTCTCTTTCGTGGTTTGTGATTTTCCTGCTCCCGCTCAGTGGCAGGGGTATGTACAGAAACAATGTTAATAATTCACCTCTGTGCCATTACCTCCCAAAATATCCTTAGCTACTTTCTGGGGGGAGACATTCGTTGAGTCCATCAGGACAGCTATTTCCATATTGTTTCTATGAGCTGCCCCACAACACAGCGAGTCAGGAAGTCTTGGATGGATATTACATGTGTTACTCACCCCAGCACTGATATTTCTGTAGAATCTGGATCAGACCCTGGTTATGGGCTACCACCTCTGGAAAGGTGGACTCTTTTCTCAGATGCAGGGAAGCTCCCAGAACAGTTTCTTAGCACCCAGCTACTTTGTATGCAGTTGGGTGCATACAAAGTTTTGAGTTGAGTTTAGGGTTATGCTCATTTATAGGACTTGTCGAGGTGTGGTTACACATTTATCATCAGTTTATGTGTGGACACTTACTCCAGAATAGGAATCCATCCAAGTGTGCCTACCATGGCATGCCGACGGGTGAGTAGAGATGCCTTCCTGGATTTGGGTGCTTGAGTGCCAGAAGCCAAGGAACTGTTCTTCCATGCAGCACAGCCGTGAGCTAACGCCCAGAACTCTCAAAGGACAGCTGTGGAGTCAGACACACCGTAACCTCCTGGGGTTTCAGGAATGCAAACCTTTATTTTTCATAAACCATGACATGGTATGAGGAGGACACTTCCCATATCTGGGTGGAAGCAGTATGGAGTTAGAAAACCAATTGTAGCAGCACTGGGTTCTGCTGTAGCCCAAGCTTCTCCATGGTCTTGTCTCCTGGCTGCTCCTACCTGCAGCTTTCTTGTCTGGGAGAGATCTCCCTCATGCCTCTTGCACTGACATTACTATGTGCATCCCAGGAGCGGGAGCTGCTTTCCCCAGGCTCAGGTGCATCCCTGTGCTGCAAGGCAGCAGTGCCACCTCGGGGCACTTTCCAGAATTGGGAGGTCTGCTAAAATAATGGGACAGCGTTCACATTTTCACACTCCTGCAGTACTATCGGGTTTATGCTACCCAGGAGAACTTCCTGAAACATGAATTATCTGCTGTGCTTTCTCAGCTTGTCATGCTGCTTTAGGGAGTCTCTTCATGTCCAAATGCCTCTCCCAGGAAGCATCTTGTCAGCCATTTGCTATCAGCTGATGAGGACCTGGGACAATCTGGTTTCCCTGGCAGCATAAATGTGCCTTGTGCTGAAGTGCACAGCTGTCCACAGCTGTGGCTGTTCCCTCAGCCGGGATAGCTCTGAGAACAGGGCCACCATGGCTGTTCTGGTTATTTAATACTTTGCACTCCAACCACTCCTGATACATTCACTTGATTTCCACTCAGATAGCCAGCAGCTGTTGTCAGGAATAAAATCTCTTTTACCAGCAGGAAAGGCCAGGAAATTTTGTTTGAAGTTTAGAAGGCAAGCAACTGTGAGCACTGGCTTACGCTCTGTCTAGAGCTGCCGTTAAGGTCAAGTTTTCCTTTTAGTTTTAAAATTTAATAAAAAAAACCCCAAAAAACCAGTTTCCAGGTATTTTCTGTGGGGCCAGTATGGGGCTTGGTAGCAAACCAGCACCACATCTGAAGAACACAGCCAAAATAACCACAATCACACATCTCTGTTACAATCCCCTTCTGTTACAAGAGCTCTTCTGTACTGCGCTGATACAGACTGTTACACAAAGAGCAAACTGTGTGGTTTATCATTTGGATGCCAACAATAAGCACACAGAAGGATGAACCAAGCAGAATGAATTTCTTCCCCAGAGGGAGATATTTTAGGCAGTGCTATATAATCCTCCCCAATATCCCCTCTGGAGCTCCAGAGGAACCCAGTCATGAAGTCTACTTCTTACTCTACTGCTTTTTTCTGTTTTTTTTTCTCTTTTGAAAGTAGCATCAAGGCAGTCAGGAAAATGCTTTTTTTCCATGTTAAAACTCTGTTTGGCCTCTTCTTCAAAAGCAGACATTAGACATTTCATACTTGTAGACTTAGATGACCAAGGATTGAACAAAACCTGTCCTGACATAACATCTTCATTCACCTCATCCAAGCTGTGTCAAGCTGCAGGAGTATGGTTTCAAGTACCAGGGTACTTACAGAAGAAAAGATTCCCCAGACTTAAATAAGGGTATTGCCTTTGGCCGGTTCGAACAAAAGACAGATGCCACCACTACTTTCAGTAGCAGCACCTGGCACAAACTGCTTGGACAATTTCTCATGCTGCACTTCCCAGGTGGGACCAGAGTGAAGATAATGACTTCTGATCAACTGCACTGGCTGGGCAGCTGTGTGGGCACATGCATTCAATCAGAAAAATGTGTTGTATTTATTTTTATTGTAATAGAAAAAAACCCACAAGTAAATCAAAACATCACTTTCCGCCAAAAGACATTATTAACATTTTCTAAATGGCATGGGGAAACCTCAGCAATACAAGACAGAATAGTAAGTGTGGCCAAAAGGGTTCTGTTCCCTTTCAGGATTTCAGTTTCCCTGCCTCTTTGTCCATCAGCTGACTGAAGTTCATCACCTATATACATTTACATACACTTCTCAGTCTAGTTTGTTTTCAGCTGGGTGGAACGTTGAGGGCACCGTCCTGCAATTTACACATAACAAACTTTGGAGAAAACAGGTTTCCTAAGAGTCCTACAGGGTACAGGGGTCTCATTACCCAGTAAGACCAAACAAAGAGGATTCTCTCTTACAGTTCTTTTACCACGAAACACAAGAATAGGTCCCAAGCCCAGGAGCTCTTTGACTATTGCAAACAACATACGGCTGAGTGAAATTTTACCCAGTGAGCTTAAAGAAGGAGCATTATCTCTGCAAAGGGCTCTGCTCAGGAGGGGAAAAGGCAGATTGCAAAATGCATGAGGTGAATGTCTTCCTCTTCTTTCCTGCCCCAAGAGGATGCAAAAAGTCCTGAAGTAGGCAGCCAAGCAGCAACTAGGCTCAGGACATCCAAAGTGGTGGACATAAAGGGCATATCCTCATTGTTTAAGTGTGTAGAGCAGAAACCATGGCACCAGTGCTTCCATCACAGGCAGCTGTGCCTGAAGTGGTAGTTTGCTGAAAGGCAAGCATGCACAGCTGCGCTGCTTGCAGGTACCAAATGAGCACACCAGGATGTTGGGCTGCACTGTGTCAGCTTGAGTGTACCTGCTCAACTGAGGAAGCTCCAAGATCTCTAACGTGATCTATAGCATTTTGTGGCACAGTCGTGTGTGTATTAAGATGAAAGGCTGGTTACTCTTTACAAACATGTATAGAAGACTGGAGATAATACATACACTAGACAGGAAAACTAAGCTATGGCTTAGCAAAACCAAACACCAATCCTTCCTCCAGGAGCATCAAAAGGCATTCATAACTGACTTTCATAGACCATTCTCTGTAAACAGGTCATTTGGAGGGGAAAGACTGAAAGCTTTTGTATAAAGCCATCTGCAGGAACTGCTACAGTTATCTCCAAGTCCAGTCCATCAAATGAAATGCTTAAGGAGAAGCTGATGGCACAAGCTGAGAAGGAAAAGGAAAAGAAGCATCTGGGCTGCAGGGACCACTGCTGTGCACTGAGAGCAGGTAAACATGAAACAGCAGAATGGCCTGATAGTACCCTATTCCCAACTGTGCACTGGCTCCACAAGGTGCAGGACAACAGAGTATTAGACAGTGACAAAACTGCAGTTTTCCTCTATTCCAACCCTTCAAAAATATGAACTGTTATAGTCCACACAGAGTAACAGTGTGAGAAATTTATCAATCTGCATTATTCTGGGAGAAAGAACCCAGCAGAGGAAAGACATCTCCTTTAGGTATATAAGAAGTTTCCAGTGCAAGAAGTTTGAGATGCAGGACTGAACTTGCAGCAATACTTTTCACAACAAAGCACTGGACAAAGAGCTGTACATTTGCATAGATGCTTTTCTGGCAGCATCTGGGATGTGCAATCCCCACTTACAGAGCATCAGCAGTGTTCTGGGGTTTGTCTGATGTCTTTCTTATATTCCTTCCTAAATGTAACTGCTACAAAATTGTTCAGGAAAATAGTGTATATATATACATGAAAAGAAAACATTGTGCCTATTTTTACATTCTCCTGTTCTTTCCCACTGCAAGTAAATGCAAAGCTCTAAAAATCTTAAACTAGAAGATGCAGTATTGCTAGAATCAAAGGTTAATCTAAGCACAGGACTGCTTCTGCATGTAACCCAGGAAACTCAGTTGTTCCACACAAAAGCTTAATTTTATTCTTCCTCATTTTCTTTACATTAGGGGAGACCTAGCACTTTTTTCTCTTAAGGAGAGCCCTGATGTGTTTGACTACTTTAGAAAGGGCAGCACTTTGTTGGAACTCCGACTGTGTCTGCAATTAGATATTGAAGGCAGATTTGGTCCAACTGGTATTATCATGTAGTTGCCATGCTACTCCTGCCTTACTGTACCGTAACTCTGGCTTTGCAAGGGAAAAAAAAAAAACAAAAAACAAGAAAACAGTTCTTATGCATTAACAAGGTTCTGTCTATCTGCCGATAAGCTTACGTGTGAGAAAAGGAAACATTTCACTTCATTTTATTTTCGCCTGAAATTTGTCTCTACCACTTCTGCTCATGAGATTCTCTTCTTTCAGCTGGTTCTTTCCCATAACTCTTGGATCTTGCATTACAAGGCTCTTGGTAACCTTCAGCTCCGGTTCCCTCCCACCACAGCAAGTCCCACTGAATTTCAGCTTCTGAGTGTGACACTGACACATGGTTCAGCTTCATCACCTTTCCCATACACCTGTGCCACTGCAAATATTCTGATCAGATGAGTTCAGCTCTTCCCTTGAGCAAATGTCAGTGAAATATGCAGACTAATCCTGGGACACCTTCACTTCCTAGGCTACCAATACTTGCTCTGTTTTTTTTTGCTAGACTTCAGCAAATACCCCCATAATAGAGGCAGTGATAAGACAGAGATGCAAGTCTGCAAGGGATGGCCAGGACATCCCCTTATTTACTTCAAGTTGTGTAATGGGCTGTTGAATGCTCATGGAATGAATTTCCACTTACCAGCACAGGAGTTACATAGAAAGTGTCAGCCTACTTGGACAAGAAAGCCTTTATAAATTAGTATAATGCTATTAGAAATTATGGCAATATTTTTGGTAGCATTGTCTTACATGCACCCTGATAAATTCTCTCCCCAGGAAATTTTAAAACTTGTCTTTTAACTTCTTTAGAGTTAATTCTCATGAGAAATTATAAAATAGAAATCTGGTAGATTCATGTTTAAAAAGGAAGACGCCTGGTGAGGCTGGACACACTGGGTCACTCCTGTTAGCTCTGTCCATTATGTCTGCTGAAGGTATTTCCTCCAGGTGGTTGGATCTGGATGGAGTCCAGGAGGGGCCTTAAAGCTTGTCCAAAAGGTCTGAGAAGGTAAAGAAATAAACATCTCAAATAGTTTACTTGGTTGACAACTCCCATTTACCACTGAAGTGCACTCACTTCCTAGAGCACAGTCAAACCAACATTCTAGAAGCAAATTTGAAGAAAAGGCTTCTACTACAAACTAAAGCAAACTAATTTAACACATTAGTTTACTGTTCAATAACTAAGAAACTTAAACAAGATTTTATATCATATAATCATCAGATAAGGTAGTTCTGAGTCCTAACATGCCTAGACTGCTAATGTAACACTGTCTGAAACCAGCTCTCAGTAATTCATTCTACTTAAATGTGCAAACAATATCCCTCTTATGCAACTGCAGTGTTCCATTAAGTACATCAATATTGAGGCCTGCCAAAAGAATAGCCTCTAGCTTACTTAAAAGACAATGGTTCAACACTCTCAGAATAATTTCTGTTGCAATCTGTAGCACCTGGCTTGTCTTTCAGTAAGACTCACTCTGTTACAGACTTTATCTGATTTTCAGAGATCTGAAGTGTTAAGTGTCCAGGGTAGAAGACCCATGTCTCACAAATAATGTGCTATACTACTGTTATAGAAGTAAGACCTAAATGATGGAGCTCACATCATCCTACTTGGGATCCTCACTAGCTGAGAGTTAAAAAAAAAACCCAAACAAAAACAACATCTGAATTATCAAGCAGGAAATTCTTCATTTCCTTTTTTTCATATCCTCTTTTTCCACTCAATCCTAGCTTTAAAACTGCAGCATTAATTTAAAATTGTATCTCCCCTGCCTCTTCACAAGCAAACTGACACCTCTGCAATTATGGTGCTTAGAGAAATTACTTTTAACAGATACTGGTTGTCTAAGAGGGGAAAAAAAACCCTTGTACTGTTTTCTGAAACTTTCTAAGCTTGTCTGGTCACATATAAGAGACCATCACAAAATAGCTAGTTTAAGTTAAAGGCAGAAAAACATCCTTCTCCTCTCTTCTTTGGAACACCAGTGCCAGTTAGCACTTGTCATACAGTGTTGCAAGTGTTGATGTAAAGACAATTGCATCCTCTCCTTAATCTTATGCTGGTTCTCAGATAGATCCATCAGAAACTGGTACTGCTGGCTCTGTCAAATGTTTAAGCATTAGCATGAAGCAGCTACAGAGAGGAGGGGCATCCATACTCACGTGGCAAGAACTTCAGATGGAAGGTCAGTGATATAGGAAGGGATTTTTTTTCCTGTCAGAAATTGTGCCACTTCATTACTGAAGGTGTTGCAGTTATGTTCAAAGAGGTTATAAGACTCTCCTCTGTGCCACAGAAAAGAAATTGAAACAAAAAAACCCACAAATTCAGCAATAAATCATACAAGCAGAAAAAAAAAACTTATACCCTTAATGAAGAACGTCTTACATTAGCACTTCCACCCTCCACCCCAAAGAATTCTAAGGCAAATAGGTAAAATACAGACATCGATGCACCCTTAAATTCAATTGAATCAGAGTGGAAAATGACATCTCTCCACATCCCTGACTTTAATGTAACCATTTTTGGAAGAATAGGTGAGGTTAGGTTTCTTCAATTAAAACCACGGTAGCAGTAATGAGAAATCACAGGAATTATTGACTCTGAAAGACAGCCAGAACACTAAATGTTGTGGTTTCCTACTCTTGTAAGAAGCAGAGTAGACTCTTTTAACAGTCAAGACCTCGCTTCTACTCATGTGAAAATTGGCAGCTTTACTACAGTGACTACCTATGACTCACAGGGCAAACTGCTATTTACTGAGAGATTTCATTTTCCCTGATGATTCTCTCAAAAACATTTCAGGCATTATTCAATTTTACAAAAAAACAGTGCTAAAGACTTCCCAGAAGAATGCTTTCCCAGCCTAGAAGGTAGCTCCTTGTGTGTACTGGTGCATCAGTCCAGTCCATATTTGAAGAGGACCAAATGAGAGAGTAAGCAGACAGAAGCTCTGTGGGCTGGATTGGTTTTGTAATACCTTCCTCCATTCTGCACCTTTTTGATATACAGGTTTTCCAGTACAGGCTGCTACTTACCGGAATGCAGATTCCCCCAGAGAGGAAAGGTATTCCAGAAAAATTTCTTCAGTGACTTCAGTGTTCCCCAGATCAACAACTGTGTCCGGAGGGCCAAGAAGTGTCCCTCCCTGTAAAAATGAACAGCCAGAAGATACTGTCAAATGATCAGGCTGAATTCTCTTGGAGGACTCTATTGAATAAAGCTACTCTGGTTCATTCAGGCACAAAAGAAGGAACTTTTGGTATGTTTATCAAGCAAAAAGCCCTGCTGGCCTCCCTTGTTTTGCACTCAAGAGAACAAGAAGGAACACGAAACTTCCATTTCAGCTGGTAAATTTGGCTCTTTGGGCTGAAAGCTTTAAGCTATGGCAAAATTCTGCTTTAGAAGCATGGCCCATCCATTTAACCTCTCTAAGAACAGAAAGGTCTGAGAAAACATCATGGTTTGGGGCTCTTTTTCACTCTTAAAAAGTCTGCATGTAACACTTAATGATACAGAATTGGACAAGGTGTCACTCTGGCAAAGCAGTTGCAAAAGGTGTTCTGGATAGATAGACTGTACCAGAAGAAGCAACCCCCAACCTGGATTGAGTTGGGCTTAAACCCACTGTCCATGCTCCCTTTACCCTCAGTACCCTGGGAAACCATGAAAAGCAGCTGGCTTCAGCATCTGTCTGAATTTAGAAGTCTTTTGCTGCTTTTCTAAAAGACAGTAACACAAGCAATTCTGATCAGGTAACCTTACAAAAAATTATCAGAGTATTAACTTACAGGTGCACAGCTGGAGATACCTCCACTGCCATAGAAAAATTCATCCTTATGGACTATTATGGAGGTGTGCCTGCCACAGAGAACAAAAAAAAAAAATTGAAATAAAGGAAAAAAGTAAATAGCCTAGCACATAAATAACTGATAAATTTATGAGCTCAAGGGCATAATGAAGGGAATAACTGAAAGAAAAGGTCAGTGTATTTCTGTGAGTGGGAACAGGATTTGCTGGGACATGAATGGATATGGAAGCAATGATTATCAAGCCTACTGTAATTCTGTAAGCAGTTAGGAAAGAACAGGTTTAGGTAAGAGCCCAGGCATGAACCTCTCTCAGCATACGGGCTGAGGGTGAGGTCAGCCCTCAGAGACAGAATTAGCCCTCCTACCACACTGACAGAGACATTTCACTGGCTGAGAAGCTGGTCAGACAGTCACTGGAGATGGATCAGAGGAGAGGAAAATGGATAGACAAGGGTTTAGGGGTTTTCTTACCTCTAAAAAAAACCCTACACAAGCGCTCTTTGTGTGATATCAAAATTCTTGGTATGCATTATAGAAAATTAAGAGTTTTTTTTGTGACTGAATGTAGATACTGCTCTTATATGACAGAAGACTTGATCCTGTAATACCTTCTTCCCACCTACTCTTTTACTATCATGTTTAGTCATGGCAGGAATTATAAGACAAAGTGCTTGGGACGAGGACACCATCTTACCCTTGAAAAAGTACACAGTTGCACAAAAACCCAGCTACTAACAATGCCATTTTCCATGGGGTCCACTGAGCTTGAACAGAGTGGTTTAAATGGCACCTGACTGTACCTCATATTACTGCCAATCTATATTCAGGAACAAAAAGTGCCTTGGTCTCTCTTCCATCACAAAATGTTCTTAAGCTCTGAAGGATATGTAACTGCATATTGAAAATACTTCCTACATCAGTGTTTTACCCACATAATGCAATTTAAATCTAGTCACTTACCAGATGCCATCCAGCTGTTTCCCTGTATGCAGAGAAAAGAAGAGTTATTAGCAATGTATTTTCCAGATTTCAGCCTACTTTCCGTCAGTCACTCAGGAACCATGCTTATTATTTCACCATGACAGCAACACCAAAGACTTAATCCAGAGTTGCTTCTAAAAAATCCAGAATATCTTCCAAATTAACTACTCAAACCACACATCCTTTGTACCTCTTCCCTCCTGGCAGGCAGAGCTAGCAATGCCATCCTATCCTGCTGGTGCTTACCAGCAGGATAGGATGGCATTTCTTAGGTGTTTTTCTACAGACCAAGAAAGAAAATATTTTCCTAAAATAAGAGTCTTCAATCAGGAGCAGAAGAGTTGAATTTGACAGATCTCATAACTGCAGGCAGCTAGCTAGCAGAATGTATTCAGTTCTCTTTTTCAGTAACTGATGAGAGGTCTGACTTAAACATATGACCAGTGGTGGTAGCCTCTATAATGTATTCCACCATTTCCTCCTTTCCTTCCCTCCCCCTGCCCTTAAAAATGAGTTTAAGTGGGAATGGAGGTAGAAAAGTACAGCACTGAAATTTACACAAGTTACAAAGCTGTGTGTTTTCCAGAACACAGCAGCGAAGACTTGCTTCAGGCACCACTACACTGATAATATAATTGGGTCTCAGAGAAAAGGTCCCTTTTAAAATGTGTTTCCACTTCCCTAGAAGCAGGAGACCTAAACCTCTCTGTTGTTCATGGCAGGACCTCAAGATTAAACTTCTTTCTAAAAGGTCATCAGCTTTTACTGACCTAGGCTCAATTATTTTATCTATCATAAATGAAAGGCTTGGTCCCTGGTATCCTCCCTTTGGGAGCTTGTAGGGAGCCAGTGCATGTTGTGGGAGATGTGCTATAATTTTATTTCCTGAACAAGGTGCATAACCCCCAAAAAACAGATTTAGAACAGAAAAACTGCGTGCATACCAACATTTGGTACTCTCCGAACCCAAGCGCTAGTCCGAGTATTCCTCTGCCACAAGAAAAAGCAAAACATTTTTTTCCACTCAGGACTGAAGCAAAATAGGTACCTGCTTCAGCAAGGGTCATGGAAGAGCAGAGGCAAGGAAAAGGCTGTTGTGACCATAGAGACATCAGCTGAAGTGAGCACACTTTGTTTTGAAGTAGGTGGACTGATCTGTCACTCCTGTGGGTCACAGCCAGGTAGCAACCACATTCCCTGTCAACCCATCGCACAGAAACGTAGGCTTGGAGTAGGATGAAGGCCAAGAGAGAGTGAGTGGCAATAATGACAGAACCAGAACACTGTGTCGCAGTATCTTAGAAGCATCTGCTGGCCCTTTGGCATGTCTCACTGCTGTGCTTCATGATCCTTTGGCCTTTGTTCCACATGCTCCCCATGAGAGGTTTCACCTCACACTCTATAGAGCCGCAAGCTCTGCAGCCCACTGGCCCTGCAGGCTCAGCACCACAGGTAGCACTGGCCTCCAGTTGGCTCGACCCTTTGGCTTTGCCCAGTTAGCGTTCTGTCTATCTGTTAACTAATTATTACACATTTGCTCATGATAAATAACTTTTTCACTAGAAATGTGAACTTTATGCTTCAGACCAGAGAAACAAACCATTTCAAAGGCAGCACGTATTAGAATTGAGCCTGTTCTTTGCATGCTAAATTGAAAGAGAACATCTTAGTATTTACTTTCACACACACCTGCAGCAAACAATAACAAAAGACTTTCCAGAGAGTTCCCACTTTGTACCTAGATTCTGTATGCAGGTGAAAGAGCTACGGTAGATACTGACAATGTCACGGATACTGCCAGGACCTGCTCGTGCAATTACAGCACCTACCTGAAAAGATCACTGCAGCAAAGGCTACACAATGGGCTGCTCTAGCAAGGCTGCAGCCCACAGCTCAAGGGAAGTGACTCTGTCCTCCAGTTTGACACTTGTGAGATGACATCTAGAGTGCTGTGTCCACTTTTGGATCCCCACAATATAAAAGATACTGACATGCCAGGCTGGAGCACTTACTGTACTGAAGAAGAGCTGAGAAAACTGGTGTGTTCATCCTCAAGAAGAGAAAGCCAAGAGTCTGTATTCCTGCCTACAAGTACTCAACAGGTATGGATGAAAGGGGACCCTTGCTCTACTCAGATATGCACAGTGAAAGGCAACAGGTGCTAGCTGGAAAATGGGAAATTCACAATTCAGTAGGAAGCAGGGAAAACATTTATCATGAAGGTGGTCAAACACTGGAGCAGGAGTCCAGAAAGCATATGGGATTTCAGTCCTTGAAGATACTTAGAACTCTGCTGTCCAGGGCCCTGAAGAATTTGCTCTTGTTGGCTCTACCTTAAGCAGGACTTTTAGAGGTCACTTTTCACCAAAGTAATTTTCTGACTGTACATACAAAACCCAAGGAGAATTCAGGAACTGAACTTTGCTTTGGACTGCAGTCCAATCTTTACTGCTACTCATGAAGTCTGTAGCAGTCCAAAGGCAGCAACTGCTAGGGCAGTAACAGAACAGGTTTTGGCAAGTGAAGCTGCCTATCTTCACAAGGCAGGTCTGTCTGCTGCTGCTCAGCTCAGTCAGTTTGTGCCAACACTGATTTGAAAATCTTAATGATGCTGCAGATCCACTATTTTTTCTTGGCTCCTAGAAGTCGTTAACCAAGCTGGCATTGTGGAAAACACACACCAGATCTGCAGCACTGCTGACAATAAGGCATCTGTGGTAGCTCTCCAGGCTGCTGCAGACAAAATATAATCCCTTTCTTCCACTGATGGACTGTTTCTGGTAAGAGGCAGTGCAGTGACAACACTGCTGGGGGAATCCCATGCCTAAGAAACCTGCCATTATTGGCCACAAATGCATCACTCAGAGACATCCAAGACTGAGAACCTTTGCTAAGCTGCTGCAGTACCCCATGCTTCACAGCCGGCTGTTGTCATTTCAACTCAAACTGAGCCACAGAGGAATAAATCAATGGCCACCAGTTTCTGAGGAACGCAGGCAGCTCCCTTTCCTGCTGCTCAGCAAGAATCTCAGTGTTGCTTGTCTGTCATGTAAGAGGTTATGTACAGACAGTCATGGACACAATCATCTTCCTCCTGAAGTTTTGCCTCTGATGGGGACCTTCCTCTATGACTCTTCTTGCCCTTTCTCCCAGACTCAGACACTGCACAGAACAGGTGACAGCTCACCACCACTGCCACCCCTGATAAGCTCAAGTAGAGCAATCAGGGCAGCCTGCACTAAGGAGTTATGTTTTGCCTTCTGCTCGGCATTGCTCACTACACAGAAAATATTTTGCCCAGAGCCTCTGAAGGCTTGATACACACAAGAGCCCCAACAGCATGACCAAGTAAGACTACAGCATTGCTGTGAGTGCTAAGACACAAGTTGTATTCAGGCCTTGCAGCAACACTTTCCAATAAAGCTGCTTCTGGCAGCACTGTCCAGCTTGAAAGCCAGAAGCCTACCATGAACCTCCCCAAATAATCCTAGAGCGCAACAGAGCTGACATCCCATAGTCAATTGAGTGGACTGTAAGAAGGGATTGCAAATACTATCCAGGATACTGGCAGGTATCATCATGTTTCCTGTTCTTTCACTCCTTGCCCAACACTCCAAACTCCTGTGGTCACTGAAATGTGGGAAGAATGGTGTGCTGGTACAGCCACCAAAACCAAGCCATTTACTCATAACCTGAGGCTGTCTATATACTATATAGAGATTCTCCAGGAATTTCCATCGGAGATGCAAAAGCCCTTGCAGCATTAAATTGCAGGCATTACACTTCACTCAGTATCTACAGTAAAGCTAATCCAAAGGATGCACATGCTCATAATGCAGAACAGGAATGTCCTGATGGGATGATGCTCTTTTGGACCCTTACTGTATCTGAAGGGAGGGTTATCAAGAGGATGGATACAGGACCTTCTCAGTGGTGACAAGCAATAGGACCAGAGGCAATGGGCAGAAATTGATGCACAGGAAGAGCCACCTGAACATGAGGAGAACTTCTTTACTGTACAGGTGATGATGACACACTGGAATCATTGCCCAAAGAGGTTGTGGAGTTTCTCTCACTGAAGATACTCAGGAACCATCTGGACACAATCCTGTGTAATGTGCCTGAGATGACCCTCCCTGTGCAGGGAGGTTGGACCAGATAACCCACTGTGGTCCCTTCAAACCTTACCTCTACTGTGATTTTGTTACCCAGGCAAAACAGGGAAACATCAAGATGCTAACTAGTTTAAATATTTCAAGGGTCAGGGGCTGTTGAACAGGAAAGGTCATTGCAAATTTAGACGTACACATTCAATCACACAACATTTACTGCAAATGGCCAGGCTATCAGGTATCAACTCTCCCAGAGAAACTGCCCATGTGCCAGCTCAGCCTGAAGTAAATGTGAAGCAAATCAGCTTAGTTTGATCTGCATCCATTCCAAACTAATGCAAGTCAAGGTACCTTGTTTTTGTCAGAGACCGTGGACATGAAAAGCTACCGTATTATATTTGTGAGAGTTTAGGGGGATGGCCTGTCAGTCTTTGGAAACATGATCACCATGGTTTTTGAGTGGTTTTTTGCTTGTTTTTGTTTGGGGATGGTTTTGTTTGTTTATTTAATTTTTATTTTTCCCTTGATGATGTGCTTCTGTGGTTCTTTCCTGAAAGTACTCACTAGAACCTGGGGGGAGATGCCAGTTCAGCATAAATCTGTGTGCCTAAGCATCTCAAAGATTCGATTTGTTTCAGTAAGGCAGAGTATCATCTAGCAAGTAAACAAGTTTTTATATTTGCTGTTTTATTTTCTTTACAACATTCATAGCTCAAATACTTTAATGGTGTTTACATGAGCCAGAAACCTATGAGAAAAATAGAACATAAACAATTCCAGGACCCTCAGCTTAGTCACAGGAACATGGAGAATGAAGTAGTTAGGTTCCTCTAAAATCAATTCAGGAGACTGCAATTGTTTAGACAGAGGAGTATTTTGAAAGAAGAAGCAAGCCCATATAATTTTAGAATACAATCAAAGTGGATTACTTCCATGCTTAGATTTTTCTGGAAGGCCAAGCACAAGGGAGATTAGATGCTCACCAATCTTTTTTATCATCACAGTAATTTATTAATCTTGAGGGCCAAACAATGTTGATTATTCCTGTGCATTGTAAATATCAAATGAAAGTGGCATTTGTATATTAATCTAAATTATTATACTGAAGGGCAGAAGAGTTCTGAGACATAAGGGAAGGAACTGTCTGTGCAGATGGGCACTTAGTTTACCCCATGCAGAGTTTAGTCCATCCAACCCTCAGTGCAAGATCTACGCCTGTTTTTGAACTGTAAAGAAAAAATAGGAAGCTCAGTATTAACTGAGCTTTAACAAGGTATCTATGCTCTGCAATGGATATGCAAACTCCAGAAGACCATAAAAGACTCGAAAAAAAGCAGCGAACTGGTCTTCTGTGGAATCGGAAGTAATACAATTTGGTCAACGAAAATGGGCGTTTCTAGCAGTGCACTGCTTTGCATATTGTTGTAATTTCCCTAGGACAATCCATTAAGATTCCTGCCTTTTTTGAATTGAAAATTTCTCTAATTAGGCAAGCACTTAGTCAAGCACTTTCTTGTGTGTGCTACCCAGCGTGCTCAACCAAAGCAAAAAAACCCAAAAAAAACCCAAAAAAACAAAAAACCACCTAACGGAGAGGGAGGAGCCTGCTTCAATTCCCTTCTCCTTGAGGTGCCTAGAGAGGCCCAGAAGTAGGCTATACTGGGGGAGGGTAATGCACACCATTTTCATGAAATCCCCAGCAAATGCTGGGAGCAAAGAGCTGATAGAATATCATGCTGAAGCAATTCAAAACTGCTCAGAACAGATGGAGCAGAAGCAGAGAAATGTGCTGGCCTGGGAAAACGGAACCAAGCAGAAGGCACCTCCTTTCAGCAGTTACCTTTCGCTCCAATTCCCTCTGGGCTGTTAAGTCCCTCCAGCTGAATGCACCACTTAAAAATTTCAACCAAAACTTACTCCCAGTCCACTCAACGTTAATTTATACTACACTGAGCCAAAGCTACCGTGGTTAACCAAGCTCCCAGCTCACTCTGTGAGTCACAAAAGCAATAACCTCAGTTACAAGACAGGAGAACTTTGAGCTGGTAGATATATTTCTTTAAGCCTATGATGCAATAGGATTTTAATCTTCCTTAAAGACTTCTCTTCCTTTGGACGTGTATTTCAAAATCAGCACTGCAAGCTGAACTATTCTGTTTTTCCTCTTTACCCTCCGCAGAATCAGGTGGATTATGTTTTCTGTCTTGGCAACAGAAATCTTACTGCATTCAGGTCAACATTTCTTATTATTGTAATATGTATTTGAACAGACAAATGCAGTCACAGACTGAGAGTGGGGGAGAGAAGAGCAACAGCAGCTATTGAGAAGATGCAATGTAAAGCAACATAAAAATTAAATGTGCTGCTTCTGATACCAAAGGCGACTGACCTACAATTTTTGGTCATGTATACTTCAGAACAGAAAGAGTCACTAAATTAAAGAAAGCTTACAGAAATGTAAGAAGAATAAAAGCAGTCTGGGTATAAAAAGAGTAAACTTCCCAAGAAAAACAAAGACTGTCCAAGGGACAAGACTCCCTGAAGGCTGTGCTGACATAGTCCGCAGTACCTCTGGACCCTATAGCACAACAGAAGACACAGCACAGTGAGGCTGTCGCAGTGGTCAGTCTCCTAGGACAGGATTCATCCCCCTTTGGCCAGGGGACCCGAGCTGCTGTTTTCAAGCCTAACAGAAATTGTTTTAAGCACAATCAATTACTGTATTTATTTTTTTCTTTCTAAAACAATGTATTTCGATTTAGGCAATATTACCGGATTATCACTCAAAGCAAAAGCACCTTTTCAAACTTGGCATTGATGAAAAGAATACTCTTAAGTAGAGATGCCAAGCGTAAATCCTTTAAGAAATGCCTTCCTCTTTAATTTCTGTGACTTTCCCTGATAACCTACAGTTTATGAACATCACTAAGGAAAGAATTGATATTGACCAACTGAGAGTTGATATACAGAGAAATAAAAAGAGGTTTTTTGTTGTTCTTCAGGGAAAAAAGGGTCTATGCATGAGGTAAGAGGAGTGTTCTCTCGATCACTTGGCTCCTGGGGAGGTTTCCAAAATCATCTGAAACAGAGCTGAGTGTGAATGCACAGAAGACACAACTTGAAGGAAGGAAGGAAGGAAGGAAGGAAGGAAGGAAGGAAGGAAGGAAGGAAGGAAGGAAGGAAGGAAGAATGATTTGTTTTATGGACAATCATGTCACAGGATCCACACAATCTCAAATGTTCTGCAGTCTGCACTGTCACTGTGACCACGCGGGCCTATTTGGCCACATTCCATTAACACATCTGAACACAGTTACCAGCGAGCAGCACTTCCCCTACTACCCAGAAGTGTTCAGGTTTTTAAGCTTTCCTTTTCACTGCTCAGATTCCCAAAATTTACAACCTAACTATATATAACAAGCACAAAGTTTTCAAGTTGTTGTCTGAATAGATTAGAAAGCATCAAAATTAAATCATGCTATGTATTTTTATGTGGAAATTCAGAAAGCTACAAGATCCCAAGACTGACTTTGTAGGTAAGAAGGGAGCTAAAAACGCCTTTGCTTGATCTATGTGAAGATTGGCATGGAGATGATTATAGTGGCAACCTATCTCTATTACAGTCTTTGCCTGGACTAATACTTTGAAATAAGAGTAGTTAAATTCTACTCAACTCAAACACAGGTAAATCATGCACCCATGTAATCTCAAGATTTATAACTCTTAGCACATGATAAAACATGGCTATTTCACCTGATAGGTGAACAGCTACTTCCCTAAGGGCTACAACAGAAGCAATTCTGACCACATAAAAAGTTTTGAGGTTATCCAGTGCAGGAAACACACATCTCCCGAAGTGGTTGCTGCTAAATGACTAACAGAACACAACACACGTGATCTCTGTACTATTTTATTCTCAACTTTGCAAACCTATCATTGACCTGCATGAAACCTCAGACTAAGAATTGTTTGGACTTTGATTTTAAGCTTGCAGAAAATCAGAGAATCTCCTCGTAGGGCAGATGAGCAAAGTGACTGCCAACAAACTGTAAAACAAGATTACACAAAGCCATCTGTTCAGACACTGAGTCTGTTGAGAAGTCTCATCCCACACAGACTGCTGGTCTGACACAGGTCAGAATCTACTCATAACAGGTATAAATCACTCTCTTGTTGCATTCCTAATTCATGCTTCCAAAACTTTAAGCAAAACCTGTTTCCTTTCCATCCCAAGTTTCGGGTTCGGTTGGAAACGCACACAATCTCGACGAGACATACAGCAGACTTCTACAAACTCTGTGAAGGAGAGGGAGGATGGCTGCACATCACCAGCCCAGCCCCCGACCTCGCCACAACATGGAGCCGTTCGAACTCCATAACCTTGTAAACAGCAGGCGCCTTTCTTCAGCTCAGCTTTCCGGCCGCGGCACCACAGCAGCCGGGGAGTCGGGAGCTGAGCTGTCCCTCCCTTCAGGGGCCAAGGAACACTTTGAATGTGCCGTTAGTAAATACCACCCGCGCAGCGGCAACGGGCGGGTGGGGAAAAGAGGCTGGACTCGGAGCAGCTGGATCTGCCGCACTGACAAAGCTCGTCCCGAAGACAGCGGCGTCAGGAATGCCGCAGCCAAACCCCGCTGTGTGCCTAAGCACCGAGCCCCCGAGGCAAGCCCCGCACATCCCAAGCCGCGCTGCACCCGCCGGACGCCGCCGGCGCCCGGCGCGCCCTCAGGGAGCCTTCCCCGGCGGGCCGCTCCCTCAGGAGAACCATACCGGGCGGGGATCGCCACCCTCGGGGCAGGAGGCGGCGACTTCGGCCCCGTTTTCCGGCGCGGCAAAGCCGGGCCCCGGTGGTCGGTGGCGGAACGCCATCCCCCGGAAGGCGGCGGCCGGGGCGCCCCCGGGTCCCCCGCCGTGCTCTTACCCAGCATGAGGTGGCTGAGGCGCCGGGCCATGCCCTTGGACAGGTCGTACACATAGAGCTTCACGGGGTGCAAAGCCAGCGGCTCCTCCATGGGGGCGCGGGCGCGGCCGCCGGGCGGCAGCCGGAGCCCCTGCAGACTAGACTGAACGGCCCTTCCCTCCGGGAGATGGAGGGGAACGGGAAGAAAGGGCGGCCCCGGTGCCGGTCCCCAGCGCAGCGGCACCAGCCGTGAGGTGACAGACGGGGAGGAAGCGGCGACGCTGCCCAGGCGCATGCGCGGCCGCTGCGCGCCTGCCGGGCCGCCCCGTCACTGCGCGACAGCGCCGGGAGCGGAGCCACAGTTGGGGGCGGGGACGGACAAGGCCCGCGGTCATTGGCTGAGGCTCGGAGCCGCGAGGAGCTCGTGAGAGGCTCCCGCCCTTCGCCGCCCCGCTGCAGCCAATCCGCGCGGGAAGGAAGGGGCGGTTGTCCCGGGAGGGGCGGGGCGCGGCGCAGTTCCGCTCTCGCCATTGGTCAGAGTTGTTGCGGGGGCGGGGCGATCCGGCGAGGGCCTTGGCTGAGCGTGAGCGGGGCCGTGCGGGCCGGGCGCTGCGGCCGGCGCGGCACCCCCGAGCCCCTCCGGCACCGGCACCGGCACCGGCACCCCCGAGCCTCACCGGCACCGGCACCCCCGAGCCCCTCCGGCACCGGCACCCCCGAGCCCCTCCGGCACCGGCACCGGCACCCCCGAGCCCCTCCGGCACCGGCACCGGCACCCCCGAGCCCCTCCGGCACCGGCAGCGGCACCCCCGAGCCCCTCCGGCACCGGCAGCGGCACCCCCGAGCCTCTCCGGCAGCGGCACCCCCGAGCCCCTCCGGCACCGGCAGCGGCACCCCCGAGCCCCTCCGGCACCCCCGAGCCCCTCCGGCACCCCCGAGCCCCTCCGGCACCCCCGAGCTCCTCCGGCACCGGCACCCCCGAGCCATGGCGGGGTGGGGGTCGTTCTACCGGGGCGAGGGGCTGCAGGAGGAGGAGGAGCAGCAGGAAGAGGAGGAAGGGTCGGACGCGGTCGGTAAGGTTCCTCCGCCCCCTCACGGAGGGCAGATCGGGGCCCACTGCCTGCTTTCCAGGCTCCACGGGCGGCGAAGGGGCCGGTGCTAAAAGTGTTTCCCCCCGTTCCGTAGCGGACCAGAGGGTTTCGGGCCGGGACAGCCTCATCTTCTTGGTGGATGCCTCCAAGGCCATGTTCGAGTCCGACGGAGAGGCAGAGACTCCTTTCGACATGACCATCCAGGTAGGGATGGATAAACTGCTAATGGCTAAGGCAAGACGTTCACACACGCTCCTTTCTGAAAACTATTTTCTTGTAATTTTGACCTGGGTGCGTTTTTTTCAGTGCATCCGGAGTGTGTATACCAGCAAAATTATCAGCAGTGACAGGGACCTGTTAAGTGTTGTGTTCTATGGTACAGAAAACAACAAGAATTCGGCAGATTTCAAGCACATTTATGTTCTCCAGGAGCTGGACAATCCAGGTAAAGGGGTATGAAGGTTGTGTAAAAAGAGGGAGTAAGGAAATTGGTGTACTAGCATTGTCAATAATTCATCTCTATAAAATCAGAGAGCTATCAGATAAGTTCTTCTTACTGAAATCTACTGTTGGCGGTGGGGATAGATTTAGATATTTATTGAATGCTTAGAAAATTTATGAGAACCTAGCGTTTTCTCTTAGTGTTGGTTCAGATCCTTTTCTATGCCTTTTCTTATATTTTAATGTGGTGGCTTCACTTGCTGTCTGCTAAACCATAGAGTATCTCATCAGAACTCTTGAATGTCCATCAGAGAAGTGTGTATCCGTGTTAAGGCACCGTGGATTCCAGCTGATGGAGAATATCACTGAATGGCTGAGATTGGATTTTGGAGGTCATCTTGTCCAGCCCTCCTGTTCAAGCACTGTCAGCAGGAACAGGTGGTTCAATATGGTAGCCCGTTTGGAGTGTTCCAGCTCTTATTTCCATAATAAGTTCTGCAATTCTTGAATTTTGCTCTTTCATTTTCTTAAGAGTGCATACCATCTGCTTGATAATAAGTGCTGGTTGCTGAATTGGAAAGGCAGTAGAAGTGCAAAGAATACATGCTAGTGGTGACAGATTGTCTGACAGTTGAGAGTTTTCTGGGGGAATTTTGTCTACAACTTTTCATAGCAGCCTTTATCTCTGATGATGTTTGATTTCATTTTCTTTAGTAGGGGTTGCTGGTTTAACGACACAGGGGCTTCTCCTGAAATAATTGCATCTTGTCCTATTTTCAGAATTTATTACAATAGAGACCTGATAGGACTGTCTTAGGTTCTTCTCCCTTTTCTGGCAGACAGTGCCTTATAGGTCTTGATTTTTTTCATTTTCCTCTTTCTTCCCTGCTTGTCCTTTCTCCCATGTTAGAGGCAGTAGCCTTGCCATGAGGATAAAAACAGCACAGGTGAAAGGTGGGTGTTCTGATGCCTTGTGAGGCTGCCTGGAACAGAGGCTAGATGGTGTTAAAGGAATAAAGTAGGTATTTATTAAAAGGCCTTCAAAGTATACAGCTGGGGCAGTACAAGAGCCTGGCTGTGGCTCCACCCAAGATGGATGCCTGATCACGAGGTTTCACACTTTTATGAGTTTTGGTCCATTTACAAATTGGGGTCAATTGTCCAATTTCAGCTTCAGGTTACCAAGTCCCATCCTCCTGGATGGCTCTCCTCAGTTTGCTGTTGCTCACAATTTTTGGGCCTGAAGCTGCAGTAGTGTCCTTGGTTCTCAGGCTGGAAAGGATTGTTTTGTCTACCTGCCCTGTGAAGAGAACTTGCTAACACTTTATATGAAAGTACCAATGTAGTACAGAAGCTAGAAAATATGAAAGCTAAAACTTAAGGCATCAGTTCAAAAGGAGCATAATTGTGTATTTGCTGCTCCTGGAGAGCAGTCCTAGGGATAAGGAAGAGATGCTATAGGTGATTATTATGGAGTACGTAATTATGAACATTTACATTCAAGGACAGATGAGGAGATGAAAATAAAATAGTAGAGGGAGAGGAAAACATTTTCAAATGAAATTTTGTAAGTGCTATAGAGCTTAAGTGAAGGACAAAGGAAGAAGCTCTGCAGAATGTAGTGGCTGAAAAATGAAAGCTTGTCTCCCACTGTAATGAGGTGAAAACAGAACCTGCTGTTAAACAGGTGGGAAAAGGAGTCCTAGCTGGGTTGAAGTAATCCTCAGAGCTGCAACAAGGCTGTGGACACCTGACCTGAATGTTGCTGTTCTCAGCGTGGTGATGTGTGGGCTTCATCTCACCTCTGTGTGGATTCTCTCTGATACGAGGGGCGAGGAAGGAGGAGGAGGAGCTCTCCACCTTCCCAGCATGCTGTGGAGATGCAGGATGCATTTCAGACTCCTCTCTTTTCTGTAGTGGTGCAGCAGTCTGCTGGGCCTCTGCAGCAGGTGCAGTTTGCTGCCTTTGCTGCTGAGCACTTGGCATTCAGTGCAGGAGGTTTGCAATACTTTGATCCCTGTCATTTTCCCTTCCCCACAGAAAGAGCCCATATTGGTGCCAGGGCATTTTGTGTCCTCTTGCCCTAGCAAGTGCTTTCTGTGCTAACTGGCTTGTGATATTGCAGATGTTAGGGCGTGCTGGACAATTTTGTCAGCCAGGTGTTGGAAGGACGCTGCCACAGCGGTACTTGGGAGCATTCCTTGGATGTCAGCTGCAAGGGACCCCCGGTACATACTTAGAAGAGCTCGTGGTACTTCTGTCAGTATTTCTAACGCCTGTGAATGCTGTTGCCCCTCCAGGTGCGAAGCGTGTTCTAGAGCTGGACCAATACAGGGGAGACGAAGGACGGGCACTTTTCCGGGAGACCTTTGGCCACAGCGCTGACTATTCCCTGGGTGAAGCGCTCTGGGCCTGCTCGAACCTCTTCAGTGACGTCCGAGTCAGGCTGAGCCATAAGAGGATCATGCTCTTCACCAACGAGGATGACCCTCATGCCAACGACAGTGCTAAAGCCAAGCTGGCCAGGACCAGAGCTGGTGATCTGAGAGATACAGGTCATTATTTCCACTTTTAATTTTAGACACAATAAACGTGGTGAATCTTTGCAGCAGATGTTACCTGCATTGCTGGTTTGTGATGGAAAAAGATGTAAAATCATCAGAACTGGGGAATGTTCCTGAAAGTTTCTAAACCAGAAATTTAGTATCTAATCTAAATTAGAATTTAAGTTTTCTGATCTGGTATCCAGTAGCTAGCACTTGTTTTCTAGGATCACCTTCTAGTTTGATAGCATAAATGGGGACATGACAGGGCCAAGAACATAAACTTTTTTTTGTTATTGTACCATTTTTCAGGAAGGGAATAATAACACCAAGTTAACACAAAAAGAAAACTACTTTAATGGTTCCATTTTGAATTAGCTGAAGGACATCAGCCCGAGTTGAGAGAGTAGATAGCATTAGCTCATCTGTGTAGCTGAGGTAACCAGTGTTTTTGGAATTCAGGAGATGTCCTGGATCTAGAAGCTGTGAGGCTTCCTTAATCCATTAGCCCCTGTAACTAAACGAAAGGGGTTTTCTGAATTTGTACTCCCCTCTATGCCTGAGGTAAGATTATATTTTATAGGAGCTTATCAGAGCCATTTCATATTCAATGCTGTCCAGATTCTTAATTAGAGAGGAAACATTTTCTATTCAGCATTGTTTTGACTGAAGTTAAAGAATGTGTTTTGCCTCTTGCCCTAGAATCGCCCCTTTCTCCCGAATATTTCACATCTGGTACAGATGACAATTTGGAGCTTATTCTCACTTAAATTATTTGTGTAGATAGAGAAATCTGAGAGTGCAGAGATACGTGCTGATGCACGTATCAAAGAAAAAAGCAGTTTCTTATCCTGCTCTTTATCTCTTCCATTGTTTCTAGGTATCATCTTGGACTTGATGCACTTGAAGAAGCCTGGAGGGTTTGATGTCTCTCTGTTCTACAGGGATATTATAAATGTAGCAGAGGATGAGGACCTTGGGATCCATTCTAAAGAGTCAGAGAAACTGGAACATCTCATGAAGAAAGTACGAGCAAAGGAGACAAAGAAACGGGCTTTAGTCAGGTTTGTGCCTACTTATGATACATCATTCAGCAGGGGCACCTGATGTTATTTTCAGACTTGATCTCATTTTCCTCTTCTGGAATGATTGGTCTTTAAAGGCATCGGGACTTACATTCCTCAATCTTAATTCTTTAGTCCAAGATTGGTGTTTCTTCTGTAGCTTCCAAGGATATTTGTGGATGAGAAGAGCAGAGTGGACCTCTTTTTTCTTCTGTGTGATGTATCCTGTATTGAGCTTGGCCAGAAATTATAATTTGTTAAAAAAATTACATAATTGCCAAGTACTTACCTAAAAAGCTGCAACATAAAAAATTGTTTATAGTGAAATCTGATTGAAATTAGGCTTTTCTTGCCAATATTAACGTTAAAAAAAAACATTTGAATGTGAATGCTAGGTATTTTTTCCTGTTATTAATAGTTATATGTTGCCAGTCTGTCTAGGTACTTGGCATGGATTCACTCAGCCTTGATATTTCTAATCTCCTACTAAAAGATTAGAGATACTTAAGAGAGATTACAGGGATCTTGACAAAGCAGATAGGAAGTATTTTTGGAACCACATGCTCCGTAACAGTTGTTTTTTTAGGAAGTGAGTTCATAGCAGAATGGTGTGGAAGCACAGTAAGGGAATGATCTTCACGACCTAATGTTTTTTTTTTCCAATAAATATTTATAAAGTATCCCAACCAGAGCTGTTGTCACTGGCATTCTTGCTTTTACTTGCAGCTTTATTTTCTTTTCTGGCAATGTTCCTCAAGTTTTCTAATAGCTGGGGAGGAAGAATCCCATACCAGTGATACCTTTTACAAGAGAGGAAGTAGCATTTGTAGTAACTCACTGTTCTGCTCTCATAATTTGATGATTACTTCTAGTTTTAAACTTTTGCATCTATTTTTTTTCTCTACTGATTTATATTTTTTCTTAAATCTTGGTATTGTTTGTCTTAGTGGTTTTTTTGGGGGAGAATTTTGCCTTCTGTGCAAACAGCTGTGAGAATTCATGGACATTACAATAAGCATAATTGGAGTACCCAAATGGGGACTTGTCCTGTGCTCTGTTTGAGCATAGCTGCCCTTCAGTGAAAAAAAGGTCAAAGAAATATGGTAAATTACTTGTGTTTAGATAACTTTTTGATGAGAAATGATGATGTTGCAAGAATATTTTTATTGAAGTGAGATTATGACTCAAGTGATAGTATGTTTCCAAAGATATATGTGATTTTGGGGGAGGAGAACAGGAGAAGGTCAAAGGAAATAACTTACATGAGGAGGTGATTTTCTTCTGCAGAAGTGATTTTTCAGCAATCTCAAGTCTGTATCTGCTTTTTTACACAGGCTAAATCTGCATCTGGGCAAAGATGTGGCGCTTTCTGTTGGTGTTTACAACCTTATTCAAAAAGCTTATAAACCACTTCCAGTGAAGCTTTATCGGGAAACGAACGAACCAGTTAAAATCAAAACAAGGATGTTTAGTGGAAAAACAGGCAGCTTGCTCCTGTCCAGTGACACTAAAAGGGCTCAGGTAACATATTGATTATGTGCCTGCTTTTTCTTGTCTCTGTGATGTGTGAGGGAGATGCCAATTCCCTTGCTGCTTTTGTTTGTATTGCACTTTCGGGATGAGCTACAGAAATATTTGCATCTCTATGCACCTGGGGACAGGCTGGTTGTGTTGTGAGCTCTGCAGGGTGAGAATGGGTTGTCACCCTGGCTTGACTGCCATAGGAAGGCATAGCTGCTGTTGGGAATGCTGTCAGGAACACAGGTCATTTCTTTCTGTAAGGCAGGATGAGGTTGTCAGAGCCTGACCTTGAGTGACCCTCTGCCGTTGCTGCTGCTGTCAACTTTTGATTCCTTAGGAACAGATTTGGTCCATTTTGTTAAACATACAAGTGTGAATCACAGCAGAGTTGGAGCTATTTTCCAAACAAAAGACATGTTACCTTTGGAGGTTTTTGTAGAAATTTTTCTTTGTTTTGCCTTCCTGCTTGATAGTTTGGCTGATGTGAATTGAGTGTCACATCGTGATCAGGCACAGCTTTATTTCAGAACAGGTTATGTAGTTGCTAGGTATACTGTCACAAGTGTGCTTTGTGTCTTCTTCCATGTTAATAGCTCTTAAAAGTTGTTGTCTTAAAATGAAGTATTTAGTCTATTTATAGTGGATATTATTTTCTTGAAATAAAGTATAGAAGATAAACAGAAAGCTGAGCATTAAACCCTGATGTCTACCTTCAGCTGGACTATAATAGGGTTTTGATTTTGTGATGCATGAATAGTGCTACAGAAACATTGTTTCTCAGTCTCTGTTTCTGTCAGGAGCAGGTAGCTGACACATATCTGCTGAAATAAGTTTATAATTGGACAGGACCTCTGAAAAAGTCTGGTACAACCCAGCCCAGAGCAAGACTCACAAAACCAGATCAGGTTGTTCAGGGCTTTTTTGGGACAGCTCTGAAGAACTCCAGAGTTGAGATGTGACAGCCTCTCTGTATCAGGGCTTAGCCATTTTCTTAGAAAAGTGCATTTTGCTTATGTTCAGGTAGAACTTCCCTTGGGATAATGGTCACAGACTGTCACTTGCCATTTCATTGTGCACTACTCGTGAGGGTTTACACTGTCTTGTCTATAACCTTCTTTAAAGTGGTGGAACAGAGCAATTGCATCCTCTTCCTGCACTTCCTGCCCTGTCCTGCCTCCTGTTCCTCTTTTTTTCAATGCTGGCAGCCCTGTCATCTGCTCTTCCCTCGTTTAGACATATGGAAACCGTCAGATTGTGCTGGAGAAAGAGGAGACGGAAGAATTAAAACAGTTTGATTCTCCAGGTCTGTTTCTGATTGGCTTCAAACCACTTTCAATGCTAAAACAGCACCACCATATCAGGCGCTCCCAGTTCATCTATCCTGAGGAGTCCCTGGTGAGAGGTAAGCAAAGATGGCAAGAGAAGATTTATCACCTTGCATTAGTGTAACCTGCTGATTCATTGTGTGTTTGAGTGAGGATCATTGAGTGTAAAAGCTTTGTCTAACTTAAAAACTTGCTAATGTTAAGAAGAACTGTATTAACTTTTATTGCCCCTCTCAGTTGCAGATATTTCTTGTTTTCTTCTATAGCAGAACAGCCAATTGTGCTTCATGTTTATCCATCATGACAAAGCAGCAAATTTAACCATGCAGATGTAGTCACAAAGTATTTGCTTTAGCCATTCATGAAAGTGAAGGATCCTAGTACCTGACAAGAAGGTAAAGATGATTTGAAAAGCCCAAACAAAACCAAGCAACAACAACAACAAAAAAGAAAAACCTAAATCCCAAACCAGGGGAGATAATTGCTGGTTTTAAGTCCATATCAGCTAGGAGTGGAAACATGATACTCAGGAAGTATAGTTGAATTAACAGCGCTTTATAGGCTTGTAAAGAGAGAAGGCAAGGACATTTAGAACTGCTACTTTTTGCCTTTTTATAGGTATACATACGTATGTTCATCTAGAAATATATCCCAATCTGCAGTAGTAAGAAAAAACCTTTAGCTCCTCGGTCTAGCAGTGGATAAAGAGGGCTGAGTTATGACCAAAGGCTTTGCAGTGTCTGACGAAAGAAGAACCCTAATGCTTGCTTCTCTAACTGCAGTTTCCTGGCTCAACCACATTATTTGTATGTCAGTCTTTCCCTGACCACCGTGTCTGGTGAAATATACCTGAGACAAACATGTGTCTCAGGAAGAGTACTGAAGTCTGAATTCTTAGTGTGTTACTTCCACAAAAGGTCTGTGATCTGCTTCTATTATGATGTCCCACCACACAAAACTAGACTTTGTAGAAAAAATTTCACAGTATTTGGTTGCTCAGATGGTAGTGATTTCACTTCTTCCACCAGAGCTCTCACTGCTGGTCAGGAGAGACTCTCTAACATCGTCCATTTTGAGTCTTCTCCCTTCCAAAATCTGCTTTTTACCTCCACAATAATGGAAGCATTTTGAAGAAGTCACAGATTTTGAAACCTGTGATATGTAGGCTTATATTCCAGAACAAAGGAGCAAAGCTGTCAGTCTGACCAATCCAGTGTTTCCTTTGCAGGGAGTACAACGCTGTTTAATGCCCTATTGATAAAGTGCTTGGAGAGGGCAATGATGATGCTGTGCAGATACACCCCTCGCCGGAACGTCCCTCCTCGCTTTGTGGCCCTGGTTCCCCAGGAGGAAGAGCTGGATGAGCAGAAAGTGCAGATAGCCCCTCCAGGTATGGGAAGAGATGCCACCTTTCCTTGTAGGATTGCATGTAGTCAGTGTAATGGCGTCCTGTATTGAGGGAAAATATTTGTAGTGCAACCCTCCCTTAAAACTAGGGAAAATGCTTTCCAACGTTCCTTTTCTTCAGTTTTGTCAGTGTAAGCATCTGATGTTGAATCTATTTGTAAAGCCCCAGTCGCATCAGTGCTTGCTCAGGTATGACCTGGCTAGAGTGTTTTCCCTGCCTTCTGCCTCTTTTTAGCAGATTCAAATAACTGATATAGAAATGAAAAGCCTTTTTTCATGTTTGAAGACTAGACAGAATGTCTTTTCTTGAATTATGTTGTATCCTTGAATAGATTGTAAAGTATTAAATAATCTCACATAAAGTGAGCCTCATGCCATGTCAGACGAGTGGGGAATGATTAGGGAGCAGATTCTTGCTGTTTTGCATTTTCTCACTTTAAGTGCAAAAACATCCTCTGGGAGAATGTAAAGTTGGGAAGTAACAGTGCTTGTGTACTAAGTAATGTATTTCAGAATAATGTGTCAGAATAACTTAATTTTCAAAGAAATCTTTTTCAAGCGCAGCCCCAGTAAGAGGTGGGAGAGATGGACTAGTTGATGTCCTGCATATAAAGCAAGTAATTGGTATCCAACTCATAGCTATGAATTTAGTCTGAATGTCTTTCACAAAGCCAATAGAGATGTTGGTTACAAACACTGAGATTGGGATTGAGCGTCGTGCTGTAGGCACTTGGAACTATAAGGGATTGCTGTTGTTAACAACAAAACACGAAGTTAGTTTGGAGTCATCAGACCTCAATAATAACCATCTTAGTTTTTCTATAAATTATTTTGAGACCATGCTTCTGTGTAACTGTTGTCTTCCTCCCTCTCTTCTGTATAGGTTTCCACATGATTTTTCTACCCTACGCAGATGACAAACGTAATGTTGATTTTACAGAAAATGTGCCAGCCAGCCAAGAGCAGGTAGACAAAATGAAGGAAATAATTCAGAAGCTGCGGTTCAAATACAGGTACCTGGAGATAAATAGGGTGCAGGGGGTGGCATGGGGAAGAATGCACAACCATTGCTCGCTCCGTTGCACATGTTGTTCAGTTGTGGTGTTCCTGAGATCAGATTTTCATGTATTTTGATAGAAATTGCTTCTCTTTGCAGTAGCTTTGTCCAAACTTTATTCTTAATCATTCTGGATACCCAGGCACCACAATGCTTTATGTAGCACGTTCTGGAGTTCTTTGTAGAATTGCTCTTGTTCTCCGGGCTGTTGTCGTTTGTTGCAGAGGTATCACATTTTATTGTGGTTCTGCCACTCTACAGCAGATCACACCCAGATCATTTAAATTAGAGCACTTTAGAAAGAAGAGTTAGGCCTTTTTTCATTATAAATAAATAAATAATAATGCAATAAATGCTATGAAGTACTTTCATGGGAGATTTTTTTCCTAGATAGGTGGAAGCCACCATAACTGTACATAAAGTATAATACCACTATCTCCTTTTGCTTCATACAGCTTTCTGACTCTCAGACAGCATTCTGATGTGGGTGCTGCGTGACAGGAACTATCCTGTCATGCAGGATTCAGCAGGTAAACTGCAAAGAGGAAAAGCAGTTCTGATGAGATGCATTGTTGTGTGGGAAAGAGCGAAGTTTTATTCTGACATAAGTTGGTGGTAGATCTTAAGTGTTTTGTCTGTCTTCTTGGCAGCATGCATTGACATTTTGGGGGGTTCTTGACAGGGCTGACAGCTTTGAGAACCCAGTTTTGCAGCAGCACTTCAGGAATTTGGAGGCTTTGGCGCTGGATATGACGGAACCAGAACAAGCTGAGGATCTTACAAGTGAGAGCTATTGGCGGGTGTGAAGGGAGGCAGGGTAGGGGACTCGTGACTCTGTTATAAATATGTGCTACTACAAACCCTAATGTATTTTAAGAAATATTTCAATTGTGTGGAGTTTCACTATGTAGGATTCTGGATGTGTCCCTTCTGAAATACTGAAACCTTATTTTCTATTGCTGTCACTTTTAAGGTAAAGGAAAAAAATGCTCATTTTACCATCCAAAATTAAAATTGAATCACCTCTTTCCTATGGTGAGAAATGTTTTCTCTGAAATTCCTCTCTTCAAGATTCTCATTAATATTTCAGTGTGATAAATGGGCCAAATGAAGAGAATTATTCTGCTGGGGGCAGTGCTGCCACCTGCTGACTGGGAGATTTTATGTGTCGGTGCCTTGTGTAACCACAGAGTGCGTCAGGAGCGAAGGGACCGCAGTGGGTCATGGGGTCCAGCCCCCCTGCTCAAGCAGGGTTATCCTACAGCACATTGCACAGCATAAGTTCCAGGTAGTTCTGCAATTATTTCTCCTGCGAGGGATACTCTGCAGCCTCTGTGGGTGACCTGTTTCAGTGCTCAGTCACCTTCCCAGTAAAGTTCTTCCTCATGTTCAGATGGCTCTTCCTGTGCTTCAGTTTCTGCTCATTGCCTCTTGTCCTGTTTCTTGGCACCACTGGGAGCCTGGCACTATACTCTTGACACCCTCCCTTCAGATACTTAGATGAGGTTCCCCTCTCTGTCATCTCTTCCGGAGGCTGAACAGTTCCTTCAGACTTTCCTCATAAGGAAGCTGTTCCACTCCTTTAATCATCTTTGTTGTCCTCTGCTGGACCCATTCCAGGAGCTCCATATCTCTCTTGTATTAGGGAGCCCAGAACCTGGACACGGCATTCCAGATGTCCAAACTCTTGATATTACCAAGAGCTGTAAATTTCTCATTTGGGAGTATCGTAACACAAGTATTTGCATTTTTGCATGCTTGCAGGACACTTGTGGACTAGTTATTACAGAAGCACCGTTGTGTCTGGTGATGTTGTGGAAAAATAGTCAGACTTGTTAGCACCAATGCAGCTTTAGGAGGCAGGTGTTCTTTATTACAGTACTGGATGCATGAGGGGATATTTCCACCAAAATCGTGCATCTCTAGAACAGAAAAAGCTGTTTATATAGGTTTTCTCAGAAGAAACATACACGTGGGTAATCATTTCCCCAAAATCATTAACATGTGTCCCGGTGGTCTCTCTGGTGGTTGTAGTGCTTGATGAACTGGTGTTACATCCCAATACAGAGTGAAGTTGGCATACCTAAGCTAGTTCATATTTTGTGAGTCCCTTCTTGGTGAATATTTAACATGATCCTACAAAATATTGTGTGGTTCCATACACTAGTGGTTTTGTAGAATGAGCATTGTATTTTTACCACCAGGTGAGCTGATAGTTCATCTGGCAATAGGGATGGCCTTGTAGATTTCCTTGTGATCACACTGTTTCTGAGAAGGCAAATTTTTATCTTTTGCCAGTGCCAAAGTCTGAACAGATGAGCCACAGGCTGGGCAACCTGGTGGACGAGTTTAAGCAGCTGGTTTATCCCCCTGACTACAATCCTGATGGGAAGGCTGTAAAGCGAAAACAAGGTAAGTAATGGTGGTGCAAACACAGAATATAATGTCTTTATTCTGTTTAGAAGCTTCTGTGTTTTCAGTTTGTCTCATAGTTTAAAGAAGCTGCTAGTGCAGCAACTGCCGATCTCCACAATGAGGTACTACATCCAGTATTGATTCTTAGAGAGTAGAGAATATTGGTATCCAGTTGGAGAGTTGCTGGTGTGACAAACTGCAGAGTGAAGTATAGGAAGTAATGTGGGTAAATGACTGCAGAATATATATGTATTATATATGTACCATTTTAGCAACTTTCTGTTCTACAACAGAATAGTAAAATCACACTTTCAGTTTGTGTTGGTGAGACTTCTATACATGGACTGTTTAGCAAGTCCAAGATGGGCATCTTAAGGGCTAAATGTGTAAGCAATGCTGAAGTCCACGTGTAATTTGGGAGTCTATGAAATACTGCATAAAATGAGTGTCAGTTAGCTGAGCTCCCTGTGGAATCATTGCATTCTGCTGTCTCAACGAGAATTCCTTAAGTTTCATTTGGAGGCTGATGTTTGCATCAGAACACAAAGTTTCATACTTGAGTTAAGATCACTCCTATCAATGAAATACTGCATGAGTTACATGGTGGTGCCTGTTTGTTAAAAGAAAACATGAAAACTAGGTCTGCGAGTATGTAGCTGGTAGAGCACCATGTGCTAATGGCCATTAACTATGGTGGGTATAAGAAACATTGATGTCTTTCTAATTTTTTAAATCCTTGTGATCTAAAATGTATCTTTCTAGCTTCTGATGATCAAACTGAGAAGAGGCCCAAGGTAGAAGTCTCAAAAGATGAGCTGTGGAATCATGTCCAGAAGGGCACTCTGGGCAAGCTCACTGTACCTGTCCTGAAGGATGCATGTAGGTTTTTGGAGCTGAGGTGTGGAAGCAAGAAGCAGGAGCTCGTGGATGCTTTAACCAAATACTTTAATGAGTGCTAAGCTGGAGAGGAAGGCCCTGGTTTACTTCTGTCTGCTTAGAATCTTGATTGTCTTAAGTGGGTGCTGTGTCTATTGAATCTTGCTAGGGAAGAGATGGCAACTAAATGTTGCTCTGTCTAGCAGTGGAGAAACTTTTTACTTTGTTGTGAAACATCTCTGCAAAGTTGGATTCTGTTGACAGAAGCTAAAGGCAGAATTAAATTGCTTGTGAACTCAGGTCACCCACTGCACATGGACAGAGTTGTGCCTTTCTGGTTTCTTAATAAAAGCTTGGACCTTTTCCTTTGCAACACTGACTATGCTGTCTCTGCGTCATAAAGATAGCAGAATTCAGTTCAGGGTAAGGAAACACAATGATCTGTGTTAATGGCACCACATGAATTCAAGCAGCAGATTGAGTCTGTGTCGTAACAGAGGGTATAAATATGTATTATTCTCCAAAACTGCCAGTATCAGTACTAGTAATCAAACTGGGTTCTTTTCTGCCATCACTGTTACAAATACTACCAGCAGATCTTAAAAGAAAAAAAAAATCATTATTGGGAAGTAATATCCAATCCCTTGGGCAAAAAGCGGGCACTTAACAAATCTGCACACACAAGTCTTCCATTTTTAAATGGTAATAGCAGAAGCTGCTTTAAAAATGGAAAACAAATTGTGTTCCCTGGAAGGCTGCAAGCATTTATCCCAATTAAATTACTGAGATGGCATAGAGGTTTTCCACCTTTCTAAGTAAATATGAGTCAGACTATTGTGCAGGCTTCTGTACTCAAATATGTGCTTTTAAAATAGAATAGCAAGGTATGGAGAGAGCCCTTGTTACATAGAGTATTTTTACTTTCTTAGTCATACTTATGAAGGCTGCAGCTGGGTGTTTTGGGTTATAGACTTCCATCCCTGGCATGGCCCACCTGTCATGCAGTGCAAGATGACTAAAACCAATAAAGAGTTATTGCTTTTGCTTTAGGAAATTACTAATTGTTTAGTGAAAATCTTAACTTTCTACGGGACACAAACACTGGATACCTGAGGTGTCCATTTCAGTCTGCATAGTGTTTTTAGTGTCCAGAGCTTCCTGTGTGTGGCTCACCAACTGTCCTCTGACCAGTCTGTAGTGTGGCACGTGTGGAGCCAGCTGTGACCACCCTTCTGGCACTGTGCCTGTCCTAGCTGTGCCAGCACGCTGCTCACTTCTACCTCCACAATTCCTCCAGAGAGCAGCTAGCCTGCACTGAGCTCTGCAGTACTGAAACTACATTACCTGTTATACTTCCAGTCAGCCTGGATTAGTTATTTTTAATAAAGATTTGCCTAAGCACTCAATCTATTTTGCCCTTGGGCAAGGAAGTTACTGTAAATGCTTGTCTTAGCAAGGCTTGAAGAGTGGAATAGTGAGGCTATCGTGTCTGTAATTCTCTGAATTGAATTCTGCAAATACCCTTGTTAATTTCTCTCTTGGCTTGCTAACCCTCAGGCACACTATGTTCCAGGCTTTGGATGATTGTGGCATGTTTGTTCTAGGTTATTTAGATCTGCCTCCTGTTTTTTCTGTTTTTTTGTTTTTTTTTTGTTTTTTTTTTTGTTCTTTTTAATAGCAGGCTATCACATTAAGCAGAAGTTTAAAAGGGCTGGTGATGGAGTGCTTCAGAGCAGAAAAAGACAGTTTTGCTTGCTCAAGTATCCTTTATTTCTGCTCCTTGTGTGCTTTCTCTTACATCATCAGTCTTGGTACAACAGGGCAAATCCTTGGCAAAGCTGTAGTTCTAATGTAGTTCTACACACAACTAGCTCAACAGTCAGCATCAGTAGAAGGGAACAGGAGCCCTTCTAAACCTCATACAAATAAAAGGATTCTGAAGTATTTGTATCAAGTTCACCTCAGCAAGGATTGCTGGTATCAGCCATTTACAAAAATAGACAAACATGATGTCTTAAATTTTTCATGAGCTCACTTCATCTGCTTGGGATGTACTTATGAAAGGTATGAAGTTAGTGCTTCTGTGGAAACATTACAGGAGAATTTATTTTCCATTCTGCTGTTGCACCTAATGGAGTTTCCATGCTATTTTGCTTTGGCATCTGGCATTAGAAAACAAATTTGATATTCCAACACAGGGGTTTAAACTTAACCAATCAGAGCAGAAGTGCATTTATTATACAATATGTATTTAACTACAACTAGGTCCATAAAACCACCACTAATCCAGACTGCTGTTGGTGCTCCATGTTCTTTTTCCAGGACATGACATAATACAGCATTCTCTTCTTGAGACACACATTAATTTATCTGAAAAATTACTTGTTCTCTGTTTCCTTGGCCATGACTTAAAAGGGTTCATCTTCAGTCAGGTGACTAGAGTGCAGTAGTAGCTAAAAAGCATGGCACTTTTTATAATTAACAGCCAGATGTAGGGTACTCGTCATCCACAACAGGCTGCTCTCTGCCCTGTGTTTTGTACTTCACTTCTCTAGGAATCCCAACCTCAGTGGTAACAGTCCATGCAAAGGAAACTGAAGAACTAATTACTGCACTGCAATAGCCTTTAGGCAACCTGTGAGCAGTTTAGCTTTACAAGCAGAAACACTCCAGAGAGTTGCAAACACTTCACCAAGGGAATGACAATTCTATTTAGCTTTGCAGCATTTTTATTTCTTCTTAAAAAGTCAGTATTTAAAAATAATCCAGTTAAGAGAGTTCCCCTTGTCTACTGCCACAAGTTTTCTGCTCCCAGTGCATCTCTTACAGAAGAAGTCTCTTGTCTGGTTTCAAGACCAAGGGCTGTGCTGATCTCCCTCCATCTGCTGCTACACAGTAGCTGCTGCCTACCTTACATCTGCCTGTGCTGCTCCATCACTGACTCCAGCAGCCTGAACACAGGGAACCTTTTCCTCAGTAGCCTAAACCATTCAGAAACAGAGCTACTTATACCTGCTGGAGGCTCAAGCTTAGCAACACAGAGAAAGCTGACGGGTGGGTTAAAAAAGCCCTGAGCAGGCAGACAGGAAGACAAGAGGGGGACTTTTTTTTCTGTCCTTCTTTTAAACATAAAACAGGAAACACAGTTGTACAGTCACTTTTCAAGAAGTAATAGTATGAGAATGAATGTGTTGGAGTGGAATAACAGAAAAGCGGGGGGATAGGAGGCGGAAACACTAAGAATTAAGCCATTATTAAACAAAAATGTGGCATTTTGAAATGAAACATTGATATCAAAACTATCATCTCAACTGAAGCTAAACATTAATTTCCCCTAAGTTGCACTTTCCTATTTCACACACACACACTCATGGGCACTTAGACCAACAGTCTTTCTATAGCTTGCTGTACAGACTGGATCTGAGGCTTTAGCTGTGATCCCTCCTTGATGGTGATGGAGCAGGCGATGACAGGCCGGGAAACGCCGCATGCCCGGCCCAGGGCTTGCTTGGAGCGCACAAACACGTAAGGTACGTTCTTGTCCTCGCAGAGAAGAGGGAGGTGCAGGATGATCTCCAAGGGCTCCGCATCTGCTGCCATCACAATGAACTCTGCTATCCCTCTGTTCAGTGTTTTGGTGGCTGTAAAAGAAACTCGAGTCAGTCTAGGTCTTTCTGGAAAGCACATCTAATGTAAAACGACTTCAGGAGATGCTGAAAGTGGCATCAGTGGGAAGAAGATCTAGTATATGGGGCTTGAGTTTTAAGAGATTACTGAATTTATATCCTTAGGAATTGTGGGTTTTTAACAAGTTTGACTATGTGAAGTCTCAAGCAAGTGTGAAGGGAGGTTGTGAGCAGGTTGCACTAGAGTTACCTTCAAACCGAAATCTTTTATGGTTCTGAACTGGTTAGGCATCTGGTAAGCCTACTGCCACACCAATGACACATGCATGATTACAAACCAAGCACCAGGAACGGTTTGGGAATCTACCAGAATTGCATATAAATGTCAAAAAGATTACAGTTTAGTTCTGTCCCTGAATATTGTTAAAACAGGAGGAAGAGAAAGGAGACACACACCTGCAATAGCCAGATCTATATAAAATGAGTGATTCACAGCTACAGAGAAAAGACAATGTCTACCCATGGCATCTCTCAAAATCCTTGTGACTTGTAGCACACTTTTCAACATACAAGTCTCACCTTCATTGGCTCCCTTGCGTAGCTGCTTATAGTTGCAGGATTGCTGCACAAGATCCAGCAGCGTTTTGGTGAGCTGTGCATCAGCCAGTGGGTAAGCTTTGGGATTCACTTCTGCCTCACTCTAAAGGAAAAAGTAGAGAATATTACAATAGGAGCAAAGGAGGCTTTGATCCGATCAACACTGCTCAGGCATCATGTCCACCACATACACCGATTTCTGAAGTCGTGTCTAATCTGCTCTGCCCATACAGAAGAAACACCATTGCATTTTACTCCTAAAAGAGTAAGGATTCTTCTTGTATCAAAGTAAAGGGGAAAGTAAGAAAGATATGCTTTACATCAAAGTAAAGAGTGTATCTACTCACAATCTACACCTTACAAACCTGCAGCAGTGCACTTATGGGGCAGTCTTCGGGCGTTTTATACCACAAAGACTAGACAAAATGAAACACTTCAGTGCACCTTAACAGTGCAAATTACCCGACTAACAGATGTTTTGAAGAAATCACCAGAAGAGCACGCATCGGGGTTATTTCTGCAAACCACAAGTAACAAGCGTTAACACGGGCAGCGGGGTGGCACAGCAGCGAGGTCACAAGCGGTGTTAGCGACTGGCGCTGGCCGAACCGCGGCCTCTCCGGCTCCCAGCACGGCGTGGGGGTCACCCCAGACACCCGGTCCCCCATTATCGGGTGAGCCCAGGACCGCCAGCCCCCCGGGCCTCCCGCCCCGCAAGCGGGGCACCCCCGCCCGCCCGCACGGCCTCCACGTGCTGCCCGCCGCGCAGCCGGAGGGCGGCCTCCCTCTGTCCCGGGCTGGTAGGAGTAGGCAGGAGGAAGAAGAGTAAGAAGAGGAGAAGAAGGAAGAGGAGGAGGAGGAGGAGGAGGAGACCGGGGCCCGACGCCACTCACCATGGCCGCGGCGCGGTCGCTGCTGTCGGCCCGAGCGCGCCGTGAGGGAAGAGGCGGGAGCGCCGCTGCGGCCGCCGGAAGGGAGGCGGTGCCGGGGCGGAGCCGCCAGCACCGCGGGGCGCGGAGCCGCACGGCAGCCCCGGCGGCGGCCGATGGCGGCGGTGCCGTGCGGCGGTCACGGGCCGCGCTGGGCGCTGCCGCTCCGCCCGCCGCTCTGCCTCGCCTGCGCCGTGGAGACCCTGGGCGACGGCAGCGCCTCGGTGCGCAGCGCCTGCCCCGCCGTCCCTTCCCGTGCGCGGCTGGGCCGCGGAGCCCCCTCCCAGCGGACCCCGCCCCGCCGGCTGGGCTTCTGCTCTGCGGCGCTCAGTTCGGGTCCGGGTGCCGAGGCGGCAGGGCTGGCCGAGGGCCACACCGGCCGGGCCCCGGAGCCTAGTGGCCCTTTTGCGCTCAGGGTGGTGGGAGCAGCGCGGGGCTCGGGCCAGGGCCTGACGGGCTGCTGTGTTTGATCCCTAGCTGGTGCGCAGGAAGCATGTCCTGTCCCGTCTCCAGGATGCCCTGGCCTGGCAGACGCTGCCAGTCGTCCAGCTGCTGGCCCCAGACGAAAGGGTGTGCATGCATTTGATAGGAACTCTCTTTGGTAAGAGCTTTGCTGAGGCCTGGTGCAGCAGCGGGGAAGAGGTGGTTACCTTTTGTTGAATACATGTGAAGCTTCCCCACATTTGAAGCCAAAAAAAAAGAGCAAAAGAACATTGAGGTGCCTACCTCCATCCTTCCGCGGTTCTGTTGTGTAATTACTCCCTGCAGAAAACTGCCTGTCGCTGATTTAGAATAGGTTTATTAATTTTCTCTTTCCCCAAGGTGCAGGCTTGGCATGTTCATAAAGCTCTTACGATATTTCAAAGTATCTTGATGTATCTCTAAAGTCCTTCTGGAGAATAGGGAGTGCCTGATATTTTGCTTTTCCCTGAATGCTCTTCATTCTGGTCTCATGCCTCCGGAGTTATATGGAGATTCATACAGAAATTAAAGTGTGAGCTTAAAAAGGTGTTGCAGGATTTAATATTGAATGTGCAAACCACAAATCTATGTAGTAGGATTTTTTTACACCATCACTTTACATTTGTAGAAGTCTTTGTGGCTGTACAATTAAAACCTGCTTTCTGCTGAGTCAGCCTCAGCAAAATAGTGTTCAGCAGGATGTCAGAGAGTGTCTTTCCAGTAAGTCTCTGTGATCTTGAACTTCTCTTGGTGGTTTCTGTTTGCATAGCAGGGAAATGTCTTTGAAATGTCTAAAATCTTGATGGAGAAGAAATAATGGAATTGAAAGACAGAGAGTAGAAATAAGAGTGCCTTCAAAGTACAAATACACCAGATTCCTTCAATTCCACCATCTCATTTGCACATCACAGATAATTCTTGTTCTTTGGGGAAAAGTAACCTACAAGACCCTATCCCTGCCTTGACACACTGAATTGTTCAAATAGTTGATTGCCCATAAATTGTGTTGGGCATGTTTTGGAAGCAGCTTTGATAGAAACATAACTTTATGCAGTTTTTATTATTTTAATTGCACAATTTTTTTAATAGTGTGTGCACACATAATCCTTCAGAGTAGTGGAAAAAGTGGTGATTGTGGTCTATTGAACCCTGCACTGGCTGGTCCTAACACAAAATACCTCAGAAGACAGGGATGCTGTGCTTGCATTTCAATGCTCTTGTCTGCTTTAATAATTCTCTAAGAAGAAAATTCTCTTTAAGATTGGGTAGTTTGAGGACAGCTTTGGGTTGTACTGTGTGGGAGGATGGATTGTAGGAGAATAGAGGTACTGCTGAAGGCAATCTTACCCCTGAGGAGCTGCAGCTGTACTAATTACCAAAGAGCAGGAACAGCCTTGCCTTCAATAGGTCACAGCTGTGTCCATAAGGATGAGTGTTATAAAAGAATGGGTTAGGGGCTTGAGAAAGCATTGGAGTCAGTCTGCTGTGAGGAGTAAGGGTCAGGTTAGTATGTGCTGCTGGGGACAGAAAGGGTCAGGTGTGTGTGTTAGGGCCAGGAAGGGTTAGTATGTGCTGCTGGGGACAGAAAGGGTCAGGTGTGTGTGTTAGGGACAGAAAGGGTCAGGTGTGTGTGTTAGGGACAGGAAGGGTCATGTTAGTATGTGCTGCTGGGGACAGAAAGGGTCAGGTGTGTGTGTTAGGGACAGGAAGGGTCAGGTTAGTATGTGCTGCTGGGGACAGAAAGGGTCAGGTGTGTGTGTTAGGGACAGAAAGGGTTAGTATGTGCTGCTGGGGACAGAAAGGGTCAGGTGTGTGTGTTAGGGACAGGAAGGGTTAGTATGTGCTGCTGGGGACAGAAAGGGTCAGGTGTGTGTGTTAGGGACAGGAAGGGTTAGTATGTGCTGCTGGGGACAGAAAGGGTCAGGTGTGTGTGTTAGGGACAGGAAGGGTCATGTTAGTATGTGCTGCTGGGGACAGAAAGGGTCAGGTGTGTGTGTTAGGGACAGGAAGAAGTCAGGCAGCCTTGTGGAAGAAAGAGAAAAGGAGTCAGTGTTGTGAGGAGCTGCCCGTGAGCACTCACAGAGAGAAGGTAAGAAAGTCTTACAGTAAGATAATAAACTAACAGTGACAGTCAGTTCCCATCCACCATGGGTTGGAACAGTGACAGTCAGTTCCCATCCACCATGGGTTGGTGCCAAGCACCGATGCCAACAATTGGTGGCCCATATGGGGATGGATCCTGATAGTACTGTACTTGGCCTAACTCTTAGAGCAGTTGGAATCCCAGTCTAAGCATGAGGCTACAAACACTGACATGTTTATTTTCAGTAGAGCTTCGATGAATCAAGGATCACTTGGTGCACTTAAGAGTGCAAGGGGGACCTCCCCAGAATTTTGAGCAGTGCTGTGAAGGATGTATTAATAGTGAGTTCAGGAAAATAGATTTGGAGAGGGAATATTGGAATAAGCACAGGCAGAAAAAAGAGTGTTAAGAGAAGTGGAGTGTTACTTATGAAGTGGTGTGTTTCAGATAAGCCTGAATTTCATGCAGTTGATATTGTAATGTTCAGTAATGCTGTGTATAAATTTTTTCTAAAGAGTTACTAAGGATTGGGCAGATGAGGCATGAAATAAGTAACTTTTTCACTTGTCATTACATTGCTTTAGTTGGTCAAAATTCTGAGACATCATGGAGCCTTCAGAGGGGAGGTAGTTTGATTGGATGTATTGGAACAAGTGATTTAGTGTGGCAGAAGTGGGGGTCCAAACCATATGCCTGATGTTATAGGTTGGAAGGGGGTGGGAGGTGGAGTTTCTTGTTTGCTGGGGTGTAGTAGAGTGAGACAGTGCTTTATTTCGATATATCTAGTCTTGTATTCTCATTCTAAAATTAACTCATGAAGTGATGCCTTCAGGTTCAATTTAATGTTGTAATCGTTTCCAGATGATTTAAACATGGTGTTCAGGTTTGGTTTCAGGGTTTTCAGTACTGTGGAGGGAGAAGACTGTTCATAGTAACTGGTAAGAATGGAGGACACAAAGAACAAAACTCCCAGCTGGGCTTTGACTTCCGTCATTCCGGGGTGTTGTTTCAGCTGTGTAATACTGGATACACCCAGTGAGATGTGGTGCTGGCAGCAGTTACATATTCCCTGCCATAGGTGGAGCCATTGACTTCAACTATAATGCGCATAAAAAATTTGTAAGAGAACCGAGTGTCTCGTGTCCCTGTGTCCTGCTTATGGAGGCACCTTCTGCAATACTCCTGGACAGTATCCACCCTTGTCTGACAAAGTTAGGCTCGTGTTATGTGAAGCAGAGAGAACACAACAGTTCGCAAAAAAAAAAAAAATCAACTAATTTTAACAAGAACGAATTACAGCACTGGTGATCAGAAGCAGGAGTGAGTTCCATGACATGTTGTGGTTTGTCTTGTAGGGATGTTGCATTCTGTGGAAGACAGCAGTGCCCTGAACCTACTAGTTGAAGGTGAGAGACAAATGCCACATCTCAGTTACTGGTAGTTTGTGAAGGGGTGAATCTGTCTTGTCTGATACCTATAGTGAGATGCTCAGCTTTGACACAGCTTCAGTGGGGATGACCATCACTATCCATGTAAAAAAAAAAAAAAAAAAAAAAAAGTGGTCTCCTCCAATACTGGGGGGCAGGGGAGTGCATGCATCTTTAAATATTTAACATTTCTCTGACATGTTCTGTGTGTGTTATGAGTTTAATATCAGATGGGTGACAGTGCCTCAACTTAGGCATCTTTGGACCTGACCAAATTGTCAAAGCAAATGGAAGTCTATGGGACCTACTGCTTTCTGTATAGGCTGTAGATTCCTCTTCCTGAGCAGTCTCTCATTTAAAGCTGAAGGAAATGTCTGCAGGGCTGACAAAGGAATCTCTGCAGTCCACTTAACCCTGGGCACCTCTGCTGAGTCTAGAGATATCAGCAGTGCAATGATGCATTTCATGACAAGCCATGAAAGAGCTATTACAAACTTCTTCCAGCAGGATTTTAGTTTCCAGGCACTTGCTTGAAATGGGGTTGAAAAATGGAGAAGTATTTGTCATGTTACTAGTCTGTTGAGAGATGGATGCTCTCTAACAGAGCAATTTTAAATTAGGGTTGCCCAAGTCTTGAAAGTGTTCTAAGTTTCTGAGAGTTTGGGGCAAGAAAGGGCTATTAAACCATCTGTAAATTACGTCTCAGACATGCTTCTGCCGAGATGCATAGCTCTGTAGCTGAAGCAGGTCTAGTAATGCCTTGGACAAACCAAGAAATGGTGAACGCAAAAGGCTCTGGTATTTTTTTTTTTAGAATGCTTTCCTAGGATACAAATCAAAAGTGTAGGTTTTCCAAATGAGTCATGCCATGACAGCAAGCTGAATTGAAGACAGCCTTATGTGTGCACAGTGTCTCAGTGAAGGGGCTCTTGCCAAAATTTTATCAGCTGAACATTCATGTGCCACTTCTAGAAGTACTGGAAGAGGAACTTTGCTTCCTGCAACTGGCCTGCTGGTGTATGTGTGGAGGCACAGGCAGCCTGCCAGCAGCAGGCAACTCCCTTGTGATTTTGTTAGGGGAACCCCAGGTGATGTGTTGCCAGTGCCTGGAAAACATAATTTCTTGCTGATTCTTCTTATTAGTACAGAGCTGGCAGAGTTCTTACAGTAATAACAGCACTTGCTTGGGGCTGAGGAGGTGAACAGCACCACTCGGTGACTGGTGCCTTGCTTTCTGGTAAGGTGTATGGGACATCGGCAGTGGGGAGGAATGGCTGATAGACTCCACTTATCTTAGGGACAGTAGCAGCTGAAGGAGGAACTCTTGAGTGTGAATCTAAGGATCCTCAGCAGTTTCAGTTCTGATCTCTTCTTCGGAAGGATGCATTTTGAAAGGCCACTTTTCATACAGCAGGAAGCCTGGTCTATTCAATTACCATAATTTTGAATGCTTTTAAGCTAGTTTTTTTTTCCCCCTTCCTTTCCTGATTCCTTATGTTTACTTCCTGTCCTGAGGCTCAGTTTGTTGCGTGCACCTCATTTCCATGCATGGTTTGTAGTGCAGCTGAAGCAGGATTGCTGGAATGAGGCTTGAGAGCTTGAGCTGGGCTATCAGAAGTAATAGTGCTGGGAATGCTGCTGTAACCCTGCTCTCTCAGCATGTCTCTGCTCATTTCATTTCTAAGCTCTCTGCTCACTGGTCTGCTAAAGCCCCATGGAAGATGGATTGTGAGTTCTCTTTTGTGTATGTTACTGATCCTGTTTTTTCTGCCTAGTTCTGGTGAGGCTTGTTGTGGAGCTGAAGTCAGAACAGTACTTATACTTCATTTTGGATGAAAGTCAGAAGGAGGTCAGTGAAGATGAGTTCTCTTCCCCTTCCTTCCAGTCTTTCAGAGGTTGAGGAATGAGTGGCTCTGCAAGACTGGGATGTAGTAGTGGGATCACAGAATCACTGAATGGTTTGGGTTGGAAGGAACCTTAATAATCATCTAATTCCAAGCCTCCTGGCATGGGCAGGGACACCTTCCACTAGACCAGGTTGCTCAAAACCCCATCCAACCTGACCTTGGATGTCCTAATGCCAGTTCCCCACCTGTGATGTTGGCAGTGTTAGTTTTTACCGTGGAGTTTTTATATTGTTCTCATGATACCTTGCAGCCATAGGGCTTCATGATATTCTTATGAAGCTGTGTGGTTTCCTCAGATACTTTTTTTTTTTCCTACTTTAATTTCAGTTATATGAGGAGCTTTCCTAGCCTGTGCTATGGGCTCTCACTCTCTTCGTTCCTAAGTTTATAATGGTCCCAAGGGGTACAAAAAAAGGGAAGTAGCAAAAGTGGTGAGAAATTAATCTGCTCATGTAAGAGGTGGAGGGGGAAAGAGGAAAAGGAATAACAAGCAAGCAATTCCTTGAATTCATTTCAAGACATTTTGGAGACTTAGTGTGGTATTTGGGATTTTCCTGTGGTTTATCTCAAGTGGTGAAGAGGGCCCATCTTTGGAAAAGATCCTGTTCTGGAAGATGATGCATCACCGAGAACTTGCTGGTTTGGGTGCATTTCTGCTTTTGGACCGTGTTCTCATCAGTGAAACATTGTCCTTTTCTGTCTCCTCTACAGCTGTGTAAAGCAACTACCATGAGAAGCAGCTTGCCCACGTTTTCTCTCTTGGGCAAGCTGGCAGATGCCATCCCAGGCTTTGCTGAAATACTGGTGGTAAAGCACAGTGAGTAGTATGTCATGTCCCACTGTCACCCACTGATGGGTGGTATTCGCAGCCCTAGTATGCATGCATGCATGCATGCACTCCCCTGTCCCCCAGACGAGTTCATGAAGGTCATGCAAGAAGCCTGTCCAGAAGTCAGAGTGGCATTCAGACCTCCTGGGATACAGGTCAGAACCTTCATAGCAGCTTGTTACCATGCTTTTAGCCAGGCAAAAGCAGCCTCTGTGAGCTGGGGTTGTGGGTCTGCCTCACAGGCAACATACGTTTGGGTTTTTTTATCTTGATCCAGTGCTTGGGGGTCTGGTGAGCCAGCTGAACTGTTTGTGGAGGGAGCGGGGATGATGTATCTTCATATGGTGAACAGTGGGCTTTGCTAGCTGTGTATTACTGTACTTCTGCTCAGAGAGACAGATAGTGCTGAGTACATCACCTGATGGTAGCATTCATTGACCTGCATACACCAGTCTGTCCAGTAGGCTTTTGAAAGTTTTCAAGGGAAAGAGGTTGGTGCTTTTAAAATGTCAGTGAATGTTTGCTGTTCCTGTTCCTAGATAATTTAGTGGATCATCTGCTGATGGGCTTGACATACCCAAATGAAGGTATAAAGGCTGCTGTCTGCTACTTGTATGGCAAGCTGTACTCCTCTCCTGTTGGCACAGAACGGCTCTCGGGACACTTTGAAGAAAGGCTGTGTGGTGTCTTCTTGAATACTCTGGGGTGTGCACAGACAAAGGAGCTGCAGATTAATTGTTTGGGTAAGACATTGCTGAGAGAAAGTGCAAGGGAAGGCTTAGAATGAGGAAGAAATCCTTGGCTGATTTAGATGATCTAATGTGGGTTGTTCCATGGAGGATTTTTATGCTGGTTGTCCAAAGCCATCAGTCCTTTCTGTTGCTCCAGTGAAGTGGCCCAGACCTGCTGCTGAGCACCCCCAGGCCCTGTTGTTCTCTGATGCCTCACATTTGCCCAGCACTGACTAATCTTAAGTCTCTTCCAAGCTTATGCTATGGCCTGATTATCTCTCAAAATGTCTGAATGCAAATACTGTGCATGGGCAGGTGGGTTTTGTAGAGCAGTGGGATAGAGTGTAAAAAATACAGTCTTTAGATATGGAGCATCATGTTAATTAGATATAGAGTTAATGTGGAACAGGCACTTTCTTGCAGTTATCCTTCCAACTACATGTTTCAGCTGTTGCTGGGGAGCACAATTTCAGCCTTTCTGACATCACTTGTTTGTAAACCACCCAGGGAATTCATTTTTCTAGAAGGAGGCAAGCAGGAACTGGATTGCTCCTCAGCTTATCTACTCAACTACTAGAAATAGATTATTATTCCTTTGAAAGTAGAATTCTGTAGCTCAGATGATACCCCTGTGAATTTGTACTGATGATTTTTATCATTACCTGTAGCAGTGATCTATACTGTTGTGCTGAGGGAGTTTTTTTGAAGTGTGGGTATCCTTTAGCTGAACACAGCTGTGTCTGTAAGAGCCTGTGAAAATAGAAGGGAAAGATAAATGCTTGTTCTCTAGGAGGTGTTCTAGAGAAAATGTCTTGTCATCGGGGGTAACTGACTGCTTGGAGAAGAATGCAGGTCAAGAGCTCTCCCAAGGAACAGTTTAAGGTGTGGTTACTAACAGAAGATAATGCAAGTAGGGAGCTCCTGAGATGCACCCATGTACATATGCAACTCTGAGAAGGAACAGAGAGCAGATCAGACCAGCAAAGCGTATCAGCAGCAAGGGGTTGCAAGACATGGGGGTCATGGCAGTATGTGGGGACACAGTGGGAAGAAGCTCCCTAAATTGGAGGTCAGGCCCTCCAGGAGAGGGGTTGAAGTTGACAACAAGTCTTAGTCTGTAAATAGTTGTGTGTTAATATAATGCTCACTGTGCTGCTCAGTATGGTGCTCATTCTTGCTCTTCCTTTTGCAGGTTTGCTAAAGGAGCTGTTGAAATCTGACCATTTTGTATCTGTTTTTATGAATAATTTAAAGACAGAGGAGGAGTCTGAGAACCCTGACTTCTTAGAAGGGGAAAATCCACTGCCACTTGTTCTCAAAAAGGTGATTGCTGAAGTAGTGGTGAATTGTTGGTACACATAAATAATTTGCTGGCCTGTAATGAACCTTTATCTAAGGCACTGTATATATAAAAAACCAGAGTGTTCTGTTACCAGCACCAGCAATAGAGGCTGCACTGAGAAATGGGGATACCTCTGTTCATCACCTTCTTGTTCATTCCTGCATCCTGGAATGGGAAAAATTTTACTCCTGGCCTTACTCACTTACACTTGAGGTCTGATACAGCAGATGCAGCACCAGCATGACTAAACCTGGGGGCAGAACTATTCTTACTCATGATCTACTCTGTTGTAGTTCTCATGTGCTTTTTTGAGTCTCTTTGGTTCAGTGTTTTATCTTACCTTAGCAGGTTTAATCTGTGAAATAAATGCCGAGAGACCTTAATTTTTTTTAAATTTTAAAAAGTAGAACAAGCTGTTTCATACTCACAGTTGACTTCCTTTCTCCTTTTGACTTTTACTTCCCAACAGCTCTTGTTGACCAGAGATGAGATGTTACAGGCAGCAAGTTCTCACTGTATGGCTGCAGTGCTGGTTCACTCTCCTAGCAGATATGCTCCTGCTTTTATCCATGCAGATGTCCCAGGTGAACAAATGCAGTAGCATCTTATTTTTCATTCCCTGGTATCAAAGCTGCCCCTGGCTGTTTAGTTTAGGAGCCAGGCTGGCTCCATGAAATCCACTGGTGGCATAATGTGGTGGCCATTTTATACCAGGTGATTTTAGGAGTAGAAGGGGAGAGTATGTTTTCAAGTGAAAGCTTAGAAGCTGGTGTCACCAGGCAGAATGGAGTTTCCACAGAGAGAATTTGGCCAAGTACTTGAGGTCAAGGTCCTTCTTGCAGGACCTTAGATACAAGTTTAAACAAACTGGGTTCCATCTCATTCCACTAAATATTGTATGTTTGCTCCGATTTTGGTCTAGGATTTAGCTTTAGAATGCACCTATGGGAGATGGTTTGTTATTTCTCTGTAATCCCAAAAGACAGAAATACTTTCCTGATATAAATTCTTTGGGAGATGTAGAAGTCATGAGGAAAAAAAGGTCACTGCATCATTGGTAAAGCTTGCTTTGTGGCTTTTCATTTGTGCCAAAGGCTAGATCCACAATTCAGCTCCTTCCTACTGAGTTTGTGCTGAGAAAATGCCTGCCCATGGGTCTCTTCTCTCCAGTCACCTCTTTTTGAAGACTAGCATACCCCTGAGCATCTACTGTGTTCTCCATTCCTGCCATTTCATAGTGCAGCCGTTCTCTCTGTGGCTGTTGCTATGTTTCCTCGTTTACTCCTCCTTCCTCTGCTCTGTTCTAGGAGCAGCTGTGCCATGCTGTGAGCAGCCTGCCTCTTACCAGGGTGACCTTGTTTGTGTGTGTGTTTGCAGAGTTCCTCTTTGAGTGTCTCTTGTGCAAAAGTGAAATCCTCATCTGGTCAGTGTACTGCTGCCTGCTCCTCCTGACTGAAGAGCGCCTTTTCTTCTCCAAGTGTCACACGGTCTATGGTGAGTCATCAACCTTTCTGGCAGAGTGACTGCAGTAATTCTTGTGCCTCTAGCCGAATTCCAGCACTTTACACACAATCACAATTTCCAGTCAGGATGGATAAAGGATTGAAAATAAGTACCTATCAGACATGTTTGTGATGTCCAACATAGCTTGAATTTATAGTGTCATTGTCCTAATGAGTTTCTGATGAGCACTAATTCATTATAATAACCAGTTATCATGATTGACATTCTCTGAGTTACTATTAAGTCTTTCTTTGGGTGTGCCAAGAGTAGATTTAGGAAGAATGGTTAAATTCCTTGTGTTCTTTGGGACTTATCTCCAGCAGTGAAGGTTGAGGCGTGTTATGAGGGAGCTGAATGAACATTCAACAGTTGTGGACAGTTGTTTCTGTCATTAGCTCAGAAGAAGAATTGTTCAAATCTTTCTTCCTTTAAAAATTAATTTTGCTTCCATTCTGCAATCTGGAATGTTAAAAGCCTCCCTGTGACTTCTCTTGAACGTGTACAGGCATTGAATCTCTGGTGAGGAGTCTCCAAGGTGTTCTGCTGCTGAACAATGTGGAGTTGCACAAACAAGGGCTCCTGCTCTTCACTGAAATACTGAAACGGTAAGGGAGTATCCTGTCAGAAGTTCTACTGAGTTTGGTACCCCAGAATGGATACTGTGGGGCTTTTGCTTTTAAGATTTTCTTCCAAGACCAGGTATCTACACACAAGAGTTTTTGTGTTGAAAATATGGTGCTGAACAAACTCATCTCTTTTATTATTGCAAAGAAGGGCCTGATGGTTGTTTCTGAGCCTCCCAGCTTGTCCTGTTTGTGCTTACATCTACCACTAAATCTTCCTCTTCCTGCTTGCTTGCCAGTCAGGGAGGTGAAATCTCTTTTCAGCTGTACACAGAGCAGGAGAGAAGGCCAGGAAGGTCCAGGCATATGTGAGCAGGCCAGCTCCTGCTAAGTGTACCTCCATGACAAAACAAAGCATGCAAATTCCATGGCCTCTGGTCTTCCATCATCATCTGAGCTAAATTCAAACTGCAAAAACAAATTCTGGGCTGAAATATTAATGTCTTCTGTCACTTTTTTCCTCTTGTTTTCTGCTAAGAAACAATATACACTGGCTTGTTTTTCTTCTGTGCTTCCTGTTCTTGCCTCTATGATCTTGTTCCTATCCTGTCACACTAGTGACAGTCTCATTTTTGCTGCTTAGATCTCCCAAGAGAGCCCTTGAGCAGAATTTTGGAAATGTCATAGTCAATTTTGTAGCAAGTGGAAGGGTAAAAAGGAGAAGAAAAAGTAACAATGCCAGAACAGTGTTGTGATGCCAGTGTGGGATCTGTCAAAAAGAGAAACCAGGATGTGGGGAATACTAATTAAAGCATTTATGCTTGTAAAACAAAGAGAACACTCTGTGCAGTTGCTCTAATTTTCTCGCACACCCATTCTGTTTCTCTGAGCTTTGCCTTAGGAATCACATTTTGTTTAAAATTTATCTCATAGTGGGGAAAGGCATCTTGTGCTGGAACCTCTCATCTTGGTTTTATCTTGCAGCTGGATTCTCTTTTCCAAGTGAGCCACACATTCTGGTGAGGTCCACGCAGGACATACTGCTCCCCTTGGCAGTATGTCAGGAATGTGGGGTAGCTCTCCCTGGAGCGACCCTTGTCTCTGCCAGCATAATCAAAGTGTCAGGTGCAGATTGGGGCCCCAAGATGAGAGGTTGCAGGAAGCTGGTAGAGTGCTGCCCTTCACTGTCATTGCAGGCCCCCAGCCAGGTAATAATTAGCTGATCAATCACTTTAGTATACTCTAGTTATTGAGAAACCCATTGCTTTTATAGACAGTTACAATACAGGTGGACCTAATTGGTTCTCAAGTCCAAACACCATTGCCATTGACCTATTAAGAAATCACCATTTGGTAGACAAATCTCCATAACACATTCCACATGTTCACAACAACAGGGGCAGCAAGTGAAGATAAGAGTTGTTTCTCATTCTTTTCTCTGATCTTATCATGGCCTTTCCCAGAAAGGCCTGGGAAAGTTGTCGGAAGCTCTCTGTGGCCAGAGAGCTGCTGCCACACTTCACACTATTCCCCCAGGCCCTGAAGATATCACAGTGCACCATCTTGAAAGTGGGTTTGTGCGTCTTGAATGAGTCGGCAATACTCCTCCATCCCTTCTTCCCTGTATGAGTCAGTGAAGACTTTTCTTCTTGATGTGTTTTACTTCAGATGTCAGAGATTAAAGAAAGGAAATACAGAGGATTCATAGAATTACCCAATGTGAGTAGAAGCAACTTGGAGGTTCAGTGTATCCCCTGTGGCTTGGCTCCAGATGCTTGAGTTCCACAAGTCTTTTTCCTTGCCATGCCCACCTCGCAGCTTTTTCTCACAGCAGAATGTGAGGTGGCTGTGAAGCTGGGTTCCATCCCACTGAGTGACTAAAAAGAGTGGTTCTTCTTCTCTTCCCTTTTTGCCATGTAACTGGGCTACTAGTGTAATTTCTACTGAAGTTCACTTTGCTTTCCCATTTGTGCATGAGAGCATGTGCTCTTGGCTTTTAGTCAGGCACGACTGTGAAAATGGAATAACAGGGAATAGTTCTGGCTCCCAAATCTGGCTCCTGTCATGCTGTGCTGCTTTTCTTGCTTCACTTTGGAGGGACCCTCTGGCAGGCTGTTTGTGCCTCTGGTCTGCATGTAGCTGCCTGTCTTCCCCCTGCCCTCCCAACTATACCTGACTTGCCAGGAGCCAAATGAGCACACTCTGCCATTTACACAGCTCTGTCCAATAATGGGATTAATGGCCTGCTGTCCCTCCATGCTCTCATGCTGAGGTGTTGGGCCAAAGATGACCAAAATCCTCACTGTTGAGAAGGATTGTCAAAACAGTTGGATTATGTTTATTGTCCTGATCACTTTTTGAGTTTGTGAAGGTTCCTGTCCTGACAGCATCTGATGATAGGAGTGCTGTGAGAGAAGCTATTCTCGTGGCATTATCCTTATTCTAGGATGGTGATGTTTGATTGTATACTTAAATATAAGTTCCTAGATGAACTCGTAAGTGCCAGAGGAGTTGGCTTCAACATAGTCCTAGGCACAGAGATCACTATATTTTGCAAAGCTTGTTTTTCTTGTGCTTTTCATTACAATGTTCTGGTCTAGTCACACAGTTATCCGGGCTGTGGATGTTTTATCATGGTAGTGCTTTAGACTGGCTGAAATTTCCTCTTTATAGCAAGCCCTCTACCTGCTCAAGTGTGAGAGTACTTCCTGGAGAGCAGCTGGCTCTCAATACTGAAAAACATGGCTGCAATCTCATGGCTTAGCTGTCCATTTGCTGAAATGAGGGAAGGGTACTACAGTTACCTCACTCTGATAACATTTTCTTTGCTTACTTTGTTTCATCTTCACAGGCAACCAGTGGAAATCAAATTATTCACAAACAGAGGTGTTTGTATAGAAGCCATTGATGTTTTGATGGAGACAGTGAACTGCCCAGTGCTGGAGGTGGCGGTGGAGGCTGTGAAAGCTGTGGCTGCTTTCCTGAGGTAGGCAGGAATGTATTTGCAGACTTTTCTTCAGATAGATCTGTTGATAGCATCTTGGGCTTTGCAGTTCCCCTGTGGCTGTGTGGGTGAACATGCTCTGCAGTGGGACTTGTGGCTGAGGCAGGCGTGGGTACAGCAGAGCCAGCTTTCCACCCACCTCAGGAAAGCTGCCAGAGCAATGAAGCTGTGGCAGTGCAGCAAGGACCTAGAGTTCCAGGCAGGCTTGTACAGCAGTTGCTGTGGCTTTGTCACTCTGTGCCCTGTCCAGATTGATAAGAATAATAAACACAAGACTCTGGACAGTCATGGGCTTCCTGACTGTAGTGGGAGCAGACAGAGCACTGAGGGTGTGTTTGGGCTTATGTGTGGGTGAAGGCGCTATTCAGATATTGTGACCTTGCTATGCTCTGCTGGAGAGAAGTGGCAGTGGCATATTTCCATCAGAAGAGCAGTTATTTCTGATGGTGTTGCCTTCCTAGTGGAATGTCCCCTGCAGGGACTGTGCATCTTGTCTTTGTCTTCACTTGTTAAGGAAGGACCATCTGAGCTCCCCTCCAGTCCCATATGAAGAACTGCAGAAACTTCTGGAGGCAGTGCTGAAGCGATGTGCTGACCTTTCCCCGCCACAGAGTAGTAAGAGGCATGCAGTAAGTCAAAAGTTCTTGCTTATTGGTAGGAATGAGCAGGACAGGGATGATCTTCCTAGGACACTATGTGGATGTTTTATATATGTTCCATCCCCTTGCTTACATCCCCTGTGGCTGTTTGGTTCTCTGCTATTTCTTTTGATCCTCTTGCCTCGAGATGGTACCAGACTTTATAGCAGATGAAAATGGATGCTGGTGAATGATAGCTTTCTAAATCAGTGAAGTTTTGTGGGGCACTACTTGAGCATGTTACTCTGTGTCCAGTATTTCAAAGTAATTTGAACTTCCCTTTCTTCCCACCTCCACCTTTTAGGCTGCATTGGTTAATCTGTTTTTTCAGCAATGAACGTTTCTTGTTCTACATTCAGACCAAGAGTGTCATACATGCATGCAATGTGATCCCTCAGCAAGGGAGTTGTTAGCCACTATTTGAACTGTAAATCCTTTGCTGTTCTTGGCACCTGTAGTTAGTGTGGTGTGCTGCTGGGACCTCTGCACTGCTGAGAAGAGCCCCAGGTACAGATGGCTAACAAAAAGACAAGGACTGAGCCTTCTTGCTGTGCACTTAGAGCCATGTCGGTTTAGATTGCATACTAGTAGTGAGAAGAACACCTCAATGCTCAAAGGAGTAGCAGAATTCCAAATTCATGATGAACTATTTTTAGATCCAAGTTCTGTGCTATCAGATAGTGGCCTTCTCTGCCTGAAGAAGGCAGAAGTGCTTTCTGTCCCTTAGGCAGATGTTGGCCAGTCAGTTTGCACACACACAGAGCTAGGTGTCCCTTTCAGAAGAAGGAGCTTCACAGGAAGGAAATTGGATAGTGAGGATATGCAGGCTGTGTTTGAAGGGAGAAAAGGGGAAATGATGCGACCTCTGACAAGGTATCTCAGCATGAAATGGAGAAGGAGTTCTGAACTGCCAGGCACCAATGTGTAGCTGTGCCCTCCTCTGGTATTATGGAGAAGATCATCACAACAGGTTAAGGCTTAAAGGCAGATTTTGAGTTCCAAGTTGTTCCCAATTTGGGCAAATGATTAACTCTGACGCTTCAGTTGGCTTCTGGCTTAACTCAGTGGGATGCTGTGTGGGAACAAGAATTAGTACATGGATAGCTGCTTAAAACTCTGAGCCAAAGTAGAAGAACTTCTAAGATTTCATTGCTAAGCAAGGAGAAGTATTCTGTGTTGTCTGAGGAGTATTTGGAAGGGAAAAAAAAAAGCTCTGGTAACTGAAATGCTTAAAACTCAAATCAAATCATGGTTATACAAACTCTAAAGACAGGGCAGTGCAGAATTAATGGCTCTGTAACTCTGGCCTCCCTAGGAAGAGCACACAAGCTGTTTTACTCTGCCCTCTCTGAGGAAAGCATGGTTGTAAAAAAAAATTGTTGTGTGAAGGAGTGAAGTGAAATCTGTTGTTTCTCCTGCTGCTGGTATCAGAGGAAAATGTTTTTTTTTTTTTTTTTTTTCTGAAAGGGGACATAAAATTAAGACTTCTCTCCTTTAACAGGGTGATCTCCTATTCTCAGTGTCTCAGAGTCACCTGGCAAACACAAATCTTGGTAGAGTTCCTCAGAGACAGGGTCAGTTCTTGCTCAGTACCCTGGAGAGTTTCAGAAATGCTTGCAGGTGAGGACAAGTCAGGAAGGTGGGTGGGTGGTATGTATCCATGTCTGTCCATTCTTCTGTCCTTATGACTATGTTCCTCCACCCATCCCCACCACAGAAATACCACAGGTGAGTTCAGTGCATAGCACTGGTCAGTGAAACAGCAGAGTCAGGGGTATGTATTAAGAGTGAAAATTTTGTGACACCTGGATGTGTCTCCCATGAAATTTGTCTGGGACCTATCAGTTTATTTAATGACTTGGGGCTTTGAGAGACTGCTTGAAAATTCACCAAAACTGCTGATAATGGAAGAACTATTGGAAGGTATGTGTGAAACCAGATTCTTATGCTATGTGGTGTCGCTGCCAGAGGGGATTAACCATTTAACAAATGTCTGTCTGCTCCAGATGCTGGCCTTGGATTTGCTCGTGTCTGTGACCTGTTACTGGAAGTGGGTTTATAGGCACCAACTTTACCTCTTGCTGAATCAGAGCTATCTGGCACCCTTAGCTGCACATCAGACAGTGGCAGGATCAGGTTTTAGGATTTTCTAGCCAAATTAGTTTTTGCCTTGCATCACTTGGGTTGGCTGAGATAATTCAGTCAGAATCAGACAAGTCTTTCTGCACGGACCCAGAGTCTTGGGGTTGTATTAGAGAGCACGCATGGATTTTATATCGGCTAAATGGTCCCTTGGCAGATTTTCACAAGGTTTACTGTACTGTGCATCAGGCACCGTGGTATGGCTGAAAACCAGTCTTGCCACACCAGAGCTTCCCACAGCACATGCTTTCTTCACAGAAACTAAGTCTTCCTTTCCCAATGTGTACTGTTACACAATTTTGATGACTTTTAATAGCTTCGCTCCAGAGGTAACTGAGTGTGGTCGCCAGATTCCTCTGTTTCCAACTGATTGAGTGTTTGTGGGTCCTTTATGGTGGAAATTGTGATTGAAATGTAGTATCTCCTGGCTTCCTTTACGGAGTGAGGAGGTTTCCTCTTTTCTCTGTTATCCACTGTGTGTTTGTAGGTTAGCAGTGGAATTCCAGGATGACTTCATGGCCCAGGAGAATGCTTTCACTGCCCCAAACTCTGAGAGCAAAGACACGCTAAGCAACTTCTCTGAGTTCCTGTTGAGGATTTGTGACAGTCTCTGCATCCCCATGGTCATGGTAGGATTTCCTTTGAACTTGGTCTGTTCCATGGGTACCCGGAAAGGTGCTTTCAAGCACCAAGAGTGGGTTACACAAATGTTTTTTGGGGAAGAGGGCATGTCAAGTAAAATGAGAACAACTGTGGCATTTGCCACTTTTCTACAGCCAAATATGGAATTACATTCTTAGGGCAAAAGGTAGTGTATGCTCTCAGAGGGTGCTGAAATTCATGATGTTTCCATGTGGATGTCATTGTCCTTCTTCTGACTGTGCAATCCCATAGCCTACCTACCATGCTGCGGGATCCATTGCAGCTCCGGATGTGTCAGAAAATGAAGTGGAAATGCCTGAACTGTTGTTTCCCCTCCTGCCACTTTTTCAAAACTTGCCAGTGTCCCAGACAGCTGCCATGGTTTACACCTGCAATTTCATTTCTATGCTTCTTTCCAGGAGGTACTGATGAGGCTGCCCAGTCTGCATGGGCAGTACTAGGCATTGTGCCTCAGTAAGGCATGTGACATGATTTTAAAAGTACCTGTGGAGACTCATGACTGCTTTAGTGCTCCATACAGGCCTTGTCCCTAAGATACTTCAAGCAGAATTGTCAGAACAATGGGACTTTTGTTGTGGTTCCTAACATTTAGTGAAGTTTGCCTGTGCTTTGTGACAGGTACAGGTGTGTGAATTCTTGCAGTTGTTAGGAGCCTGGAGATGTTTTGATTGGTGTTTTTCTGACTAGTCTCTTGGTAGGCAGCTGCAGTGGCACTGCTGTTCTCTTCCCTGACAGGAGGGTGCAGTGAATGTCCAGTTTGGCAAAGCTGGAGTCAGTGTGCTGTCTCTTGCTCATTGAACTTGGGTAAAAATTAATGGACCATGAGAAAATTGTCCAGTGACCTTCAACAAGAGTGAGTTGAGTCATTCTGTTCTAAACAGTTCAGGGCTGGATTCTGTGGAGAGCTCAAGTGCCTGTGTTTGCCACTGCTCAGTGAAACACTGAAGCACAGGTGTTAAGTGCTCGTCAAGTCAGCTGCACTTAAACATATGTCCTGTGTTGTATAGGAGAATTGGCCATCTGACCTGTAAAAGCAGTAACTTGCAGGGCAATGTGGGCAGTAGTGTCAGTCACTGTGCATTAAGGCCTAACTGGTTGCCTGCTGGAATCCAGGAGAAGTTTCTTGTCTGGTGCGATGTCTTGCAGAGTTACCAGCACAGCTCGTAGCGCTAGTAGGGGGGTGTTAGTTGCATTCCAAGTGCTCTGTGAGCCTGCTCTGCTGCCAGGTATTTTGGTAAAAGAACTGCTACTCCATTTGTTTGGATTTAGAAACCTGACTTTCTGGGCAGGCAGGAGGCTGGAAGGAAGCTGCTGCCTTCAGTGTTCATAGCAACTTGTGCACCTGATGTATTCGTCTTTCCACAGAGCTATCTGGAAAGGGCTGTCAGCCCGTCAGTGACGGAGGTTTTCATCTCAACACTCAATACCCTCTTTACAGTGGTGCCAAGCATGCGGAATAAGTTCTCCAAGAAGCTGGGTACGAGGGTATTGTGGGATCATGTTCTCTGTGCTCTCAACTGGTAGAACTTGCTGCTACTGCATATTACTGAGGCAATGAGCCTAACATTTGGACTTTATGTGGAGGATTCTATTACAAATTTATGAGTAAGAATAGAGTGCATAGTCATGTTCAGCAGGATGGAAAAGTTATTTGTCTAGCAATGATGATGGTACAGGTTTTATTTCAGATAAGAATGTTGTGTCAGCTTTATCCTTCCCTCTGGAATAATTCAAAATTGAATTGGCTGTTCCTGTAGACAGGGATTATGCTGGAATTGTTGGTAGGATTTTACTATGTAGAAATCCTAGTTTAGTCTATGTATGCCTTATTCTTCACACATCAGAGAGGTGATGTAGACAATTCCTCTGTTCTAAACATGTGAAACCGGCAAATCCTTACTTCTCCTCCTGAGAAAACAAATGAATCTCGGATACTCTCCTCACACCCAAACTTGGAGTAGTTTACTTTCTGACAGGCAGCCTGATATATGTATTCTTAGGTGGCCTGCCCTCTTCACCAGGCTTATATGGAGATGTGTGCGGGTGGTTATGGGACCTGCCTACTCTTTTTCTTATCATACATGTGCTGTGCTCCTTTGACATCTGTCGTGCTTTCTGTCTAGCATCTTCGTCCTTCATCCGACTGACACTGGAGGTCAAGGCCAGATTTTGCTCCGTACAGAGGTATTGTGATGTGTGTGTTCTAAGTGAGCCAAGAATTTCCCGATGGGAAAGTAGATCATGCCTTATCCAATATACCTGATTAGGCAAGACGAGAGGCTGAAAGACTCAAGAATGGTTGTGTCTTACTGAAAAATGTAAATGGTTACTGACAATGGAAGAGCTTGGTGTGGGAGAAGGAAGAAGCAGTTTGGAAGGGGGCAGATGGATTTACGCAGCATTGTGGGAATTCTGTGCTCTGTCATGAGTTTCACAGATAGAGATAAAGCAGCCTGACTTTGGAGTAGTCAGATTAGTGGGAGTTCTGGAAAGACATATCAGTAGCATCAGTTCCATCTGAGCTCTGGCTTCCTAAGCCTTTGCTACCACTGCTGTTGTTCCTCGTGGTGTGATAATATATTAGAAATGGGGGGAACGAGGATAACTTGATTAGCAGACATTGCAAAAGATCTCCTGTGGTAGAGGCTATGATTTCTAGGTTGAGGAGTATTTGAGGAGGTTCTCTGGGGGTCTGCAGAGATGTTTTATCCCCTCTATCTGGTGACTGTACCTCATTAAAAAAGTAAACAAAACACACAGCACTCCTAGTCCAGTTTACTAGTGTGGAACTTCGAGTGGGGGTATTTGTACCTGTGACTGGTGTGTGGTGGGCATGGTCTAGATTTCTGAATAGAGCACTGTGCTGCGCCGAGGATGGTGTGTTACAGATGTCTGCTTTTGTCCTATTCCGCAAGGAAATGGTTGGAGAGAGAGATATACCTGGAAACAGTTGTTATCGCCCTTTTAGTTAGTATTTTGGCATTCTTCACTGTTCATCCCTGGCCATGTCATTGCTAAAAAATCAAAGTGTTGTTTGCCAGGGGAATCATGTATGGTGAGCTACCCTTAAATACCTCGTGTTCTCTGCAGTGTTAGGGGTCCTGTCCTTACAGGACTCCCAGTGTAGACAAGGTGTGATGGTTGGGAGAGTACCTCACTGTATTCACACTGGCCCAAGTTATGAAAATGTTCAGTGTTGTTACTGCACACACCCACCACATCTGTGAGCTGACAGTCCATTGGGAACTCATAATTTTCCTGGAAGCCTAGGTTGGCTCCTAGAGTCTTCTTGTGAATGGGGCAGGTGCTTGTATGTGATCATTCAGTAAAATGAGGTTCTGGCAGACAGTGTGTTCTGGCAGATAAAAGTAGTAGGAAGATAATATTTCTAGCCTCCTTTACTGTGTCTTTCTGCTCTTCTTCACAGTAGTCCTGTCCTGAATCACACCTGTTCCAGCTTCCTCTGCAGCTTATGCCTGAACCTTTACTCAGCCACAGAGAAGATGAGAACTTCTTCTCAAGAGGGCAAGTTTGGGGAAAGAAAAAGATTGCTTCATTTAGTTTGAGGCAATGCCACCCTCTGTTTAGGCAACAGGTGGAAAAAACATTAGAAAAGGACAAAGGAGAAGGGAAGGGAGGACACACATAGCTTGATTGAGAGATTTTTTTTTTTTTCTCCAGCTTGTTTTTAAGCTGGTCAGCACAGAAAACACTCAGTGCCTTTTGGAGAGTTTGGGACCCTACCTCAAGGAATGCATTTCATCTGTCTATGGTTTTGTTTACATGGGGACATTTATCAGCACAGCTGTGCATGCTTAATTGAAACAAAATTACTTGCCACAGTGAAGTGGCATAACTGCAGATTAAGGTAATTTTTTCCCTCTGGTGTACTCTATAAAGCTTTCCTGTCTATACCGTAACTTTGCATAATCAATAAGTCCCAAACAAATGAGATAAAAGTTTCTACATCAGAAAAGCCACTTTTCCCATTAGCAGTGGTTGGTCACCATACAGGCAGCATCAGCAAAGGGCTCGGAATCTCAAACAGAAGTGTCTTTTCATCCTTAAAGCCAGCTCTGTTAAATCAGGTCTCACACCACTACTGATGCCAAATCAGAGGTGTGCTTGGTGTATGCAGACTGTGGAGCTGTTCCATAGACATTGCTGATCATTTCCTGCCTGCTTCTGTTTTTATTTCTAGAGGAGGAGATGTCTGAGCTCCTGCAGAAAGGTCTGCCTCAGTTAAACTACACCATTGCTGAAAGCCTTCTCCTCCTGTCTGAAACCCCTGAGCCGTTCTTTTTGGATCAGTCTCTTTGCAGCCACCAGCACTGTTTCATACTACTCTTATACTTCGCCTATACCTTCGGGGACAGGTGAGCCAAGACTTATACAAAGCAAGTGGCCATGACATACCATGTGTTGGTGGGTAAAGCATATTTGTTATTACTGTTTCCACTCCAATCTCCTTCAATGCAGGTTTGTTCCAGATGCAGAATTATTTCTAGCTGTAAGAAATTTTCTCCTGTCAGCACAGGACCATGGAGACTGTCCCCCCCCACAAATACTCAGAGCTGCACTTTACCTCCTTGCTGTCTGTCAGGACAAAGGCAAAGCCCTGGACATGGTAAAAGATTTCATTCCTAATTCTTGGAGCCTTTTTGTTGAAACTAAGGTTTCTCCCCACTCGCATCAACCTTCTTGTAGAATGTATTTTGGCATAGGTGGTGAGCAGTGAATGAGTGAAGACTGTGCAGTGCATCTACACTCTGGAAAGTTAACTATGAAAATCCAGAGGGGAATATAGATTTGACAGAATTAACTTGTGCATGTGTGGGAAGTGTTACTGCGTTGGATAGGCTGTGAATTCACATAGAGAATATAATAAATTTCATAGCTCAGTCTCCCAAACACATCTCCAGCCTCTGCAGCAAGCTTTCTAGTGTTCCCATATGGCTTTTTGCTGCTGCAGAGTTTTGAGCTCTGTATAAAGCCTAAAGGTTTCTTAGCTTTTGTGATGCAAAAGGACTTCACAAAATGATGTTTAACTGATATGTTTGATTGTCTGCTGAAAAGGCAGTGTGACTGTTTCTTGCAGTAAAGTCTCATCACTTCAGGTGTTTTATATTCAGTGTTAGTGATTATTTTGTTCTCTGTCTCACTTCTCCTTTCCTCCTTACCAGAGGTCTTTGTCTACAATAAGAAGGATCCTGGATAATCTCCCAGATCTGAGCTTGGTCTATGTCCATTGTCCTCTCCTGCTAAAATTCTTCCTGCGCTACCCTGAACTCATGGGGAGATTTGGACACCAAGTCCTCCAACTTTGGTTTTCCTGGGAAGACTGCAAGCAGACTGAGGCTGAAGAAGCTGATTTTGGCTCATCTGATCAGCTGAACAGTGCTAACCCATTGCTTCCCATTCTGAAGAGCAATTCCAGCATTTTGCTTATTTTACTGGTATGTGGCTTTCATAAGGACAGGCTGCTTTCTTGGCCCTGATTTTGGGGGCTTTTTGGTTCTTAAAGCTTTTAGTGGTGTTATGAAACCAAGGATTTTGATAGAAGGCGCCATGTGTGTATACGCAGACTTCCACCTGCCAGGGAAGCCTTATGTGGAAAATGGGACCTTGTATGTGTGTTCTCTCTTTCTCTATTGTCCATGTACTGTGACAGGAAGGGATCCTCTGAGAGCTGGCTGGACAGGGAGCTGAAGAGTTATGCTGGTGTATGTCATGAAAAATCCTATTCCTTCCTCTATCCACATACACAGCCGGGTACTTCAGATTCTTCAGTGCCAGCCTTTGAAGAAGCTGTGTTGCAAATTTGAGAGCAAAGCTTTGCTACTCGCAGATGAGAAGGGTATAACGAACAAGAACTTTGAAAAAGCAGTGTAAAGAGAACAGATCTTGAGGGCACAGCTTTCTGTTTGAGGCTTTCATTTTGTCTCATTTTAACTGGAGACTCTTGTCAGAGAATTTTGAAGTACTCTTGAGTTTTCAGGACTGCAAATAACATGTTTTATTGCTCTTAAAAGATAAAATAAAAGTCTTGTGACAGGAAAAATTAATCAGTGCAGGAGAGAAAGGGACCTTGAAGTAGCAGGCTAGTGTGTTTGCCTTTAGCTGGTGTAATGAGCTCTGTTAACCCATGTAATCATGACACAGTTGTGTCCTGATGGCTGCTTAGAGGCCTTTTCTCACTTCCACTGTTGCCTTCCTGTCACCCCTCCCCATCAGTGGCCTCTTGTCCCATGGCTGTTGAGCCAGTCACATAATAAATAATTGCTAACTTTTCCATAGAAGAACATGAGATTTGCCTGTCAGGGCAAAACCTAACAGCTGTGGTATTTCTTCTCCAGTCTGTCAGAGAAATTAAAACTAACTACCATTGAGAAGGCAAACCAATGTCAGCAGATGGTGAAGAAGTAAGAGGAAGCAAGGCTTGACTATGAGTGCGCATCCATTTGGCATTACAGAACATGTTTGTTCTAAGAGGCTATAGCTGAATTTTAATATCTAATGTTACTGAAATGACTGCCAGGAGAGCTCTCCCATAGGGCAGTTCTTTCACAATAGGGATGATATTGCGGAGTAGGTAACAACATCCTGGCATTTGATACCATTGCAGAGCATTAGTAAAAGTGAGCAATGAGTTTACACATCAGGACAAATTAAGGAAGTGAGGTGTCCCATGAGGCTTGTACCTTTGGCAGTAGTTTTGAAACTTATCACTCAATAAACTGAAGCAGGTCTGTCAATAAGCAAAACATAAACAATGTCTCTGCTGTAGTAAGTCACAGGCTTGGACAAATCACCTTTCAGTTGTGGAAGAGCATAATCAATCCGAATTTAGATGGACTAATAAAACAGTGCAATATGCAGGGATAAATATACTGTCAGATATAAAGAAAACTTACGAGATGAATAACCTAAGCCTCAGAATGCACTAGTGGAGTGGAAAGGCCTCTGCATGGTACAGTGAAACAAAAATGAATGTCCTTCCAAGGATGACTTCTTTGCTTATCTGTTTTAAACAATTGCCTGGATTAGATATAACAGATGCTAGTGACTTCATCTGAGACCTTGAGCTTCTGGGTAGGAAGGAACGGATTAACGCAATGGTGTGTTTGCCAGGACCAGAAAGGCTGTGGCCATAGGTTCATGTTATTTTGTGCTGTGTGTTCATCGGGATGCAAGTATAGTCATGATGACATCCTGTCCAACTTGCCTTCTCCATGTTCCGTGTCTGAGGTGCTCTCTCAGAGAACAGAGATGTTTGATTATGTTCCCGAATGTCATATGAAGCAGATCTGTATCAGCAGAGATGATTGTGCAGACATCTCCCTGCCCTTTATGTATGAAAGTCTCTGCTAGAGGCAGGAATTTGGCTCAGAACTAGAGAGCTTTTTATGGCACAGCCAGCCTGTTTTTACTTTATTTGCTTTCCTTGGGTATGGGGTCCCACAGCCATTTTCTCTGCATCATTGAAGTCTGGATGCTTTGCTGCTGTGTGATAGGGGAAGGCAGCTGGGAGAGGCAGCAAGCTGTCAAGGCAGGCTGTAGGCTCAGTTGCTGAGACCAGTTTCTTGTTTACCTCTTCAACTCTGTTGCAATCCAGTAGCCAGGACTACTGCAGGAAGAGAGGAAAGGTAGTGCTGACCTAATATGTGTTGAGATGGTCATATTATGCCAACGCTACCAGGCATTTTCTGTCTGATATTTATGCAACTGCCTCTGTACATGCTGTGCAAGTGAATTTAATGTTATGTACCTCAACATGAAGACTATGCCCCAGTTAAGCCTACTGGCTGTGGGATTCAGCTCAGAGACTCCAGACAGAGCCCTGTGGTCAAGAGGCAAGCTTGTGAGCTGTGTACGTGACTCTCCCCTTTCCTGTGATTGATTGCTTGCCCAGCTTACATATGTTTCATGCAGTTTAGTTATGCTACTACTGCACATACAAGGCTGCCGGCCTTTTGAAAGTTAGGAGCTATGGACAGACTCATAAGCTTGATGTTAGACAAGCATCTTTAATATGCAAGCTGATTTTTCAAAAAACAAGGAGAGCAGAGGTGCCAGAGATTCTGCTCTCTTGTTTAGGTCTCCCTTGTCTAAAACTGTTACCTTAAATGTATGTTACCCTTACACTTACAGAGCCAAATCATTCTTTAAATGGGATTTTACTCAGAGGTGCCTAACAGACATGAGTCCTTCTGCTTTATTCAGTTCTCTGTTTAATTAGGACATACTTAATCTTAATGGTGCTTTATTAGGCTGTTTCCCAAGGCACCAGATTAGCATAATGGTATTAAATAGTGGTGGCTTCTGCCTAATCAGGGTAGAAAGGTAATGTGTTTGTTTCTTCCTTTGGAGGACCTGGTCTGCTCAAGCTCTGTGGAAGTGGCTTGGAAGGTGTTGATGACTCTAAGGACCTTTCTGGAAAAAAATGAGGATGTCCTTGTCTGCGATCTGCTTCGGAGCCGATTTTTACAGATTCTGCAGCAGCTTCTGGTAGAGAGCAGCTCAGCCACCCTACAAGGTGACCTCACCTCTGACTTGGTCTTGCTGTAAGATCAACTAGCTGTAGGGACACAGTCTGGGATAAAGTGGTTTTGGACTGCTGATGTAGCTTCAGTACTTAGCTGCATGAGGAAACTTATGGACAGAGCTGTACTAGTTTAGTCCCCCTTTTCAGAGATTCATTTTGAAGCGAGAGCCTTTTTTCTCATTTAGGTTGTTCTGGCTTCAAGCTGTGATTGTTAAACCAAGGCAAGGTTCTTGTATACTGCTGTCAGTGTTGAAATGGAGAGCTGTGCTGGTAAATTTTCCTCCTTGAATAGGGGCCCAAGTGGTAGCTGAAAGACATCCTCCTTTTTGCCTCTTTATGTGAAACAGCTGGATGTGCCTGAGTATACACAGTTCCCAGGACACAGAAACTAGGAGCAAGGATTGAATCATTCATGATATTGATCCCCAAACAGGGACTGTGGTATCACCTGGTCTTAAAACTCTGTTAAATCTCTCAAATGGACCAAGGCTGTGACTGGGGAAATCCCTGTTTTCTTTACTAGCTGTATCTGTGATGTTGTCCCACTAAGAAAGGTGTTGTGCAAACCAGTCTGTGAGCTTGAACTGAAAGAGGGAGCAGTGCTAGGATGTCCTTGGCTCCTTTAGGATTGGGAGTTAGCACAACTTTTACTTATTCCTGAGAGGGCCACTGATGCTTTTAACAGCTTTGCTCTGTTTCAAGTGTTTTGTTGTGCAGCAGTTGGGATGGAGGCAACAAGAAGGAAAGTGGTTTTGCCTTACCTCCACCAAAGTCAGTAGGCTAGAGGAGGGGCATTGAAAGCAGGAGCATGGTATAGCATGAGGCTACAAGATCTGCTAGATCTGATCTTGTTTGGAGTTGTGCACATTTGAACTTGTGTGTCCTTCTGCTCCTGATCTAGGGGTGCCAGGAGCTGTGGGGAGGCAAAGTATCCATTTCCTATAGGGAGTCAGACCTAGTCCTCCAAACCACTGGTGATGGAGGTAGGACACTGAGCTATAGGAGCTTTTGCAAGATCTGAGCCCTTCTGCTGCTGCTAATATGTGTACCTCTTCTTTGTATTGCATCTTGAACTTGTTAAGTGACATCCTGGCAACCCATCCAGAAAGTCAAACACCACATGTGCTCTGGAGACAGACTTTTCCTTTTCTCCCAGCACACTGACAGCTCTCTGTGAGGCCTGGGGTAGTTAAGTCCAGTCCTGCATCCCTATTCAAACAGTAGCCTGATTTTAGACAAGGAAGAGGCCCAACAGTGGGACTCCATCAGGAATATGTTAACATTAAAGACAGCCATAAATGCTTTCTCCTCAAAACAGAGGACTCTTGAGCCTTTGTGGAAATGTTCACTGGAAGTGATAGTTGCTTGCTGTAGGTTTGGCTGTGTACAATACAAAATCCTTACCCCTTTACAGCACTGCAAAAAAGTTAATAGTAGAGGAAGGATTGCCATGGAGTGTTGGTCTAAGTAGCCCCATTTTCCTTACATATAGGCCTGCTGTGTGGGGTTCTCGCTTCTGTCTCTGCCCTTCCCTGTGGGATAGAATGGACAGCATTTTTCCAGCCTCACAAGATGGAGGCAAACAAATGCTGTGCAGCTGGGCTGCTGTCAAAAGTGTAACAGTGATGGTCAAGTGGGCAGGAAGGGAGCAGTCTAGAAAAGGGCTAATGACTTCTAGTTTATTAGCAGTATCATTTTCAAAGTGTGAGGAACACACTCCCTACGTAGCTCATGATGGGTGTGAGTAACCATAGCATTTTTTTCCCCTCTTCTTTAGTTGCTCCTAAAATGGTGTTGGCAGGATTCAGGTGTGACTCCGGCCAAGCCAGAGTGACAGAAAGGGGACGTGATCAGAGGGATTTGTAGAGATGAGAATAAAGTTGGGGCTGTGTGTGTGTCCTTATTCTGGAGCCAGAAAATCAACAATTCCTGGCACACTTTAAGGTACAACAGTTTGGAGTTTACTGACAAGCTAAGCTGTCTCTGCCCTTCTTAGCTAACAGGAACCTGCCTATTTTGCTGAGCCTTCTTTTCCTGGTGCAGCTGCGGAGCAAGGGCACAAGGGAGCTGGACAGCACAGACTTCAAGCTGCTTCACCAGGGTGAGTATGTGCATCCATCTTCTCCCACGGAAGTGTTTGTTAATTGTTCCTTAATAGGATTAGGGGCTTGCTCTTTGTCTTTTGAGAGAAGATTGACCTTGCATTATATTAATGGTTGCTTTGAGATGCTTTCTTAGCCAGAGCCTTGTAAAGAGTTGTGGTAACTAATTCAGTTAACAAGACCCAGGTTCTCTTCCTCTTGCTTTTACAATACTTTTTTTTTTCTTTTTTCTTGTCTGAAACCTCACAAGGTGGCCAAAGTATTCCCCTGACCATGACATGATTTCAGGGTCAGTGACTGTTGTTGGTTTGGCACATGACTGCATGGCTGGTGTGCTTCCTGAATCATCCTTTCCTGTCTGTTCTTGCTATAACAGTCTTGTGGGATTGAGGCCACAGTCTTGTCCTGTTAATCAGCTATCGGGAACCAGCAGTCTAGTGAAACTGGGCTTTCCTTGGAATGTGAATCCAGAGTATACGGCCCCCAACCATCTGCAGGGTTTGCCCACTCCACCCCAAAGACAGAAGAGCAGGCTGTGTTTGTTTACCATACCATAACCTGCTACCTTGTCTGGTGATCCTTACTTGGTGACTTCTGTCTTCTTACTTGGCTATTGGAGGTTCATACAGGCTGTGAAAAAAGAACAGATACTAGGCTGAAAATTCAGCTCATCCATCCTCTCATCTCTTCCCTGCTCTGACAAATTGGTTTCTCCAGCAGACTTTGAAGGACTATCCCCTTCAATTTGAAATGTTTCATACCTCAGGGCTACCCTTGTTGCCCTTGTAAAGAAGCAACATTTCTCAGACATTCATTAGCTGAGGGAACTGGGGGTGTGGAAGAACCACGGCCTCTTGATCCCAGCCTTTTTAGCTGCTGTGATTTTAGAACACAGCTCAGCTTCTCCCAGGAGTAGTCACAAGCCTCTTTTGCTCTTGCTTTCTGCTTTGATTTTTTTCTGCACAACTCTTTCCCTACCTCAGCCACCCTGTTTATTCCCCACGTGGCCTCCAGACTGTGTTCTTGAGGGGTGGATGTGCAAGACCCTCTTCTCTAATGAGGCCTCTTAGATGGAAGGGCCGTGTTGGTGCATGTTTTTTGAGAATTGCTTACTCAAATTTTAAGCTCTCCAAATGATCTCCGATGGCAATTTTGCTGAGCCCTGCAGTCCTGGATTTCCCTCCCTAACTCTTATTAAACGTTGTTGCTAAGTATTTGGTGGTTACAACAAATATGACATTTTACTCCTAGTGTGAGCAAAGTTGGTGAGAGTGGAGGAGCACAGCTCTCCATGGCTTTCCCCAGTCTGGTCACCATGGGAGACCGTCACATCGTTGTTTATGCTTGTTCTAGTACTAGAATCAAGCTCACACTGTAGAAACAGATAACTCACACTGCAGCTTTTTTCACTGTGGAAACAGATCACCTAAAGTCCATTGCTCTTGGATTCGTTACTGCCTGATGTGATATATGCACTCTCATATACCATTTTCAATTCCCCTGTCCACCTCTGCACTCATCCTCCACTGCACTGTCCTCTCTACAGCAAACTCTAGAGCAGGTGCCTGTTGCGTTGTCTGTGCCATGCTCTGTTTATTTTCACTTTGTCTGAATTCCCTCGCCACTGACTGACTTTTCATTTGCTGAGCTGCTCTGTTAAGTTGGTGTCCTTGTTAACACCTGTTCTTCTGTTTCCAGTCTGTAATCTCTGTGGGAAATGCAAGCCAAGAGACACTGACCTCCTGCAGCCATCCCTGAATTTTCTGTACTGGAGCCTTCATCAGACAACACCTTGCAGTCAACAGAGAGGTGAGGGAAGATTGTATTGATTGCGAAGTTAATTTCAGTGAGGTTGTAGCTTGACAATCAGTCTGTATTCTAACTGTCTTAGCACCTAAGGTGGATGTTTCCCCGTCCAGACACAGCATTATAATTAAAAACCATTTCATACTTTGGATGAGATTATTTTAGGTTGAGGAGTTTGGTTTGGTTTTGCTGCCTTCTGATGATTCAAGAATTGGCTGCTGAAAGACAGAATCACTGTGTTTTTCTTGTTCATTAACACAGCAATGGGCCTTTTATGCCCAGCTTGAAATATCCTGGTATTGTCATAGTTCAAAAAAATTAAACAATACTAGGGAAAAGCTCTAACTGACTTTCCTACTGTGTTGTTAGCTGATTAGCTGGCTGAGCAGTTGCTTCTGCTCTGGGAGGTGAATACCAGTAGCTGGACAGCCTCACTCAGATGAGCTGTGGCAGCTGGGCTACCTTGCTGAAGCAGGGGTGTGCTCTGCACTTCTGTTATGCTTGTCAAGCTGGTTTAACCTGTGCCATCCCATCACCCTCTCTGATTATGTTTCTCTCATGCAGCAGTGGCTGTGCTGCTCTCCAATGTGTCCTTGCTAGAACTTCTGCAGAAGGTTTTGGAATGCACCTGGCTGTGGTCCCCTCCTTCCAGACCTGCCTGCCTGTCATCTGAGGATGCCTTGCTGTGCTCTGGATGGCTGTTGGTGGCATCCCTTTTGCTTTATCAGCATCACTACAATACTGAGGTTAGAACCACTCTAGCGTTCAGAGTCAGCACATGGATAAACCTTAATAATAAATGTGTGTGTGTATATATATTTATGAAAGTATTTTGCTTTGGCCTGTAATCTGATTGTGTTGATTTCTCTTTTGTTGTTGTCCACAAGTTATTCCCTGCTGCACCTCTCCAGCAGGACTGGAAGCTAGCGTGTCCCTGAAGGTCTGAGACACGAATCATTCAAGAGTTAAAGAAGGGCGCAAATCCTGTGGGGAGAAGTGCATACCCAGCCTTCCTGATCCAAATCACTTACTTCTTCAGGACAGAGCCAAATAGATTTTAAAATCTTTCTCAAGGGAAGACTGGGGTTGAAAGGCACAGCTCCCCTGTTGTGAACTGGTTTTTTGTTACTGAAATGATCAATAGTGGAAATAGAACCTATTATTGGCAAGTAAGTGTTCAATATTAGCAAGCTCTTACAAATGTGGGCAGCTGTCATTGTATTTGAAGCTTTGCAGTCCAATAAGACATCTAAGCTGGCGTTGTCAGCTATTAATGGAATTATAACTTTGCAGGAAGCATTTTCCAGTGCCAATACAAAGGAAAATGTTTCCTTTTGAAGTATCTACCCAGACCTCTCTTGATCCGGAGTTAGAGAGTATGTCATTAATTGTGAGCTCTGCTCTTGGAGTTATGCCCAGCAGAGTGTGGTGTTTGGGAGTTGGTACACTTGTTTACAGATGATAAAATCACATTAAGGACATGGATGCATGAGGACAGAAAAGCAAGAGTTGGATTTCTAATGCTGAAGGAAGATGATTTCCAGAAGAGCAGCCCAGACCAAGTCTGCACCCATTACTTTGTCAGCCTGGAACCTCTGCTTAGGGCTTAGAGCATGACACTTGTACAGACTGTCAGCTGTGGGAATGTAGCCTGGCCCTGCTCTGTGAGCTGCTAAGTACAGCCTGCCCTCTCACTTTCTAAGTCAGGGCTGTGTCTGGTGCTGTGCCAGTCCCAAATGTTGTTCTAGTGTCAAATGTCAAGTATTGAGCTTCATCTTCTGGGAGTGATGCTCTCAGCTCGTATTGATCCTTGAAGTGCAATTATTTAGCAGCTTATAAGCATGTTGCTTGGTTTTATCAATACCACTGGCTTGATGTGCTATGATATACAACTCAGAAATGTTTTTGCATCAGAGATGAGGACAGAAACTGCAGATACAGCTGGGAAGTGGAAATAGTTCAAGACTGCTTCAGTGTTTCTAATCTTCAGCATTTCTAATTGTCAGTGTTTCTACTGTTGAAGGGGAAGAAGCATAAGAGTCACTTCTTTTGCTTCCTTCTGCTGTTCAGTGTAGCTAGAGCTGCACAAAGCATCTTGGAGACTCTCATAAGAGCACCTTTGTGGCTGTGAATGTAAGCTGATGATGGGCTGTCTCCCTGAGTCTGCAGTTTTTTCGAGAACAGTGGCTTCAAGAAATGGCCACATTCATCTCAAGCTGATGGTAATAGTGAGGATTTGTCTGGCCATAGCTAACTTACATTTTAACTGTGTTACTGCTGCTGGCTTTACCCTGTGAATAAAGAGAGCTCATGGATGGCAGGCTATCAGAGGCTTTGGCTTGTCAGTTCTAATATAAGTAGCCACTGCCACTGTGTTGCAGGAGCTACTCCTAGTTCTCTGTGGAATATTTCTCTCTTCAGAGAGTATTTAAAGGAAACAGCCCTGTGATCCTTATGCCTGCCTTCCCATATCAACTCTCTGGCTTGTTGAAGAGTTTGAACTCGTCTGGTGTTCTCTGAGGCTTCATGCCCTTGCTCTTGAATGGCTGTTCTGTGAAGGAAAGAATGTATTGCAGATTTCCCTCTCAAGCCCACGGTTCGTATTTCACTTAGTTCCCAAGTCCCTTAACCCCTCTGCCACTTTCACCCATGCAATGGTTCCTATCCCTGGGCTCTTGGCAGGCCCCAGCTCCAGCAGGCAAGGATGGCTTCTGGCCACTACTGGTTTTTGTCTGCTGGGCTCCTCAGTCTTGCTGCCTGGCTCTGTGGCTAAGGTAGAGCCACCTTGGTGGTGGCTATTTCTGCCACTTCATGTGCTTGGCAGGCTGACAGCCACGTGCCAGAGGTCCTGCAGGAAGTAGTGAGAACAAATCTGTGGTTTGGAAGCTGTGCAGCTCAGGCTAGTGGTGAGTGAAACATGAGGGTCCAATGATGTAACTCTCCCTTCTGTGTCAGCCTTCTGAAACCCTGTTGCTGTTCCCTTGGTTTTCAGTGGTCATCATAGCGTACTGTCTAAGAACTAGAAGTACATAATGGAGCTTTCTATCTGCTCCAAACCAGCACCACTTCTTCTCTTCTATTTAATTCTCTTCTAGGTTCACCAGACACTCTCTGTAGACCTTACAGAAGTCCTGAATGCAGTCATCTTCAGGAATAAGAAGCCAATCCTGCTGATAGGTATTTTGCATCTGTTTGGGGGATTTGTCTGGAAGCAGCCACTAGTACCATGATACAAGCAACAAGGGAGAACTGGTGACTATGGAATGAGATGGGGTGCTGGAGGGAATCTGGAAACTTTGGTCCATGTGACTTGGTAAATGTGTAACTGCTGGTGAGAAGGGGCAAAAGGGAAGTTCTGTAGTTCTTCTATGTTTGCACAGATCTTCTTTGGAGGTTGGTAGTGACATCTGGAACTGACTGTGAACTGTGTTCGTGTCTCCGGGAAGGAGAACAAAGAAACTCATGTTGCCATTCCTGTTTACAGCTGTCAACAGCTGCCAGACAACTCTGGTGGGCTATTAAGCTCACATTTTGTCTCATCACCCTCTCCCATGCTATTGTACAGGCACCAACACACAGGGTAGAGCAGAGAAAAACACTGACGCACACTAATAAGCATCTTCCCTGTCTAGTGAGCATCATGCAGTTCCTGAGAGCTGTTCTGCGACAGAACTTCTCCTCCTCCCTGCTGGTGATTGTTGGCCAAAACACAGCCCCAAGTGCTACTCAACCACAGCCATCATCACTGCAGGACAGTGCCTTGCGCCCTCTTGCCATACAGCAGGTCTTCTCGCTTGTTGTCAGTCTGCAGAACCTTCTGGTCCATGTCCAGTTGCAGGTATATAAAATATGGCTTTTGGAACAACAGTAGTGCTGGGCTTGAAGCAGGAGCATTAACCTGAGGCGAAACCACCCTGCTGCAGAATCAAAGGGGCTGCCTGCTTTTTTTCTCTTCTCCCTGCATTTTCCACCCCTTATAGACCTGTGTTGAGGAGGAGGGAAAATGCTCTTGCTGCAGCACAGTGCAGTGAGAAAGAAGGTAAATCAAGCTATGCGGTGCTCCCTGCTGCTCAACTGGGTAGCTGAAATTCTGTGTACTAATGACAATTTCTGTCTTCCCATCTCTTTCTCTGCAGGGATGCCACATCCATAGGGACAGATATGGGAAATGTATAACAAATCCCAGTCCATCCCCCATGCCCCTGACAAGGCGCTTTTGGGGGTAGTGAGTGCATCAGCATACATTTAACTTGTTCAAGTGATGCTGGGCTCCAGGGGTAGTACATGAGTTTGTTTTACTCTTAAGCTGTGTTGGGCTCCTATCTTTATTCTTTGGAGGCTGTTACTTATTATTTTTAGTCTCAAAAGAAGTAGTGGTACCTCTGTCTGGCTCCTTGATGTGACAGATAATTTGCAGCACACTGCATTCCTTGAAGGATATGAAAGGTGTTATTTTCCTGTGCTGCATACTCTTCTCATCCTGACCCTTCATGAAATTTCCTCTTGCAATAGCTGTAGACTTTTTTTTTTTTTCTTGCTATTCCAGAAAGACTTGCTGCTCTCTCAGGCAGTGGTTGCCTGCCTAGAAACCTTAGTGGAATACCTGTGTGTGAAGAACCAGGATGTTGGTAAAGTCTTCATGCTCTTTCTTCTCCTAGTTCCCCTCCTGCAGGGATTTTGAACTCTTTGTTCTCTGTCCAGTAGCACTCTAGAGAAAATGCATAATCAGTTTATGCCAAACGAGAAAAAATATTTGGGTGCCTAAAGTTAATATTGTGCTTTGTGGGAATGAGATCACAGTGCCTGGCTCCCCTGCAGGCATGAACCTTCACTTTGGCTCTGGACACCAGGGTGCTTTCTAAAAGGCAAAAAGTAGTTCTCCAACTCTGTAAGAAGGAAAGGTTTGGGAATGGAGGGAGTATAGGAATCATCTTTGACCTTCAGGCCAATTGTATCAAACCTTTAGACCGTAAGCATATGGGAGGGAGGATCTGAACATGATGTGTCTTACAAAAGGACAGTGTTGGTCATAGTTTGGCCTTGAAGGAAAGGAAGGGAGATCAGGATACTAGGCAGCCTTAGGGAATGGAAGATGGAAATTCTGGATTTCCAGGGGTGAATTCTGACCTTGGTTCCCAGAGTGCATGTCAGACCTAAGATATACCATGTTTTCAGTATAATGTAATATGGCTGCGTTGTACAGCTGGGGGGAGGAATAGACCCTTCTGCTTATTGTCAGCCTCCTGCCATGAAGTCCAGGTGCTGGCTCTGTTCTTAAACCAGAAAGTTCTCTGTACCCTGACCTGTTCACTGCAGTTGTTTAAACACTAATAGAGAAGGGAATGGAGTGAATGAACACCAGGTAAAAGGTACACTGGTGGGAGAGAGGAAGTGGTTGGATAAAGATGTAATACTGCAGATGAATGACAGCCAGTAGCTGAAGGGAGGCTATTAAAAGGCTGAATAAAAAAAAAAAAAGTTATGGGGAGGCTCTGCTGATTTGGGATTTAACTAATGAAATGCTGCTGCAGCAACAGCTGAACCTGTCACTTTGGCTGCTGTGGTGCTGAAGTTCATAACAGCAATAACAAGAGTCTCCTTATTCCAAGCAGAATGATGGTCATAGGTTTATTTGGCTTAAAGATGCAAGAAGACTGGAAAGAGTCTGTCCTGGACTCTGCCTTTAGGAGTTGACTCACTTGAGGCTTTCTAAAACCCTCTTTTGGTCCAGAGATGTTTCCAAATGTGCCGAGCAGGCTCGTGCACAGGGCAGGTACTTTCTCATTTTCCCCAGATGAAAGATATCCCCAAAATATTTGACATTATTTTTCAGTGTTGTTTTCCTATAGAAAAGATTCTTGTAGTGGCAATAGGGAGGTTATGTGACTGCCAGTGCAAAAGAGACCTTTTCAACACTCTGGTGAGTTGCTATAGTATAACAAGTTATATCAGCTGATTTATTTGTCCATCTCGTGCTCCTAACCTGTAATAACTACATGGTAATAACATTTTAATTTCATCATTCAGTGAAAGACTTCATGCCATCATAGCCTTATGGTGTTACCTAATACATGTTATGTTATCGTGTATGTTCTTTAGTAAGAACATTTCCTCTACTCACTGCATTGCTACCATCAGCCTGCCTGGTCTCCATAGTCCACTGTCTCATGCAGATCCAGCCTTAGTTTGTTCAGCTTCTGTTACAGGGCTCTCTTCATTACCCAAAGGGTATTCTGCAGCTAAATAAAAACTGAGGTTAGGAGAGTTGTCCTCATGTTGAAGCTGGAGGGTATTATTTTTAAAACCCCAGGCTAAAGATATTCTCTCACTGTTTTATGACATATACCCCAGGAGAAGGTTTCTCTTCCTGTACCAGCACAGAGATGGACAATATGTATTTTCTGCTTTGAAAAGCTATTAAGCTTTTGTCCTCTTGACTGAACTCTTGCCCAGAGAGTGACAGATTATAAAGCAAGTAAGAGCAGTGCAAAATATCTCCTTAGTGGTTCACAGCGTGGGGTCTAGGAGAGAAAACTTGGGGTCAGTATTGAAGACTGTCCTTAGCTGGGTTCAGCCTGTCACTTTGGCAGTTTTACAGCTGTCTTTGATTGGCTTCTCCTTCTCTTCCAGCTCTGCACGTTGCTTCGCAGCCGTGGCACCGATTCCTGCTCTTCACACTACTCAGCGGGGGCCAGAAGTCCTTTCTGCAGCCAGAAGTTCTCAGGCTGATGACTTTGGTGAGCAGCAGAAGGCTGGGCTGTTCCCCATCTTTCCCAATATGTTGGTACAATGCACATAGGCTGGTTATTGGTAGTTAATCTGCTATGCAGCACAGTCCTGATACTGCTGTGGCTTTGCCTGGGACTGTATTCCTGCCCTATATTAGTAGTGATACTTGCAAGTGAACTTCCACACCCTGCAGAAACTGGCTGCTGTTAGTGAGCATCTCCCGTTCTTCTGGTGTTGGTAACATTTATTTATATCATCTAGGATCCCTGGGGAGGAGAGGGGAAACTTGCAGAGAACGTGCAACTGCTGTTACCAGTCAGGGAGCAAGTCGGCTGCTTGGCATCGCAGCTTGTCTCCCATCTTGACCTTACAGACCTGACTTTTCAGGGCAGGGAGTTAGTGCAATATTCTACCCTGCTGTATGTGGGGTCTGTGGGCTAGAGGGGGAATGTGATCATACCCAGCAGAAATACTGAAGATACAGCCCTCATGGCAGTGAATGAGAGGGAGTTATGAAAGTGAATGTTCCCCCTCGGAATATAACATGGGTCTGTGAGTATTTGCTGTTCTTATTTCAGTTTTAAAAGGTTACCTCATTTATTTTAGTTCCTTCCCAGCTTAAACCAAAACAAGTCTGGCTATAAATCAGAGCACCATCAACATAGATACTTGTACTGGTTTTATTAGAGGTGGTAAAAAAATCAGGCTTGTGGTTACGGTGCTGCAGTAATGGTGCACAGAAGAGGTCTTTGCAAGTGACGAGTCACTGTTGCGCTCTGTGGGTCTTCCACTATTTAATGTCTCTATTTTTTTCCTTTGTTCAAGTTTGTGAGATATCAGAGCAGCAATATTATTTCTCAAAAAGAAATTAGCCAGATTATTCAGGAGGCAGCAGAAGCCAACATAGCAGAGCTGCCTGAGGCCACGTCTCATGCTCTTCACCTCTTTCTTTCTCAGGTAAGAGAGCAGTGACTGCTTAGGAAAACAGGAAAGGAATCTCCAGGTGTTTGCTTTGGCCTTTGAAGATCTCATTGGGCTGTGTGGAGATGAGGGAGGGAGTAGAAGGAACAAGCCAAGCAGTTTTATGTTGTTCTGGAAAGCATTCTTTTTTTCTGACCCCTCAGATTCAGAATAGTCATTACCAGGTGGAGCCAGAACAGTCAGGGATCATTCCGACCTTGCTGGATCGCCTCTTGGGACAGAGGACCACGTGTGTAAAGCATCAGGACATTGTGTATCCTTTGATAGCTAATGTGTGTGGCAGGTGTAACAGAGGTAGAAGGGATACTAAATGTGCTGCTCCTTCTCTTGTTCCAGCTGAAGGCAAACAAAATTGAAAACCTCTGAGTGGTTTCTACACTTGGCTAACTGTGGGATGAAAGACTTCGTCATATCCTAATCTGAGAAGACATCTTGGAAATGAGGAGACAATTGGGATTAAAGAAGGCTCTGTGTGCTGGGCTTGCATTCATCTATAAAGCAGAGGTGGTCTGATGAAAGGGTAGCAGGCTTGGGAGCCTCTGACTTCAAAGCAGTAACAATCCCTGTATTGATTTCCCTGGAGGATGAGCAATGAGTTAATCTCTGTTTGCATGCCATCTAGTGCCGGTATGCCCATGAAGTAGTGAAAACGCAAATATGACTCAGGCACTTTGCAAGTGCACAGAGCATTTGGGAACGACTGAGTGGAATTAGCGGATTTTATTCTGTTTGAGCCTAGAGTCTGCCACTGCAAACTAAATCCTCTTCTCTGGCAATGGAGGCAGAGGCCACTCCCACATGGCTTGTGGAGAAAGAGGGAACCTGATGCCGTATTTGTTTTTTTCTCAAACTTTTTTTTGCCTTCCTGTTTTCATCACACTGCATTGCCTCAGATGTGTAGCAGTGATGGAAGTGGCTGTGGCAGTCATTTCCTGTGGGTGTGGGGACATGCTTCACTGTAGGGCACTGTCATCAGCCACGTGTAGGGTACGTGGTGGGTGAGGTGTTTGTCCTGTCAGGAGTAGCTTGATTTAATCTATTAAGAAACCTTCAGATTTTGGTGGTTAGGAAGGATCTTAGATGCACTTGAAGTGCAGCAGTGGGGCTATGTAAATAAGATAGTCATGGACACGGAAGACAAAATCCTCTGGTCAAAATGGAGCTTTGACTTTTCTTCAGGTTTACCGACACTGATGTTTCTCACATATGTTGGGAGTGGGGTTCCATGGCGTGGGGAGGGTTGGTTTAGTAATGAAAACTTCCTGTCAGTGATATGTCAAATGTGGGAATTCCCATAGTGTGCATGCCTTTCCTTTGGTTTCTACTCATGCTGTCAATGACAGATGTCTGGGAAGTGTGGCAGTGTCCCTCTCACACATTGGAGATTGAAATGAGAAGATACAGTGCAAAGAGCAGAGGAACAAAGCAAGAATGTAGCAGGATGCCCCATCCTGCCATTCATCCCAGTGAGTAGTAGGGAGAAGATGGACAAAAGAAGTTACTTGTTGCTCATTTTGAGAAACAGGTTTGTTGAAATTAAAAAGTTCTGTTACTGAAACGGCTCAGTTTCCCCTTCTGTGGGATAAGGCTTGGTTGATGCCCTTCATCCATCAAAATATAGACCTGCCTGGGGAAACGATGTAGTACAGGGATGCTGTGGAAGAGGTGCTCTGCTCACTCCCCTTGGCTCATGGGGCTGCGGGATGGCCCCTTTGCTCTGGGCTGGAAGGGGCAGCGGGGAGTCAGCCAGGATCCCGGGGGAAGCAGATACACTACGTGTCTCGTAGGGATGAGGAGGCTTCCTCCAGGTCACGAGTGACCCCTTCGCCTACAGCCCCAGCCGCCGCTGTGCGGAGCCGCCGCTCCAGACCCTCCAAGTGCCTGCCGGTGCGTGGCCGCGGCGGGGCGGGGCGGGGGCTCAGGAAGTGACACGGCGGGGCGGAGCGGCGAAGCGGCGGTGGCAGCAGCAGCAGCAGCAGCATGGCAGCGCGGCGGGCGTGAGCGCCGGCCTCGGCACCCGGCCCGCAGGTGGGGGACCGGCCGCGCCGCCCGGGAGCCATCCCCGCCCCGGGAGTCCCAGCGGGGCCGTGGGGGGAGCTGCCCGGCCCTGGCGGGGCAGGAGGGAATGGCGGGAGCAGCCCTGGAGCCGCTCCGGGGGCACCGGGGTACGGGGTGGAGGTGGCCGGTGCTCCCCGAGCGACACCCGGGAGGGGCCCCCCATCCCGGGCAAGCGGGATGGCCGATGAGCGGGGCGGGCAGTGCGGCCCCGGAGCGCGTCTCTGGACCCTGGCTTGAAGGGCTGTGTCCGACGGGCTCTGCCTGCCTTCGCCGCCTGCTCGTCCCGCGCTGGAGCCGCGGGAGGAGCGGACCGTCCCCCCCGAGGGTTCGCGTCCTGCCGTGTGACGCCTGCTAGGTCCGCTTGACACGGCTCCGGGTGGGTTTCCCGCAGCGCGGCCGGGGTAGGTTCGGCTGGTCCCCTGTCCACCGTCCCTGTGTGATTGCCTTTACCTTCAGCGGAGCTTGCAGGAGAATCCTCATCTCCTGTGCCAGCGGCCGTCCGAGCCCCTCAGGGAGCTTCTTGAACCCCTCCGACACGAGGGTGGGCTGGAATGGACCCATTCCTGCTGGAAATCACAGCAGGAAATCGGGGCTGCCAAACCGTGTGGTACGCGAGCTTCTGGGCTTAGTGGTTAGGAGACTTTGGAGACGAGCAGGTGTAAATGGCCAGTACTATTTCAACTGAAGCAGCTGGTCCTGTAAGCCCCATATAGATATGTCCTTCTAGAGGAGTCTGAGCAGAGGTGTTTGATTTCTGAAGCTTTTGGTTCATCTGTAACAAAAGATTAATCCTCATCTGGTTATTGGAGGAGCACCTCGGGAATGGATTAATGGGGCAGGGAGTTTTCATTCCTTGTTTTGCCACAGCATGCTCCTGGTGAAGGATGATGATTTCCCCCCTACATTTCAGTGCCTGCAGAGGGGGAAGTCGGGGGGTCATGCAAAAGTTTCTCCTGAGAACCAAATCACTGCAGCGTGGCTCTGCCTTGCAAGCTCATTAAGTGAGTAAATCTCAGGGATGCTTGGTTCAGATGGGGCTCCTACAGGAAAATTTATAAAGTGATTGAAAACATTTTAATGGGAAATACTAACCATCTATTACATGGCATCTGTTGTCATATCTTTGGAAAAACACATCTAAATTAAGAGGTTGATAGACAGTGAGACAGACTGGTGGGTTTGCTGCTGAAACAGCCAGCTGGCCAGGGCTGCAAGGCAATGTTGGTGGAAACTCCTTTCCATCTGTAGCATCAGGCCAGGCCCTGGTTCCTTGGACTGCTCTGGGAGAGTCAGGCAGAGCTGTCTGGGCAGAAATCAATTCAGGGAGGAGCAGGGAGGGAAGACAGGAGCAGCTCTACAGTGTTTGTGTCTCATCTCATCCCTCAGCGGGTGTGAAGACATAAGGGAGAGTTTGTGGGGAAGAACATCTGCAAGGAGCTTTGCCGTCTCTGCCGTTACATAGTGCGGCCTGGAGAGGAAGCAGTGTCCTCTGCTGTTAAAATGGGGTGGAATTGCTAGGGCAGTGAAAGGAAATAAATCTGAGGTGGTCCCACATGGCATCAGCGGCCCCACGTTCCTTGTGGGTGAGAGAAACAATTGGGCCTGGCTTCATTTTCACCGGCATATTTCAACCCTGATGGACAATGGCAAATAAATAGCTCTGATGTGAGAATGAGTGCCAGCAGATAGGGTGAAAAGGTGATGGGCTTCCAGTATGGTGTGGTTCTCCAGTCCTCTACTTCTGACCTGTCCCATGGGACAATCTTTAGGGCTGGTGTAGGAGGATCTGAATACATTTGCATTGAAAACATTGACCTTCCCTACCCCAGCATCTGCTCTTGTGTCTCTGAAGAAGCCCATCGCTGTTGCGAGACTCGGAAGCAGCCAGGCAGGCTGGTGGCCCTTGTGCTGCAACAGCTGGTTGGTCAGCAGCTGCTTCGGCCAAGAGCTGTGCTTTGCTCTGCTGCTGCCTGGAACAGGGTTTTTTGCAGCTAATCTTCCCCCTTGTTGCACTTGTGGAGCATCCTACGGCCACCCAACTCCAGTGTTGGAAATGGGGGATACTGCAGCCCCTGTCCTAACCAGGCATGCTGGGACTGCCGCAGGCACCATGGCAGAGCTGTTGTGAGCAGTGTTTCTGCTCTTTGCCTTCCAGCCTGGTCTGGAGGCCACTGGCTACCTTCAGTTTCTCTTTCCAGTTCTCTATGAGCATGGCAAATAGCCAGCCAATCCTTACAGTGGTATGTGTGATCCGAGGGGCAAACAAGAGCTGGGTCCCAGGGCGGTTGCTCTTTCTGCTTTTGCTTTGCTGCACTTCCTCCTCCCTGAGAGCCGGGGAGGTAGTGAGCAGCTGGGGGGCTCTGCAGAGGGGAGACCTGCACCACCTCGCTGAGCCAGGCCCTGGGTCCTTGGGTCATGGTTTTTGGCAGGGTGAAGCAGTCTCTTGGGAGCTGACCAGGCTGGTAGGTCCAACAGAACATCTGTTTGCCTGGGCTGGAGAATTTTCTTTACAGCCTTTGCTTGTTGGTGTGCTTTGTGGCATTCAGGATGGCTGGAATATGACTTAAGCCTCACAGTGGGAAGTGGGGACAGACCCCAAACCTGGCATGGGGATTTGTGCTGCTGTCCTGGCTCTGCACCATGTTGCTGAGCCCACACCAGGGGCAGCCATGTCTTGATCAATAATGCTGGTTGTATTTACTCAGGTCTGTTCCTTTATAGTCTGTTTCTTTTACAAAGCACAGCAGCAAAATATTTCATAGGGTTTCCCATGTTTGTCTGACACTGTTCCCCTGCTTTTGCCAGGGGTGTGAAGATGCTTGGCTTGGCCTTGGCAGGAGGTACTGCTGCATGCTGCTGATCCTTGCAGGGCTGGGACAACTGCTGGTGCTGCCTGCTTTGCCTCTTTCATGGGCTTGGAATTGAAGAAATTGTATTTGTTTAAAAAAAGAAAAGCAAAAAGAAAAGAAGTTTGTTTCAGTGTTAGGGCATTACAGAGACAGGTTTGGCTGGGCAGGCAAACTCGGACTCAAGAGGGCAGTGGGTCATAGGGTGAGGTCAGCTCTGGTGGCCTTACACATCTGCCTTTCCTTCGGGAGCAGGAGGTGGCTCAGATGCCTCTGAAGAAGCTGTTGCTTCTGTAATTGCCAGTGGCCTGTGCTCAGCTCCCTGCAAACCTTGTGCCTGAGGACAGACCACCCTGAGTTCTTCTGCCTGGGGACTGAGCTGTTGCTCTTCTTTTCCAGGTATAGACTGTCCAAGAGGATCCTCATTCTCAAGGACCTTTTCCTCCAGCCATTGACTTTGTCTGAGGGACCTTTGTGGTCAGGAGCAGCTCTGCCCAAGAGCATCCCTGCAAAGCCTCAGATGCTGCCTGGGAAGGGACTTGTTTGGAGGGAGGGGGAGGTTATCACCAGGTCACTCAACTGTGGTTTTTTGGTGTGGGACCCATAGGTGGCACCCAGCTTGTAGTGAAGGAAAGGGTCCAGGTACCAATACCCCAAGTGGTGAGGGGAGGTCGCTGAACTGGTTGCACTGGGACTTGAAGGAGAGATGGACTTCAACTCCTCATTGATCCTTCTCTTCCTCCCAGATTTGCTGTTGTGGTTGTTGGGCTGCTCTGCCTCACCAACCCAGCAGAAACCTAGCTGTTATTTTTGGAAGAAGGGGTAGGACTTAAATTTTCTGTTGTGTCAGTGCTGGGTCAGATGCCTAGGGCTGGCAGTGCAGGCAGGTAAAGAGGGGAGACCTGGGCTTCACTTGCAGGGGGGAACAAGCTGGCTGCAGCATCACCATGTGGCTCTGCTCTGGCCACTGTATCCCTCAGACCCCTCATGGGAACAAGGGAGAGGTGGGCAAGGACCCTGGTGCCAAGAGCAGTGTGCCATCGGTTCCATGTGGCTTGTGTGACTTCTCATTTTGCTAAGTCTCCTCACTGATCGTGGGTTTTGTTGGTCTGTTTTCTTCCAGGCTGCAGCGGCCAACATGGATTTTCTCATCATCTGCCCCTTTCTACTGGCCTTGCTGCTGTCCCAAGGCAGCTTCACAGACCTGGAGAAACAGAGAGTAGACTCTGGCTTGGAAATCTGTATCCTCTGCAGCCTACCACTCGTGAACACGTATGCACTAGTGGCTACGGAGGCTGGAGGGAGCACATGCACAGGGAAGGGGTCAGAGACCATAGAAAGGGGCACAAGGAAGTGGAAAAGAGAGGATCCGGAAGCACTGGGAAGTTGCTGCTTTGTCCTTCTGTAGACGGGCTTTAGCCAAGCTCCTCGGCTTGCTAACCGAGTGCCTGGCTTGGTGCAGGAGCAGAAATGGCAGTGATGCCTGGTGATCTTTCTGCTCCTTTGTGCACATTTCCCAGTCTGCTCTTGGAAGAGGTATGGCCAGCCAGAAGGCAGAGCACGCCTGTGCGTCTCAGTGCTTTGGGGTCACCAACTGGGATGGTGGAAGAGGACTCCTCTGCTTGTGGCATTTAGTCTCCTCTGTGCCACAGGCACTTTTTGCCTGTGAGGAGGTGAGCTAATGCAAGCTCTTTTTAGCGCACATCCCCTGGTGAACAGGCAAAGTATGAAAAAATGAGTATGTGGAGACCCATGGGGAAGGTGGCAGTTCATGTTCTTCCTCCAGCCCATCAGCCAGAGCATAGACTGGCAAGTAGAAAGCTCCCCACAAGGTCTCAGCATTGTTAAGGGCCCTGCTGGGATGGTTGGGCAAGGGGTTCACTGGAAATCTGTCTTTCATCCTGGCTCGGGTACTGCCCCTCAGACACCTCATGGAGAACTGGGGGGCCTGGGATGGTGCCAGAGGCTCTGTGGAGTGAGGGGAGCAGCAGTGTGGTGGGAGAGTGTCAACAGTGCCCTTGACAGTGGTGCAGATAAGAAGCTGTTTGAGGTGAAGCGCAAGGACCAGATGAATGCTCTGAAGAACTTGATTGAGCTCAATGACGTCAACCAGCAGTACAAAATCATTGACATCATGCTCAAGGGACTCTTCAAAGTAAGCCACAGTGCAGGCTGCACTCTGAGCCCACATGGGTGGGCAGAAATGGGAAGGGTTGGGGGCTTCTGTGCAGTGTGTGGCAGCTGAGCTTTTGGACCTGAAGGGAGGATGCCATGGGGTTTCAAAGTGGGGCAGCTGTGGCAGCACCTCCAGGGTGCAGGGCAAGGCTGGCAGGACAGAGCAGTAACCAAGGTCTTTGGCAGGTGCTGGAGGACTCTCGTGCTGTCCTTATTGCTGCTGATGTGCCTCCTGATGGGCCCTTCCCTCAGGATGAGAAGATAAAGGATGGTATGTCCTCTCTAGTTTTTACCCCTCTCCTTCTTCGGGTGCTCTGGTGCACCACAGACATTGTTCCTAGGACCAGTGCTGGGGTAGGTACAAAACCCCTGTGTATCCAGACCAGAGTTGGGCTGGTCTCTGTCTGTTGGGGACCCTATTGCTGCCTCTCTGACCACTTCCTGCTGGGGAGCCTATTGCTTTGCCCTCGGCCTCTGCTGATGGAGCTGGTGGCTGTCCCCACAGCATACTCTCATGTGGTGGAGAACACTGCCTTCTTCGGGGACGTCGTCCTGCGCTTCCCCAAGATTGTGCACCACTACTTCGACCGCAACTCCAACTGGAACAGCCTCATCCGCTGGGGCATCGGCTTCTGCAACCTGACGGGTGTGTTCGAGCAGGGACCCCACTCCCAGGTCCTGCGGCTGGTATGGCTCTTTGTTCCCCCTGCCGTGACCCCTCTCTGCTGCTAGGCTGGGGAGGTGAGGGTTTTGGGGAAAAGGGAAGGCAGGGGCCCCCCATGTCTGGGGGCTGTCCTTGAGCTGAGGGATGGGGGAAGAGCATAGAGCATAGATGGGACTGGTGGGAGAGCAGGTGACGCTGGTCACACAGTTGAGGGATGCAAGCGGGAGGCACCACTCCCCAGTGAGGTCTCCCTTTTGCTCTGCAGATGGCTCAGGAGCTAGGAATCAGTGAGAAATCTCCCGATTACCGCAATCCCTTTAAAACGGACCAGTCAGAGGTAAGATGGCAATGCTGCCAGCTTGTCTCCTGGGCTTCCCCATCCGTGTTGCAGCTCCAGGCAGCTGGCTGGGGAACGGAATGGGTGGCTTGTGGGAAATGGCCAAAAGCCCCTGTCACTGAATAAGTATGGCTGAAACACAAACACTGAATTCCCCATCTGTGCTCTACTTTGGGCACTTGGTGCCCTCTGCTACCTTCTGTGGCCACCTGCGTCGTGGTTGGGCTCTGTTTGCCTCGTGCTGCACCTGTGCTCAATGCTCCCTGGACTGTGAGGCTTGTGCACTGGCTTTGGGGGGTTTGGAGGGGTTGTGCCTCTGGGAGGCTGCGGGCGCTCCCCTATGCTGACCCCTTGCTGTCAACCCACAGTTTTTCCCCAGTGCTGACACCTTTCAGAAGGCGCTGCGGGATGAGGAGAAGAGGAGGAAGAAGGAAGAAAAGCGGAAGGAGATCCGCAAGGGCCCACGCATCTCCCGCTCACAGTCGGAGCTGTAGCGCGCTGGAACTTGTGCCTTGCAGTGGGGGGTGACACCACTGGGACACAGAGTGACTTGCTTCCTTTTCGGCAGCTTTGGGCCGGTGCCTGGCTGTTCCCTTTCCATTTGTGCTGTGGGTTTTGTTTTGTTGCCTTTTGTTTTTGTTCAGTGGAGGTTGCGTGGTGGTGCTGGTTGCCCCAAAGGGGCTAAACTGGGATACCCCTTCCATAGAGGCAAAGCACAGACAGGACAACACTGGAGCTATCCCCTGGTCAGGGTGTTGCTGCCTGTGGGGGAAGCAGGGTGTGGGGGACACATCTCTGGTGGAGCCCAGGGCTCCCTCCTCACTGCAGCACACCCCACGCTGAAGGTGCCTCCTCCAACACGGGTGGGCTGGGCCGTGCGTCACACGAAACAGCCTCGTGAGCAATGCTGCTTCTCTCAGTTTTGCTTTTTGTTTAGTTAAACGGGTGATCTCATTGGCACCCCCCAGTGGGTTCTACCTGGTCTCTGCACAGCTGCTACCTCTGCCAGATGAGACCTTCCCTTTTCCCAGCGTCTGTTTCACCGAGCAGCGTGCGTTTCATTGTCCAGACAGAGTTGAAGATGCCGATGGCAGCTGTTCCTGGCTGATGGCATCTTGGGGCCACTGCAGGTCCCACAGAGGTTCCCATGGAGAGGCAAATGCCCGGTGACTTTTAGGACAGGAGGAATTTTGGTACTTGCCCTCTTTGTAGCCAGTGGGTGGCTGTAGTGCAAGCAAGGCTGATGCTGAAGATGCTGGGGGACTAGCCCTGAGCCACTGCGAGCCTGTCCTGCAGCCCATGCCCCATCCCTTCTACATGAGTCCCCAATGCCCCTTGTCAGAGGGCAGCCAGACGAGGGCATGTGCCCATAGCAGGGCCAAAGTAGGGAGGGAGACAACCTGAGGGGCTGGCCCAGGACCCGACACAGCCACCCTGTGATTCCTTAGCTGTGCTGATGGCCTCGCACCAGAGCAGGCTGTCGCTTCCCCAAGGAGCCGCTTCTCTGTGTCAGGCTGGCAGCATCACAGCCTTTGAGGAAAGGGAAACGTCCTGGATTTTTTAACAGCAGAGCCAAGTCCCTCCATTGAGGGGAGGGGGCGGCAATGGGCGCATGTGGTTTTTCTTGAATAAAATTGACTTTATTATTTTTTTTTTAAGTAGAAGAATCCTGGCTCTTGCTCCCGTTCCTGGTGGGAGCGGGTGTATGCCAGAAGGCGTCGAGGCTGGCCCCTCAGGAGGCGAGGGTCCGTGGGCGCTGCGGAGGGAAGGACAAACCCCATGCTCTCTCTATCTACCGCCGCCTTGCAGCTGGCCTTTCCGCCGCGCATCCTGGCGGCATCCTGGGGCGCGGGCCTTGCCCCGGCCGCGTTTCCCGTGGGCGGCGGCGGGAGGGCGGCGTCGCTGCCGCTCCCACGCGCGGTGCTGCCCCGCCCCTCATGAATATTCAGCGCGCGGGGGCGGGGCTGGCTATGCTAATCGCAGCTGCTGATCGCTGACGCGCCATCACCCCACGCGCCGCCGCGGCCGCCGATTGGCCGGGGCCGACCTGGTCTCATTGACAACAAACCGCGGGGGGCGCGCGCGCCGGGGCCGCGGGGGCGGGGCCGCGGGCCGGCCCAAGATGGCGCGGGGTCGGCGGCGCCCGCCGGCAGCGGCAGCAGCCTCCGCTTGAGCGCCCGGGGCGGCGGCGCGCCCTGCGCGATGGAGGGCGGCGAGCTGGCCGCCGAGAGCATGGACACCCTGACTGAGCTGGGCGACGAGCTCACCCTGGGCGACATCGACGGTAGGAGCCGCGGGAAGGAGCGGGGGGTGGGGTGGAGACGGCGCGCGTGGGCTCCCCACGCGTGTTAGGGGGAGCGCTCCGGTCTCCCCGCGCGGGCCCGCGGCTGCCTGGGCTAGGAGGCGTGGGTGGGTACCCGGTCCTTGGATCGTGCTTCTGGAGCGCTCAGGGTGGGGGCGCTTCCCACGCGGTACGGGCTGCCACGCGCGCGGGGGGGAGCGGGCGTCCCGCGTCTCGGGTGGGCACAGGCGGGGGAGCGGAGCGCGTCCCGCCGGGCAGCGCTCGCCTGGCGAGCGGCCACGCGTGTCTCTCCTGTCAGGGGAGCGCTTCTGAGCGACTTCCGTGGGGCTGCCGCACGCCTGGAGCGGAGGCCGTAGCCGCAGGAAGGCGGTGGGGATGCGGGGGTCCGAGCTGCCGAGCCCACCCTTCCACCGGTGGCCGGCGCGGGAAGGGGTCGGGGAAAGCGCTCCCCTGCTCCTGCCGCGGATCCACGGGGCAAGCGGCGCTGCCCACGTTCCCCTCGTGTTTCCTCGTGGGTGTTTTAAAGTAGGTGCTAAACGATGGCTGAAGCCGTGCCTCCACTAGTGCTCGTGGGAGGCCGGGCCTCCAAGCCCTCCTGCATCGAAACAGCTCTAGCTGCTTAAATTTCCCGTTTTCCCTGTCATCCTCAAACTTCACTGCATCGCTGGCACAGCCCAGACCTGTGAGAAACCCCCTGTTTTCCACCCAAGTGCAGCAAGATGAAGCGCCTGCGTGTGACGCCTATTTCATGTATATTTTTGGCGACGCCAGTCAGCTCCTGAAAACCCCATTTAAAATGTCATTTCTCAGTGTGGTCTGTGCTGTAGGCTGGTGGATATGAGCTCCTGCCTTAGCTCACTGCTTTGCTGGGCTGTAATCCCAAACAGAGCTCAGTTTTGGGGATATCCAAAATATCCTTGTTTAGCATCTGGGAGATAAAATTTTACCAGTACTTTTAGGTCTTTCACCACATAGCTTGGGGCAAAATTTATACTCCTTCTTTTCTTTAGTTATAGAAGAAGAATGTGCCTTATGTGAGAGTGCAATGGGCTTGGTTATTGCTCATAAAGTTTGATAGTGCACATTGAAGGCGGTGTTTGCTGTTGTTTGAGCTCTACGTAATAAGTTCTCAGGTTCCATACGGAAACTGAGACGATGAACCCAGCAATGGCTCTGAACTGAGGTGTGATTCAGAGCGATGAGTGACTTAGGAAAACAAGCTTCATTTTCCTCCCCACCTCCAGGGGTGGATTTTCCTGGGGAAGGCAGGGGGAAGATAAGTGACAATCCTGCTTTTTTTGTGCATCAGCATGGATTCATCTCAGGGTTTGAGATTTTGCAAGGATTTTCATTTTACTTTTAAGTCATCCTGTGGATGTTCCTCTCCTGTTTAGACAGTGGGGGCTCCTTACTGCCTGTTGCATGGATTTTGATTTTTTTGTGGCAGATATGCTCTGGGATGTCAGCGCTCACTGGGTTCATACTTCAAGACAGGGCAAAAGCGTGGCCAGGGAGCCCCAGTGCTGAGCCCAAAGGCTCTGCCTCTTGCCCCAGCACAAGCTCCTTCACCAGCCATGAGTATCTTCTGCTGGCAGGGCACTGCTGGGTAACATCGGAGTACGAGGACTGAGTCCGTGGGAGGTTGAAGCACATCAGGTTCAGGACAGAGAGGTTGTTTCTGTTGAGGTTGGGATCTCTGCTGCTTTCTTTTTCTCAGAGCACAGCACCTCCAGGAGTGTGAGGAAGAGCAGCCTCTGTGCTGGAGAGCTGAGCCGCTGCCTGGGAAAGGCAGCTGAAGCCCAGCCTTGCCTTTCTGCCAGGTATTCAGGCCCTGGGCTTATGAAAACAGCAGAAGCCCTTGGTGGGCTCAGTTTTGGTTTTGTAATACCTTGTTGACATTTTTTAGCCTTGGGTTGGGCTGGGATTTTTTTTCTGTAGTAAGGTCACTCTGCTTTAGGGCCTGAGACCTAGATACCTCTCCAGCACAGAGGGTGCAGGTGCTTTGGTGACACCAGGTTTATCAGTGATGGCTCCAGAAGCACCTGAGGTTTCTCACAGTCAGTGTAGATATTCTGCTTTCTGCGTAGGCAAAGGTGTTTTACAAAGCAGAGATTTAGATTTTGGATGTTGGCTGTTTCTCTTGATTATCATTTTTTTGTGTGGTGTTATTAGGAAAGCTCTTGAGCCCTTTAAAAGAGGTGGGTTTTAATTAAGACTGCTAGACTTCCTGGCAGTCTTAAGTCTTAAAAATTAAGCTTTAGACTTTTTGCATTTAGTCAAAGTTAAGTCTGTCACAATTTTTGAGAGCAGGAGTCGTTTTCTAAGTAATCTATTAAGTCTGCTGCATTGAACACAACATTCCTTAAAACACAATGCTTGAAATTATGTTCTTATGCTGGAATTTACTCTTCCAGAGCAAATCTTATCTGATTTATGTTTATTCCCTACTTGCAGTTGTGCTGTCTGATAGTTAAATAGCAATACCATTAAATGCAGAGTTCAGGAAGTAGTCTGGATTATCAGTTTTTTCACAGTGAGGGTTCTTTGGGATGGTCTTAGTTGAAGTCAGTTGGAATGTGAAGAGCTGTTTAATATCCATCTAGATGTTGATCTTGAAACAGTCCTCTTTGTTCTGCTAGTGTTTTGTGAAAGCCAGTTAAGGCAATGCATTAAAAAAATAAATCTTTCATTCCTCTAGTGAAGAACGGAGACAAGGGTTTGGTCCAGATGTTCCCCAAGGGTGGCTGCTGCCTCATGCTGGGGGAGCTGTGCGTCCCCCCCTGGCATCAGGTTGTGAACTGGTCAGGAGGACTCATCTCCTCCCAGGCTCCTCCCTCCAACAGACTCTAGTTCTTGAGAGCAGTGATTGTGGCCAGTGCTTAAATGTGTGTCAGGGTGTGGAAGGATTGCTATCCAAAGGGAAAAGTAGAAGTGTCACAGAAATGTGTCAAAACGTGTGTTGAGGGAGCAAGAGGCTTGCAGGAGGATTCATCCCTTTGCTCTGTTTCAGACAGAGGAGTGTCAGACAAATTAATTGGATAATGTGTGGGTGGCATTTCAAAGAGCTGAGCAAATTAATAGTCCTCTTATTGCTGGGGCAAAATCCATGGAAGCTTCTTGTCAAAAGTTCGCTGCTTCAAATCTACTTCATAAATCACAGCAGCGACATCCTTTGGGGTCTGTGAATGAGAAAGGTCCTGGTGTAAGAAGCCCTTTGCTGTATTTTTTCTTATAAATCAGAAATCTATTTTTTGCTTCCTAAACCCGTATTTATTATTTTGTTATAATCTCTCCTTGGTTTGTGGGTCCCCTCTTTTCCTGTTTCCAGAAAAAAATATATAGGACTTTCAGAAAACCATGGAAGAGCCAGTGCCACAGGGGCAGGCCGTGGGGTGGGGAAGAATGTCTGATTCCTCATGCCACTGCCTGCACATAGATCAGGGAAAACATTCGTATGCTTAAAGTATTAAATTGGATTAGATGGAGGGAAGAGGAAGTTCTGCTTATGAACAATGGTATCTTGGTTGTGAAGTGTTCACCTCTAGGGGGAAGGCCTATGGTGTTGCAGTGGGAGCTTCTTGATGTAAGTTCATAAAATCCTGGAGACGGTGGGATGGAGAAAACCTGTTCTCCAGTGATTGCGGGCAGAAAACCAACAGAAAAAGTTATTCTGATGTTTTAAACACACGCATGGATTTATCATGGCACAGTTTTATAAAGTGGTGTTCCCTTTTGTGGTTTTTCCCCAATTTTTGTTATGCTTGTAAGTAAAAGAAAGAGAAGATGAATTCTTATTCTGTCTCTTCCTTTTCCAGATACTCCTTGGGACAGTACAGATAGGGGACTTGAAAGCTCCCAAAAGTTGGGTGGGGAGAATGGTTAAGTGCTGGACTTGTGGAGGTGCTTGGTTTCTTCCTTCTGCAAGGGTTAGACTGAAGGAGTGATGGAACAAGACTCTTAATATTTTAGATATGTATTGGAGATGGCTTTAAGGTCTAGTCTGTGTTTGGATCTTGTTGTCTGGAAAAGTGTTGTAGGAGGGTCTTGGTTTTCGCCCTAAACAGCAGCAGCAGTGCTTTGCTGCTGGCCACCGGTCTCTTTGGTGGTGTTGCATTGGTGTGATGTTCTCTGAAGGTTTTGAAGGACCCAGAGCTTCCTTCTGTGCACACACACCATAATTCTGTGGTGTAAATGGCAGGTGTCAAAGCATGCAGGTGATGAAATAGTGTTGAACAAATTTTCTTCTGTTTTACAGAGATGCTGCAGTTTGTCAGCAACCAGGCAGGAGACTTTCCAGACCTGTTTTCGGATCCCTTGTGCAGCACCTTCCAGGGCAGCGGCAGCAGTGGCAGCAGCAGCAGGACCCTGGAGCCGCAGTTGCAGCGGCCCTACAGCCAGGTGCAGCTCCAAACCTTCCCGGCACCCCCTGCATCCCCCCAGCTCCAGAGCCTGCCGGTGAAAGCAGCGCAGACGACGCCTCCAGTCCCTCCACGCTCAGCCCCTGTCCTGCAGCCGCGGCCCTCGGTGCAGCCTCAGCTCCAGCAGCAGGCCGTCATGATCACGCCAACGTTCAGCTCTGCTCCCCAGACCAGGATTATCCAGCAGCCAGTCATCTACCAGAATGCAGCCACAAGCTTCCAAGGTAGTGCTTGCAGTGTTCAGGCTACAGGTGTGCCTGGTGCACATGAGATTCTAGGATGCTCAGGCTGTGGATGTGCCTGGTGTACTTGCAGTAAATGGCATCAGTGTACAAACTCCAAGTGCATCGTCAGCCGTGACAAGCCTGATGATCCTTTTCTTGTGGTGCTGCCTGGGGAGTGTCCCTTCTCCTACCTGCATGGCTTTGGAGTTGGGGAGCTTGAGATATTGCCAGGAATGAGATTTAAAGTGTTCTTGTGCGATCTCTTACCATAATTGTTTTCTTGCTCTTCTCCTCTGGACTGGCCTTTTGCCCTATGGCTCTTGGGAGGCTTGAGAAAATATGTCTTAAAACGTTTTTGACTATCCTGTCCTCCCACTGATGGGTGCACTGGGCAGATCCAGTCTGTCCCACACAGCAGTCTGGAATGAAAGCACATTTTGTCTGCCAAACTCTGGAGCTCAGTACTTGCACTAAGCAGAGACACCTGTAGGAATATTTAGCAGTCTTCCTTTGTGACTGCTGGATGACTTGATCCTCTTCAATAGGCTTTGATTCTTTACATGACAGATAGGATCCTACGGTCCACCAAGACCAGGGGGAGTGGGAAAGTGCAGGTTGGATGTCCTGTATAATGCCACTGAAGCAGAGTCCTGTGCTATCAGACTAAAGGGTTTTCGCTCTATTGTCTCTTAGCTGATCCTCTCTGCCTCCTGGAAAGCTGCTATTCTAGGTGCAGTGCCCTGTTGCAGAAGGCACCAAAGCAGCTGGAAGTTTCCCAACATGTGGGATGTGTTAGATGAATGCTGCCTACTAAGAAGCAGTGGGAAGAAGAGGAGTGATTCTAGAAGCATTTCCAGGCTCCAGGAGGGAGGTGTGTGTCTCTCGACCATTTCTGACATCTCTTCTGCTTTTCAGTTCTCCAGCCTCAGGTCCAGAGCTTGGTGACATCCTCCCAGGTTCAGCCGGTGACGATCCAGCAGACGGTGCAGGCCCAGCGAGTGCTGACGCAGGCTGCCAACGGCACCATCCAGACCTTAACGCCAGCCACGGTCCAGACTGTTGCTGCACCACAGGTTCAGCAAGTTCCAGTAAGTAAAAATGCGGCATGATGGGGGGATCCAGCAGAACAAGAAAGTGCTTTCATGGGTCTGGTCCCCTGGCTTGCCTGGGGAGAAGTGGCGAAGCTGTAGGGCTGGCGATCCTGGCTGGGATTGCTTCTGCACAAATGTGAGAAAACCTGAGAGGTTTTAGCCAGCCTGTGTCCCAGAAGCATTTTACTTCATGCAGGTCATGTGTGAGAGTCCCTTTTGTGAGATGTGAGCTGACTTCTGGCCAATGCTCAGCAACTGTTTTCCGTAAAACAGTAATTAAATGCAGTCTAAATTTATTTTATAACTTGGTACTGCCAAACCCAGTCGGAAGCTTTACTTGAACAGGCTTTCTTTGACTTCCGCCTTCTTTGCACTTCCATCACCTCTACCACATCTTATAAGGACTGGTTGATACTGGAATGTGTTCTTTTAATTCTTCTGTAATTTTTTTATAGTTTTATTGTTTTACAGTGCCATGTGATTTTTTTTCACTCTTGTGCATCTTTGTGTTAAAGAAAAATGTTTGTCTGTGAGACTCAGTATGACAAAGTTGCTATGGTTCAGTTGTACTATGCCATCTCTGGTGTTCTCAGAGAGTCAACAAGGTATTTGAAAGAAATAAGAGCAAAATAACTTACAGTGGATTTTGATCTGCTTGATGTTAAAGGGTACAGATCCTTTCAGTGAAATTGCAGGGAGAAGCTACTATGGGTATTTTCCAAAGCAGACTGTCCTAGCTGTGTTAGACTGAATACTCAGACAGTTAATGTAGAGAGCTAATTATAGGTGTAACTGGAGAGGGGAAAGCTGCTTTTCCATCAGCTCTTTTGTGTTGTTATTTACTTGTTTACTTCTGGTGACTGGTTTGAAAACCACTGTCCTGGTGGTTCCTCTGTCCCACTCTATCCAGTGCTGTTCACACTGTCTCCTGCTCAGAGTTTGCATTGAGGCTGATGGAAAGCATCCAGGTGATGCAGGGTACAAGTCAAAGAAATACCTTGTTCTTTTGCCAACCACTGAGTTAAAGCTATTACAACTCGGTCAGTGCTTACCTCTGGCTACTGAGATCAGCAGGGAAATATGTGCCTGCTCTCCTCTTCACCTGTAACTCTTTTCAACCTAGGTTCTCGTCCAACCTCAGATCATAAAAACGGATTCCCTGGTCTTGACAACCCTGAAAACAGATGGCAACCCTGTCATGGCTGCAGTACAGAACCCAGCACTGACAGCACTCACTACTCCCATTCAGACCACAGCTCTGCAGGTACCCTATGGCTGTCCTTCCATCCCTCTCCTCACTGATATCCTTTCCTATTAACACAAGGAAGAGATTTGTGCTTCGGTATTCTGCAGTGGCACAGACAAGAAGGAGTTTTGAGGGCTGTTGTACACACGTCCAGGGCAAGTAATACCCTGTTTCTGTCAAGGGTAAACACACAGATTGTATTGTTTGGCTGCCTTCCCATGGCCAGTAAGCAAAGATCAAGGGCACATTTCTGTTTACCTTTTTCTGGTACTACGAGGAATACGGCCTAAATACTCAGTCTAGTTTTTAACTTGTAGCCAAAAGCTAACATACTCAGAGTACCTGTGGAACTTCCTTTTGCACATCAATAGTGTCTAACAGTAGTACATTAAATGTGACAACTAATTAAACTACTTTTCAGAGGGCATTTGCAGGGAGGATTTGTCATAATCATTGGAGGTGGCAATTGTGCTTCATGGCCTCCATTTCTAGTCAAGTCTTAGAAATTTATGCCCCCAAAGAAACATTTATTATGATCTTGTATGTTCTGAACAGATATCTTTGTATAAATATTTACTGGGGGAGATAAGCTTGTCAGTGTGGACCTAAATTTTGACTTGTTTTGCAATAGCATGGTAGGCTTCTTAGATACTTATTAGCAGCCGGGCTAAAATCTTCAATTAATCTGCTTGCTTTTAGATGACATTTTCACACAACTTGAGGCTTACGAGGTTGTGTCTGAGACATGTTTGATCACATCGATTTTAGGTGGATATTAGCCAAGGAAAGGTATAGGACTTAAATTCATTTATTTGTCAAGTTCCAGCTTGAAGTGAAACTGCATTAATTTCTGGTATCCCAATTAGAAGACTATTTCAGTCAAAATTGTTTCTGAAATTGCTCATTAGTAGTTTATTCTCATGGCTAGCTGCTCTAGGCTAGTTACTATGTTTTGTCTTCTGGCAGAAATAACTCTTACTCTCCATAGCTACTTGCTTCCCTGATCCTTGGTGTACTTCAGAGAACACATGTGCCTTTCTAAATCTTGCTTTGCTGAAATTTCTTTCATTACAGCTGTCCTAGGAGCCTGTCTGTGCAGCTGTTCTGGTGGGATTCATAATTTTTTATTTCTGAGTACATACTGCTTTAGTTTGCTTAGGTGGTCTGTCTTACATCTAGATGCCCAAGTTTGAGCTTTCCATTCTGCTGTATATCACTCATTAGTCTTAGTTCCTCATATTAAGGCGTTTTTATAGCTTATGGGTTGGGTTTTTGTTTTTTTTTTTCATTTAATGAAATTCAAATCAATTTGAACTGTGTTTCTCAAGCCAAAGGTTGTTTTTTCATAGTTGGATCCTTTCCAGCAGTGTTGTTACTTGTGTCATTGGAAGTAGTAGAGGCTGTTGCTGTTTTCATGACTATTTCTCCATAGGAAAGGTGGTTTTTGACACTTGGAGTGTAAAGATTGTAGGAACAAGGAGGAACTTTAGTCCCTTTATTTATTTAAGTGGATGAACAGAGCATAGTATTGGCAGAAGTGTTGATGTACTTGGAGAACAAGAGATGTTCCTATTCCACAGTGACCAGTGTGGGAGCCAGAGTGACAGATTTTTCCTGCGTTGCTGTGCCAATGTTTGTGCCAGCTAAGAAAGATGGAAGGAATTTGGCATCTCACACATTTTCTGAGCTGTACCAACTTTTCCCGCTTCCTTTTTGTTTACTCCTTCTTTTGCCATCATAAACTTTATCTAAATTGGCTGATTGCTCTTGACACTTGTTATGCATGGTCTTTGTAGACCCTTGTTGGGAGCAATGGGACCATTTTGACCACAATGCCGGTGATGGTGGGACAAGAAAAGGTGCCTATCAAACAAGTTCCTGGGGGTGTCAAGCAACCTGAACCACCTAAAGAAGGAGAGAGGAGAACAACTCACAACATCATTGAAAAGCGCTACCGGTCGTCCATAAATGACAAAATCATTGAGCTGAAGGACCTTGTCATGGGGACAGATGCCAAGGTAAAGATGGGAAATAAGTGCACATATGGTGTCATAAATACTTTGTCTTCAGGTGCTCATTTGCTCTACCAAATGAAGCATTTGGGCACATGCAGCTGTTAGTAGCATGCACATGGGGTAAGACTGGTGAGAATCACTTGCGCTCGATAATTGTATTCAGGAAGGGTCATCTGTAAAATATTCATTTTACTATGCTAGTGGTACTGTTTCCTGAAAATAATCTATACCTTATGCATTTGTTCTTATATTAATTAGGTCTAACTTAAAATAGGCCCTCTAGGTAGAATATCCAAGTAGGTGTTTTGGTAACTCTCCTAAACCACATCTTGCTTCAATTAAGTTTCCTTTTCCATGTGAGTGCAGTAAGGATGAGGGTTTACAGAGCTTTCCAATTTATTTCCTTTAGACACTGAGCTGTAAAAACTCCTGCTTGCTCAAATACTGCAAGCTTTGTTGCGCCACATATTCAGGGTTTGTTCCTACTTGCTTTACCTCATGCTGGTGAGGCAGGCAGTAGTATTCTTGGTACCTTCTGTGACTACTGAACAAATAATTGCACTAGTGAAGTCACCTCCTATTCCACTCCATTGGAAGTGGAAGCTTTTAAAAACATGGATAGTGTGCAGTGGCTTCGCAGTACTTTTGGCTTGTGTTTAGAAGATAAGCTTGCCCATTGCTGCTGGAAGCAAGGATTTGCATGGAGATGGCCAAGCGGGTAAGGCAAGGAGGGAACTACTTATCTTAGAATTTATCAGTGATCAGCATCTTGTTCTATCCCAGAATTGACCCACTTCATTTATAAACTGCAGTACTTTCAAAGGACTATTTCTGCCTGAAACCTAGGTGTGAACTCCATTGTTATTTTGATGTTAATCTGTTTCTCTTGTACTGTTTTTAAAAGATCTTAGAGAGACCTCATCCTTGTCTATCTTTGATACATTGCCCACAGAGCATGCTCTGCTAATGGATCCTTTGCAGCTGCTGAGAGGTCTTTTATACCTTTTTTCACCACATGATACAAAGGGTTGTGGTATTCCAACAGGCAAGAGTGATCCTTTGATACTCTTAATATAAACTGCTTTTTGTACATTCAATTCCTTACAGATGCACAAGTCTGGAGTCCTGAGAAAAGCCATTGACTACATTAAATACCTGCAGCAAGCTAACCATAAGCTGAGGCAGGAGAACATGGTTCTGAAGCTGGCTAACCAAAAAAACAGTAAGTTGTGGAGGCTCTGTAACAGATGGGAAGCAGTCAGCACGGATGTAGGATGTATCTTGCAGTTTCTTATTCTTCAGAGAGTTTGTATTGATAGTGATCACTGTTACTCCAGATGACTGAGCCAATCTGAGAGCCACTGACAGGAGTCAGGATGGAGACACATGTACATAATGCACTTTGATTTTTTCAGAGCTGTTGAAGGGCATTGACTTGAGCAGTCTGGTTGACAACGATGTAGACCTAAAGATTGATGACTTCAACCAGAATGTGCTGCTGATGTCTCCTCCAGCCTCTGATTCAGGATCTCAGGCTGGCTTCTCTCCCTATTCCATTGATTCAGAGCCAGGAAGCCCACTCCTTGATGATGCAAAGGTATGTGTGACTTTACCTGACAAATTCAAGCTATCTTCTTTAGGATATTTAAGAGCCAGAATTTAAATTCTTCTTATTCTCAAGAGTGGAACCAGCAGACATCTGGCAAGCAGATTTGTAGGGCTTAGAGATCCTCTGTAAGGATGAGGAAGGTGCATGTGTGTGTATTATCTTTCTTTAAATTATTGAGACTATTTTCTGAGTTGTATTACCCGAGCCCTACCTTTGTTGCTGGAAGAACTTGTGCTTATCCTTCAGCCCCTGTACAGTCTTTGTGGACTTAGAGTGCATTTTCATTGCCCAAGTAGCCCATGGTTTTCCAGGGTATGTATGTCAAGTGAGTAAAGCAGGAGAACTTGGAAATGGATGATGACATCAGTTGTGGTTTATGAGACCATAAGTAATCAGAGTAACAAAAAGATGTTAGCTGTCTTTGACTTAGGGGTTTTTTTGTGGATATCACAGAAGTGGGTTTTCTGGGAGATCCTCAAAAGAGTAAGGGCAGCAAAGGTTAATCCTAGCCTAACCCAGGGATGCAGTTACAGTTAATACCTAAAATGACTGGACACAGAAGGAAGTTGAAGGCAGTCAAATATTTCAGCCTTATCTTACTAAGCTAAGAAAAGCTTTACTGAACTCCTTGCTCATCCTTGCTTGTTCTGTTTCTGCTTATTCCCTACCCCTTCCTTAGGATAAACATTTTTTGTGCTCCAGAATGGTAAGCATCGTGTTTTTTCTCCTTTTTCTCTCCATTCCTAATCCCTTGAAGGTTAAAGATGAGCCTGACTCCCCTCCTGCGGCACTTGGTATGGTGGATCGCTCTCGAATACTCCTCTGTGCTCTCACATTCCTTTGCCTTTCCTTCAATCCACTGACCTCCCTCCTGGACGCCCGAGGAAGCCCCGAGTCCGACAGCCTGGTGCGCCATGGCTCCGGCAGGAACGTGCTGACCATTGAGTCAGGTAAAGAGCTAGCATAGTTTGGGCCACAGAGGTTGTCCAGCCGTACATGGTGTCCCTTAAAGCCAGCTGCGAAGGCTGCCAGTCACAAAGTGGACGGTCGCTGTGGTTCAGCAGGATGGGTTTGTCTGTTCAGGGAGTTTTACAACCTTTGTTTAATGGGTGGGGAGGGCAGTAACTGCAGGGCAGGGCATGGAAGGAGAGCCAGCTTGGATATGGCTCCAGTTCACATCCAGTATTCTTCTTGCATAAAACCAGCTATGGCTCGGCATGGTGAGGTTGAGGTGGCACCTATTTGTAGCCCAGCAGCTTAGGCTTTTGGCATAGACCCTTGAAAAGTAGTTCAGGGTGTAAGGGGTGTCCTCCTTTCCTCACCAGTCTTGGAGGCATGTTCACTTTGCATTTGTTTTTAAGGTAACTGACTGATTTTTGTCACTTAATCATAAAGTATTACTACACTGTTGCTATGGAGTCTTGCAACTGGGCTTGTTGATAAACTCATTCCATAAAATTCACAGTTAAAAGTACAGTTTAGGAGAGGCTGGGGGATGCTCTAGGCATGCAGTTGTTTTCTTGACTATGGTTCCTCAGTGTCACTTTGCAAATTTAACTAGGATTGGAAAATGATACTGGAGTATTGAGTACCTGTGGGTGTGTCTTACAGAAAAATCAGAAGACAGCTCTTGGAAAACTAAGTGCTGATTCGTTTTTTTGTACATCAGTCTTGCAAAAATAATAATTTGGTTGGGAATGTTGAGGGTTGGAGTTTGGATGAAGAGGTGTTGTTATAGGTGTTTCCTGTTTGAATTGCACTCGTTGCATTAAACACGTGGCAAGCATAGCAAGACATCCTTCAGAGTCCGCACTCATTGTGTTGCCAGGCTTTTGGTGTCCAGGTTAGAGTTTAACTTTCCTTTTTGGGATATCCATTGTAGATGCAGCTGGTTGGTTCGGCTGGGTGATGCCCACCCTAATCCTGTGGCTTGTGAATGGAGTGATTGTACTGAGTGTGTTTATAAAGCTCCTTGTGCACGGAGAGCCGGTGACCCGTCTGCACTCAAGGTCCTCGGTCACCTTCTGGAGGCACCGCAAGCAAGCAGACCTGGATTTGGCACGGGTAAAGTTGACTCATTGTTTTGCATCAAATGCATCTTTTAGCTGGGATTGTGGGTAAATGTTTCCCAGTGAGGCAGTGGCATGGCACTTGCAAGATACTGTATTCCTTGAGTGGATCATCCTGTGTGATTTCTGAGAAGATGTTGCCAGGTTGTTCTGAGCAGATTACTGTCCTACTCAGCCTAAGTTCGTGAGGAATGGACGGAGTGGAAGAGGCTCCTAATTTCTGTCCTTGTTGCTAGCTACTGCACCTTGTATTAGTTTTTGGCAGCAACATCTTGGGTTTTGTCCAGAATCTGGCCTCTGCTGTGTCTGTCTGCTGTCCTCCAGCCTCTTGGAAGTCCTCTTTATTGTTGAGGAAACATTATATTATAATACTATATTATAACATTATATACAACATATTGTTGAGGGAAATTTCCATGGTGTTTGACAAGGCAGGAAGCTCTTTTCATCTAGTGCTGATGTGTCTCACAGGGAGTACAGGATCAGAACCATGTGTAGAAAGTATATTTAGGGACAGATTTCAAGCTGGTTTTCAGTTTCTATGTTAATGTCCTTCTGCTAAAGTTCTTGTCCTGACTTGCGCGTCAGTTTGTCTTGCTCCCAGTGCCAAGATGGTCCCAAAGTGTCTCTGATAGTGATTTTTGTTGCTGAACCTTTCGTTGTGTTATTTGCAGGGTGATTTTGCTGCAGCTGCGTCAAACCTGCAGACTTGCCTGTCAGTGCTCGGACGAGCACTGCCAGCTTCCCGCCTGGACTTGGCCTGCAGCCTGTCCTGGAATGTGATCCGCTATAGCCTGCAGAAGCTGGCACTGGTGCGGTGGCTGCTGAAGAGGACTTCTCATCAGTGGCGGGCAAGGGAGGCCACTGCAGGATTTGAGGATGAGGCCAAGACCAGCGCTCGGGATGCAGCCCTGGCGTATCACAAGCTCCATCAGCTCCACATAACAGGTGGGAGCAGAAGTGGCAGATCTGCTGTCTGGTTTTCCTGAATGAAGAGACTCTGCTGATCCTGGAGCATACAGGGAGAGCACTACAGCCTCTCTACTCTGGGAGGGCTGCTGTTAGAAATTAGCCTGACAAATTTTAGGAGCCACTTAGTAAAACACAGGTTCATGCAATAAAAGAACTTCATATCAACAGGTTCTTGCTGTTTCTTTAGGATAGTAGTCCTGCAAATTGTGGTAGTATTTAATAGCTGGTATTACTGATTAAAAATTAACACTTTTCTTTCTCCTGCTGGTACAGGTAAACTTCCCTCCAGCTCAGCTTACTCAGGCTTGCACATGGCATTGTGTGCTGTGAATCTGGCTGAGTGTGCAGAAGAAAAAATCCCACCCAGCACAATGGCAGAAATTCACCTGACAGCTGCAGTTGGCTTGAAAACCCGCTGTGGAGGCAAGCTTGGTTTCCTGGCGGTGAGTTGTGTTATCTTCCCTGATCATACCCTCAAGCAGAGATCTAGGAAAGCCTGGAAGCTGGCATTGCTGTATCTTGGAGAGGGCATCTACTAGCACTACAATTATCATATGACCTGCAATTATGATATGAGCTGTAATTACGATACGATCTTTGCCTTGGTGGTGCTGTTCTTTCCTTAGGTACTGTTCTCAATCTTGTCCTCTCCTTTCACCAGAGCTACTTTCTCAGCCAGGCTCAAAGCCTGTGCAGCTCGGAACGAAGTGCCATTCCTGACTCATTGCGTTGGCTGTGCCACCCCCTGGGACAAAAGTTTTTTGTGGAGCGAAGCTGGATGGTGAAGTCTGCTGCAAAGGAGAGCCTGTACTGCACACAAAGGAATCCCGGTGAGAGCTGTTCATTTCCCAAGTGTGTGGCATCCCAGCACTTTGAGGCAGTCTTTCCACTCTTGTCTGGGACAAAAGCGGGTGTCACGTTTGAGAGTGTGTCCTTTTATCCCCACCCTGCTTGTGGTTCTGATAGCTGAGAGGACACGAGCTGCTGAGACATCTCCTCAGCCTGCAGGTTCTGGCTTGCCTCCCTTTGTATCCTGTGCTGTGTCACACTGTCTCTTTATCTGCTGGAACACAACCCAAAGGTGGCCCTGAATGTCTGGGGAGTGACTTTGGGGTGACCAAGGTTTATCCTCTGCAGAGCAGTGTTGACACTGTGTTGCTGAGGGGCTGAAGTGCCAGAGGGATCTTTGGCCAAAGGCTGCAGCTTCAAAAGGGGATTGAAAGGATAAAAAAGCCCTAAAACTTAGTCTCTAAATCATTCCATTAGTTTCTTGAGAATTTTCCTTCACCATTCTTCCTCGTGCTCTTTCCTTCATTTTGATTCTTCTTTCTGAGTGTATTGGGAGGTGTCTAGGGCGATATGCAAGTTAAATTGTTTGGTCTGTCCTTCTCCTCTAGCGGATCCCATTGCACAAGTCCATCAGGCGTTCTGTGAGAACCTGCTGGAGCGAGCAGTGGATTCACTTGTGAAGCCTCAGACTAGGAAAGAGGTAGCAGGACAAGAGGAGGAGGAGTCGTGGTGAGTATGTGTGGCCCACTGGGCACTGCTGGCCACAGCAGCAGGCTCTGAGGCAGAGCTCATAACCACTGACCAAGTGCTGTAGGGCAAGCTGCTTGGTCAGTCCTTGTTAAAGGCTTGGAATGACAATGCTAGTCTGACCACCACAGTTTATTATAGCAGAGCAAGCTCTGCCTCTTTGTACTAAAACCTCTCAAGTCAAAGGTGAACCTGGGAGTGGTGGGGATTTCTGGTGTTAGCTGGGATAATACTGGTTGATTGCTCAACTTAAATGGATGGCACTTTCTCTGCTGAGACAAAGTTTAATGTTCAGGAGGACTAAAATTAGTGTGTACCTACCTCTTCTATAGTCCAGGGCTTTTAGAGCGTGAAGGTCTGGCAGGTCAGAGAATGAGCCCACCAGCTTGCCACTTTGTGCATGAGTGTTCTTCTGACGGAGTGTGACATCTACCTGCAGTAAAAAACCAAACAGACGTGTGGCAAGAGGAGGAAAGATGATGTTGAACATAATTGTCATTGTGTCTAAGCTCTTTGACCAAATGCAAGGAGAAAATAGGTGGGAAACAGCAGCTTTTTGTACTGAACCATGTCCAGCTTTCTCCTGGAATCCACAGGAAGCAGGAACCCAGCCTTTGCTAGTAATTTAGCACTGTTTCTTGCTGATCTCCAGATATGTTGGTGCCAGGCAAATACTGCATACATATATGGGAAGCTCTGTAAGGATCCTGTCCACAGAAAGTGTGGGTAAAAGCCTCAGATGGGAAGATAATCCAGTTTCCCTACCTGTGAAGGAAAAATACTCTATAGCTTTGGGTTTTTTTCCCAATCTCGTCTGTTTCCTGGCAGAGAAGGAGCAACAGTTTGGTTTAATTGCTCACGAACAGTTGCTGCTGTTGAGAGAATGTAGCAGGATTTGTGTAAGGGAGGTGGATTTTATAATACCCCGTGTATTGTCACTATACTTGTGGGAGTCCTGTCTCCTCATGGAAAGGACTAGATCTAGTACAAGAGCAAACTTTTTTGTCTCACTCTGGGGGTGGGAGCTCAAGATCTTCATCTATAGCATGTCCCACTTAAATTAGGTCATTGCTGCATATGCTATTTTCTCTGACCAATGCTGAGAACGTGCTGTCACTTCCATTCTTACATATTTACATATATGTAAATAGTCAAAGAAGTGTAGTTCAGCCTCATTTGGAGGCAGTGAGTGAAAAGGAGCCTATAATTAACTTGTAACATATGTCTATGTTTGAGGTGAGACACGAGGTTATATCTAGTTCTGTGCTGGTGGTCATGAAAGGGGAGGTGTGAAGCTGTTCCTCTCGGAGCATTGCTCTGCACTTCTAATCATGGCGCGGTCTCTTCAGTCCACCGGTGTTGTGTTAACTTGTAGAGCTTGAACTTTCTGTAGGCTTAATGGACCAGCACTGTTAAAACATGACTTGTGAACAAGAAGTGCCTTGGTATCTTCTGTTTGACAGCATAGCAAAGATCCGCCCTGTTCCTTGTTTCAGTGAATTCTCAGGTGCCATGGAGTACCTGAAATTGCTCAACTCATTCTTGGACTCAATGGGAAGTGGAGCCCCACCCTTTGCCAGCAATTCTGTACTCAAGTCTGCCCTGGGTAAGTCTAGCAGAGCTGAAGCTCTTTCAGATGCAGGATCTACTGCCAATACAAATTCCCTCTCCCTACCACCTCTCAAACTCTAGTTTGAGAGGAGAAATGCAGTCCTTGGAGTGAGGCCTGATTGCATGCCAGTGTGGTACCACAGCTCAGACTGGAAGAAAGTGATTAAGAGGCTCATAAATCTGGCTCTGGGTTGTAATGCTGAATGCCCAGCCAGGGACTGCTGCTATGTGTATTGTTGGGCAATATTTTATTTCCAGTCTGAACCCTGTGCCCTCGCCTGAGAGCTTGCTCCTAGCAATGCAAAGGGGGAGGAAGGGTGGAGCATAAAAACAAACATAGCAGCATTGCAGTTGAAGTACAGGAGTGTTTTTTTCCATTTAATTACCTATTGAACTGGGTTGCCCCCACTTGCACGGTGGCTGTCAGATATATATTCCTCAATCTCCAGAGACCTGCAGCCTCTGCTGTAAGCAAGCTCTGGGCATATATTGGGAGGGCTTGTTTCAGTCCCTTGGTGTATATTTAGTGGGACAGCAAAGGCTGCAGAATCCCACTGAGCCATGTGCTCATGTGGGCTGGGTTGGTAACAGGCTGCTGGAGTATTTGTTTAGCTTGATGTTGGCACAGACAGCACCTGGCAGCTCACTGGGATCCTGGTGCAGCTTTAGACACAGACTAACTGCTGTACCTAAAATGTATAGAGAAAACATAGTAGGAAAACTAAATAATTATTTTTTTAAAGGGAAGGGAAGTCTGTGCTTGGGTCAGTATTGCCATAGAATTGAAAAGCAGGTAAGAGTAGCAGAACATAGGTCCTTTTGCCCTAAGCAAGCTTTGGGAAGTTTTTGAGAGGATGTTAAATAATGAAGGAAATTCTATAGGGAACCCAGTGTACTGTCTTGTCACTGTGGTGATCGGTGCCAGTCATGAGTGTATATAAGAGTGGAGTTGTTATTTTGGGGTGGTGAGTGCAGATCATTGTCAGGAAGGAAGTCAACAAATTTCTAGACAAGATGGTGGGATAGTGGACAAGATACAAACATGCCATCCAAAACTCTGCTTGCAGTCAGATGTAGGGTGTTTGCATGCTGCCAAGTTCCTTTGTGTTCTTGCAGCACATTTCAGCATTCACATGGGTGGCCGAGTTGCCATGGGATCAGTTTGGGCTCATTAGCATCAATCCCAGCAGAAGGCACTGGCAAGGGCCTGTGGTACCTATCCACTTCTCCAAGTGTGAGGGAGCCAGGTGCGCTCTCTGGGGCCGCAGCCACCGGTTCTGTTTTGCAGGTCCCGACGTGGTGTGCCGGTGGTGGTCAGCAGCCGTGGCTATGGCAATTGCTTGGCTCAGAGGGGATGATGCAGCTGTGAGGTCACATTTTGCAGAAGTGGAGCGCATGCCAAAGTCCCTGGAGATGTCAGAGTGCGTAGGCCTCATACACTTTTCAAACTGCTACTCCCTTCTAAATGGGGTGACTCCTTCCCCTAATGCTGTCCTGTAGAGTCACACCTACCTGTGCTCTGGAGCTACAGGTTCTCTTGTGCTCTGCAAGTGCCGGTGTGCTCAGTAGTTAATGTGTAGGTCAAGGCTTGCAGACTGATAGTAAAGCTGTGGACTGGAAGTCACAGTCATAGTTGCTTCTTTAGGGATGTCTTTTGGCTTTGTTCTAATTGCACAGTCTCCCACCTTCTAAAATCAACCAAAACTCATGTGACGATGGAAAGGATGCTGTCACCATCTCAGTTCTTTTGCACTAAAGAATCGTTGCCAGCTTTCTCTCATTTCTCTGTTCTGTCTGTGTAGGTGAGAAACAATTGCCATCTTTTTTCTGTCTAAGGAGTGATGATATCTCTTGAAGGTGGGAGAGTGAAAGCCGATGCTGTAGCAGCGTGACATGGTATTGCTTGAAAGCAACCTGCTTTCTCTTTCAGGAATGCCCTGGTGAAAGCTACCTTCTACATGTGTAAAGCTATGCAGGCCTCTCTGTCTGGGAAGGCAGATGGACAGCAGAGCTCCCTGGGTCACTGTGAGAGGGCCAGCAGTCACTTGTGGAACAGCCTCAACATGAGCAGTGGCATGTCCAGCACTGTCCTCAACAATGTAAGCATTGTAAGCCCTGGGATAACACATGGTCTGTCTTGGTTGTAAGGTTGGTCTTGCTGCAGGTGTGTCACTTCTCTGTTGTAGCTGCATTCTCCATTCACTCTGTGTATCATGGGATTAGAGGGGAGGCTTCTTCCCTATCCTTGAAAAAGGCATTGCCATTGTTCTGTTTCTGCTGTATGGGAGAATAGAGCTGCAAGTACAGTGTCGTCTCCCTGGGCACGGTGTCAGCTCTTGCTCCTCTTGTGCCAGTAGCTGTCACCCCTTTCTGGTGCTTTGAGCAGTTTGAATTTGGCCCTGCATAGATGAAAAGTATCAATCTCTCTCCTCCAGGTCAAGTTGGTGATACCTGTAGAAAAGGACATCACTTGGTCTTGTTTCAGGCTACACTTTTTGAATGTTTGAATGCTCTGACACAGAAGTGTGACTATGCTGTGCTACTCCCCCTATGTGTGGGGCTTGTTTCTCTTCTTTCCAGGATTACGTAAAACTGGAGCTTCCCTCCATGGCATATGGGACGTGGTTCTGGTCCCTTTCGTCGTTGCTGGGTGGCAGCTGTAGTGCATTGTAGTTGCATTGCATGTTGTGGCAGTGACTGTGCAATGTTTCTGCAGTGCAGTACAGAGGCACTCTCCGTTCAGCAGCACAGGCAGAGAGCCCTCCCAGAGCCGGGAGCGGTGCTAGGGGGCAGCAGCAGATGGGGAAAAGAGGTTTGGCAGCCACTGTGGGCTGTGCTAAGACTGCCTCTTTTTTCTCTGCAGGTGGCACGGCTGTCTTTGCTGTTTCCCACTAGTTAGCGTCACTTTTTGGGCAGGAAAACCTCTGCAGGAGACTGTGTTTCTGTGGGATCAGTTTGTATTTGTTAGCATTGATCCCAGTGAAAGGTGCAGGCAAGGGCATGTAACATTGATGCAATGTGCCCTTGGCACGTTTCCTTATCTTGGTTGAGAGATGCCACTTGGGCAAAATGCAAAGGCCTGCTCCTTTTGGTGCATTGTGGTAGGGTGACACAGCGGGGAGGGCAGGGGAGCCCCCCAGGTGGGCAGGAGGTGCTGTGGCTGCCTTCCCACCAGCAGCTATGTAGCTTGTTACTCGCCCAATGCTACGTGTTACTAAAAGTATGTGCCTGGGCATCTTGCCTCTTGCAGATGATCCAGCTGCTGGCCTGTGACTTGCTGCTCTCCCTCCGCACCAGCCTGTGGCAGAAGCAGGCGAACGCCAGCCAGGCGCTGGGTGAGACCTACCACGCGTCAGCCCCCGAGCTGACGGGCTTCCAGCGCGACCTCGGTAGCCTGCGCAAGCTGGCCCACAGCTTCAGACCCGCCTACCGCAAGGTGATGGCTCGCCTCTCCTGCCTGCTCCACCTCCAGCTTATCTGGAGCCCTTCCTGGGGTGATGGGAGGCTGGTGCCCTTGGAAACATAGGGTGCATTAGAGCTTGTGTCGTTTGAATTCTTGGGGTGGGATGCTCTTCCACTACCAGCCTCCGTACTTTCTCTTGGTGGGTGATGAGGGAGGCTCCTGTGGGAGTTCAGTGCATGTGGGGAAGTATCCACTTTAGTTTCTGCATAGAAAACCATCAGCACGTGTGTATTGCCAAATACCATGGCATCCTGTCTATTAAGGTGGCTTCAGACTGGGTCTAAACCTCTGGGGAGTGTGGAAGGAAGCTTCCTCAGCCGTGTTGGCTCTGCTGAGTAGCTGAAGGGTCAAATGCCTTCTGCATCTGTAGAGCCTCAGGTGCTTTTCTTGGCATTTCCCCACTTCTCTTCAGTTCATCTAATTTTAAGCCTCTGTAGAGGAAGTAGAGTCTAATACTTGGACATGAGAGTTGTCCTGGTGTTGTCAAACTCTAGATTTCAAAGTTTGATGCTGTTACCAAAGCACTGCACTAGCAGCATAGGTTGAGAATCCTGGACCACAGTGACAAAGTTTGCTTTTGGATTTTTCTACCCTGTTCCCTGCTCTCAATCCTCCCCTTTCCAGGCCACTCACAGTTAGGTGTCAATTTTTTTCCCCTTCCTCATGGTTGCCCTGACCTGCAAATTCCCCAGAGACAGGTGAAAAGATGAGGGAGGAGCGTGGAAATAGGTCTCTGTTTTTGTCAAGGTGTCAGTGCTCTGCTCTTGAAATGTGGTGTCTGTGGGATGACAGTTCAGCCACAGCATCGTCCCTCTGCCAGCCCACCTCTCATCTTCCATCCTACCTTTCCTTCCAGGTCTTCCTCCATGAGGCCACTGTGCGCCTGATGGCAGGTGCCAGCCCTACCCGCACCCACCAGCTGCTGGAGCACAGCTTGAGGAGGCGCACGCCCCAGAGCAGCAAACAAGGTCAGCCCTGGGGCCCAGGCAGTGACTCACTGCATGTGGGACTGGGAGGGGGCAGTGCTTGGGCAAGGTGTGGGGATATAGATACAACCTGCAATGTCTTCTGCTGTGTCAGGATAATGAGCTGCCGTCAGCCTGTGGCTCAAGGCAATGCTTCTGCCATATTCTCTACAAGCCAGCTAATGTGAGCTGCGAGCCCTGGGCTGGAGGTGAGGGCGAACAGACTGGAAAACATTTGCCTTCATGAAGCTACAAGTGCACAAAACTCGGCAGTCTGGGGTTTGGAGCAGTCAGTGCAAAGGCAGAAGCTGGGAATTCTAAAGGGAAGAGCCAAAAGATGAAGGATGTAAGGGAATGGGAAGCATGCATGCCAATGTTGGGATGAGCCCTAGGAAGTGAACTGAAAGGAACTGCCTCTGTAGAAGACAGGACTGACAGTTCCTACCTGACTCTAGCTTAGACTGTTCTCTGCTAGCCTAAAGGCCCTCAGGTGCCCCCTGCTCTTGGCTCAGCCAGGGGATGCCAGCCAGAGAAGCCTGTGCTCAGTGGTGGCAGTTGAGGGCCTGTGTGGTGGGGTTTTCTCATGCAGGTGGTAGCTCTGTTATGAGTTTTCTCTCTTCACTATTTCCCCATAGGTGAACTGGACACGTTGCCGGGCCAGAGGGAGCGAGCCACAGCCATCCTGTTGGCCTGTCGCCATCTCCCCCTCTCCTTCCTGTCCTCGCCGGGCCAGCGAGCAGTGCTGCTGGCCGAGGCTGCCCGCACCCTGGAGAAAGTGGGGGACAAGCGCTCCTGCAACGACTGCCAGCAGATGATCGTCAAGCTCAGTGGGGGCACGGCCATCGCTGCCTCCTAACACGGGCATGGGTTCCCTTTGTGCAAAGACAGCCTGGTTGAGCATCAGCCTGGACTTCCCTTCTGGACCTTAGAAAAAGTGCTAGGTTAGGGCTGTGCTGGTGGGATCAGGATGGGGTGGGAGAGGGAGGGAAGGGTTTTGGGTTTGATTTTTTCTAAACTTGCCCCAGGTTTAGCTTTACTAGCTTCCTTGCTTGTTCTCAGGCACTGCAGCAGGAATCTGTCTAGTTGTGGTTTTTGTCACTATGCCTGGGGCTGTTGAGAAGCGCAGCCCCGACACAAATCACCTGTCCCTGCTTGGGACAGAAGCCCACAAGCCCACGGCATAGAGAAGTGGCACATCCCGTGTCTGTCCTCAGGGGTATTTTGTTCCCTTTCTAAACACCTCTGCAGAAAGGAAATCTCTGGGGAGGGCAGAGGATCCATTCAAGCTTTGTCCCATGGGGCTGCTGGGGCCTAAGGCTCTTCCCAAAAGAGAGGGAAAGGCACCGGCTTTCCTTGAGTTGTGTGTCAGGAAACTGAAGCCCCCTAGACCCAACTTACCTAGGTGCTCTGGGAATATCGCTTGGGGCCAGTACTGCCTGGAAAATTTCTCTACAGTTTTTATACAGGTTTTTTTATAGGAATGTTTGTGGCTTTACAAAAACATGGGGGACAATGCAGCAGATTTCCCTTCCCTTCTGCTTCATGTGTCTTTTCCTGTGATAGCTGCCTCCAGTTTTCAGCAGGGGGTGGGTTTGTGGCAGACTGCAACAAGCAGAGCCTGGTAGACCTTGGCATCCCTGGTCATCTGGTGCTGGGTGGCAGCAGAGGTGGACATGCTGTGCCCTGCACTTAGCATGAAGGGTGAATGCTTCTCTGGTGCCTTTTTGTTGATGCAGAAACAATTTCTAGAAACAGTTTTTTTACGTTACTCAATTCCCAGTCCCAGAACTTGTCTTCAGGTGTTTCTCCTTACCTTCTCTAACTGCTCCACAGCTCCTACAGGATTTGGGAGGCCCTGGTTTAGGGTGCGAGTCCCCCAGCTTTGTTGCCGTTGCTATTCCAAGCAGTTTGACTTGCAGGTGTTGAATTGCCTGTGACTTTCCAGGAGTGGGAGGTGGATTTGGGACAGGGAAAGAACGGTTTGCCCTCTTTCTCTCTGCCTTTCCTGTTGCATCTCTCCAAAGAAGTGCAGAGTGGTTGCCCTCTCAGATGTGCATATGTGGAAACCAGCCTTTGGCAAGTGGGCATTGCTGTTCCTCCATGTGTACGGCCGGCATGTTCTCCATGTTGGCAGCTCGAAGCATTTAGATACAGGAAGCCATCCAAACCCATCCTGTCCCAATCAAGCCTGTACTGCCCACCTCCTTCAAACTTGGACTGTTTTGCAAGAAGCTTTTACATTTATCCAGCTCTTGCAGAGAGGCATGAGCTCCTTCAAAATGAGAGGAGAAAGGTAGGGGCTTGTGGTTTCCCTTTGCACAGGGTATTTTGGCATCTGGGAGGGACATTTCATGTGCTGCAGTGATTGAACACAGATAATGCTAGTCTTGGAGTTGCCCAGCTTCAAGGAGATGGAAACTGGGGCCAGGAGAAACCAGTCTCCCAGCAAAGCCTGTTCCCAGTGATTGTGGTCTGTAGCTGTCGACAAAAGCGTGGGGACCAGAAGGTGTTTTCCTACCTCCCCCACTTTATTTGGTGAATAGCTGGTGGACACTCAGCTGCAATAGCCAGTACTGTCCTACTGGCTGGGGTGTCCCTTGCTTCCTGGAGTCGGTGGTTGGAGGTGGAGCTCACTGAGGGGAAGAGGTTGCTCTCAAGATGGTCTGATCGGTGTAGGGGAACCTTCGGTGGCAGCAACTTAAGCTTTGAGCAGGTACCCTAAGTGTGCAGAACAGCTATTGATTTGTACACATTTTGATTGCTCATTGCCAAGTTCATGAGCTTATCAGTGATCCTGTTTTGGGGGGCAGACTGCCTCTTCCTGGATTTTTTTCCTCTTCTGTGGCTCTCATGCTGTCTTCCTTGTCATGGAGTATTTTTCCTAAAATACAGAAACTCCTCCTTGCCTGTGGCAACCTAAGTTACCTTGCATTTCTCCAGGTCTGCGTGCAGCACGTGGGCAGTTCTGTGCTTTAGTAAAATGGGAGGTAAGGCTTTGGGAAAGCAGTGATGCTGAGATTTCACTTTGTCACTAATGGTAGTCTGAGCCCTGGGGGCTGTGCCGCAGGGAGTACTGGCTGGGCCAGGAGCTGGGAGAAGCTGTTGGGCTGAAACCCAGGTAGTGAATAGCATGAAGCACCAAGGGTCCTAGCATGGCTGGTATGTCTCTGCCCCCTCCAGAGTGAGGGATCTCTGCTCTGTTTTTTTCTACACTGTTCAAAAATTTGCTGTCCATCTGTCCCTACAACTTTTTTTATGTGAGTGTGTGTGTATATACTGTAACTTTTTGGTTTGTGGGTGGGAGGAAATTGTTTTATGGATTATGTGAAGAAAGTCTATTTATCCACATGGAGTTCAGAGTAGGGATGCTTTGTGATATGAGGTGCAACTGGTGGTGGGGAAGTTCCCCAGGGAACATATCTGCTGTCTGAAAACCCTGTTCCAGGGCTTCTGAGCATCTGTTACCTAATAAAGACGAATGTTACCACCACCTCCCACCTGCCCTCTTTCTCTTAGCTTTATTCATCCCACCCAGCAGCTGCTCTTGAGCAGAGGTGAGCTTGAAAAGTCCTTTAGAGACATAAAACCTCACAGGCACCTCGTGAAGCTGTCAGTCCTGTGTCCGGATGACCTAGAGAACAGAGCTGTACCATTTGCAACGAAAGTCCCTTGGAGGAGCAAGTGTGGTGTCTCCATGCTCTTCTGGAAGCAGCTCAAGAGGATGATGGCTCGAGCAGAGCCAAGCAAGGTGGAGCTGGGCCAGAAGCTTGCAATTTTAGGAGCTTCTCTAGGGGAGGAAGGCTGTTACCTGACCTTGCTTTAGAACAATGTCCTTTTGCTCCATCTCTTTGTTTCTCTGTTCCCCCTGGTAAAACTCTGTCAGAACCATTAAACTTCAGACAGAGGAGTTCTGTTTTTGTGCAGCTGCTGGAAGGGTTTTGCAGCTGGCCCTGTAATCTGTGTTCCCACCATGTCCCCCATTGCGGGGGGTTCCCCAGGCCCTGTGGGGGAGTGGGCTTTGCGCCCTGCTGCCCCGGGGGAAGGTTTTGTGAGCAGTGTGAAGTTCCCCAGCCAATTCATGCCAAAGCCATACAGTTTAATGTGTTATTTATTGACAAGGTGGAGGCTGGGGCAGTGGGGAAGGGAGGAGGCCGGGGAGGGAAGGGGGCTGCTCGGGCTGTGCTGGCAGCATGGGGGCGGTGCTTTGAGTCAAGTGCTCTTCCCCGCACCTCGTCTGAGGAGCCAGGTGGCAGTGCCTGGCCCCAGCAGGAACTGTTCCCAGTCTGTCCAGCATCGGCCCCCATCCCCTGAGCAGGGTGCGACTCTGCCAGTGTGTCCCCGGCTCAGCTCTTCCGGACGTGGGCTGAGAACGCCTGAAACTTGTCCGGATGAGTCCCCAAGTGCCTCGTCGGTGGTGAAGCGCAGCTGGCAGTCCGCATCCCTGGGGCCAGGAAGGACGGCGCGTCTCCCGCCCTTGGCCAGCGTCGCAGTTGGTGTAAGTGCTGTGATGCTCTCCGGTGGGCTGCCCCCGGTGGCAGCAACTCCCGCGTGAGGGGGCAGCCCCTGTCCCCGATGGCACTGGCCGTCAGACAGTGACCTCGGTCTTGCTGTTGGTGGCGAGGTGCCGGGAGTGCTGCCCGTACAGCGAGGTGGAGGGGCCGAAGGCCTCGGGTGGCCCCTCAGGGCGCAGGGTGGCCAGGCCCGGCCGGCGGGGACCGCGATGGGGGGCCCCCTCCCAGCCCCCCGGGAAGGCCAGGCCCCCTGGCACCTTGGGGCCCTTGGCCTTGGGCAGGGGGCAGCCCTCGGCCAGCACGGGGGTCTCGGCTGGGAAGGTCAGTGTACTGGCGGGGGGTGGCTCCAGCCCCCCGAACCGCCTGTAGAAGTCCTCGGTGGCGCTCTCTGTGGGGACAGGCGTGCAGTGTCACCCCTCCAGGGACACCCCTTTCTGCTGGTACAGGGGGACCAGGGAGGGTGCAGTGGTGGAGATGGCTGGGATGGAGCTGTGGGAGGGATTCTGGGTGCTGGGGGATGTTGGCAATGAACTGGCCGGGCAGTGCTGTTGGGACATCCCGGGGAACTGATTGCTGGGCAGTGCAGTGTGTCCACGTGGATCCTGAACCCCGATGAGGTGGGCAGTGCTTCAGGTCTGTGTGGGATCCTGGGTGCTGGTTGACTGGGAAGTGCAGTGGATCTGTGGGGGACCCTGGGCACTGACTGGCTGGGCAGCACAGCTGGCTGGTGGAGTGGTGGAGGAGCTGCAGAGTTTCTGCTGTGAACAGCTGCCCCAGGAACACTGGAAACTGGGATGCTTGTCCTGCCTATGCCCTTTTGTGAGCCCTGTGCCCCTCCTCACCTGGTTTCTGGGGTCGATAGGGTGCATGCCCCCAGCCACCATCCCACCCCACACAGCAGCAGCACTCACCTCCAACCTTGAGGGTGGTGTAGGAAGTGTAGTCCGGGGCTGAGAGGGCCAGGCTGCTGGCCAGCGGCAGGCGCTTGCCATGGCTGTGTGGCCGCCCCAGTGAGGGGGCAATGGCCACCGCGTTGTTCAAGGGTGTCTTGTCTGGAGAGGCAGAGATGGGTGGGGGCTCAGCCATAGGCTGCACCCTCCCATTGCCTTTATTCACTCAAGGGAGCTTTTCTTTTCCCTACCACACCGGTGCCTTACCTGTGCTGTTTCTGGGGGGCCCCCGGGCCAGCCCCTCACTCAGCGGGACCTGCACACCCCCCATGAGGCTGTCCATGTTCTCAGAGGGGCTGTGGCCTGGCTGCTTCAGCAGATCTGTCAGTGTCCTGGAGAGGGGGTGGAGGGCTGTTAGAACAATATCCTGCTCCCCTGGCACCCCTAATTCGTCCCAGCCCTGAACTCCACTCTGAAGGCAGAGCCAGGCAGCCTGGGGCTAGGAAAGAGCCCCTGGGAGCAGTGCACCCAGAGTGCCCCCAGGCTTTTGCCGCCTGGGATAACAAGTCTAACAGCTAATTGGGATCTGGCTGGGGCTGAGCCCTCCCAGAGCCAGGAGCATCAATGGGTAAGAGTGGTGAGGGAGATGCATGGCTTGGAGCAGGCTGCAAGGGCATGATGAACTGAGACAGAGGAAACTGATCTGATGGAAGCTGGAGCAACACCTCTGGGATGCTCCCCTGGAGCGAGAGCCTGGTGGAACAGGGGAGAGGAAGCAACACCTCCACTCAAGTCCCTTCGAAACAGAGAAGACCCCAAGGAAGGGATTAGAGAGGCCACTTGCGCCCCTATGGGGAAGGAAATAAACTAGTGGCAGCCTCTGGCGCAGGCGCTGTGCATAACACCCTCCTTGTAAGTAACAGCATTAAACATTAAACACGATTACATAAGATAGAGCCCTATTTCGTTTAACATTCATGGACAGAGATTCTGCAGTCCCACCACAGCACGCTGGCAATGCCAGAGCGAGGCATGCTGGTGGTGCCAGAGCAGGGCACACTGGACATGCCAGAGTAGAGCATGCAGGCAATGCCAGAGTGGGGCACAGCAGCAGGGCACACTGGCAGTGCCAGAGCGGGATCACAATGGCAGTGTCAGAGCATGGCGTGCCAGCAATGTTTGAGCAAGGTACACCAATGCTGGTGGTGCCAGAAGAGGGTACAACAGCAGTGACAGAGGGAGCATGTTGGCAGTGCTGGAGCAGGACCTAGCCATGTGCCACTGCAGCCTTTGGCAGCAAGTCCCAGAACAGGATGGGATGCTCCTGCTGGCGCCGGGCTTTGTGATGAGAAGACACACCATTCCCCCTGCAGAGACCATGCCTGCATGACTGCAAGAGTGCAGGGGTGTCCACTCAGGGCTTTTTTGGCTCGCTAATCCCCAGCTCACTGTCAGCATGCCTTGCGCCTCGAAGGCTCTGGCTGGCTCACAGACACACACCGTGAGCTGACGGTTAGCAAATGGTTGGACGATAAAACAGCAGATTAAACTCAACATGCATAAATGCAAATTGGAGAGGAAGGGGGGAATAATCCTGACTTGATAGATGTGTCAGCTCATGGCACCAGAGTGCTCAAAAACCTAGCGAATGTGATGCTCAGAATTTCCAGGAAAAGCAGTGAGAACAAGGAAGAAAGCAATGAATTGTACCTGGGGGATGCTTATGCTTGTGAGGACCTGAGGGGAGCCTTTTCCTCCCAGTTTGGAATCAGTCAACATCAGAGGGCAGGGCAAGAGCACAGCTACAAGGAAGGGTCACTTGCCCTGTGGGTTAATTTCACATCATTCTTGGGAAGCTTTGTGTAACAATCCCTCTGGGATCACTTAATCTCCAGATGGGCCAAGAGAACCCTGATAGAGCTGAAGAAATTGAAAGGAGCGAGGAACAAACCCTGGCAGCTGACCAGCTGGAAGGCAGCTTGGCGGAAAAGGGCCTGGGGTTCCTGGTGGACACCGAGTTGACCATGAGCCAGCAGAGTGCCCTTGGGACAAAGGCGCTGAATGGTTCCCTGGTCTGCATTAGGCAAAGTGTTGCCAGCAGGTCGGAGGAAGGCAATCCTTCCTCTCTGCTCGGCACTGGTAAGGCCACACCTCTGGAGTGCTGGCTCCAGCTCAATACAGGAGAAGCATGGATGTTCTGGAGAGAATCCAGGGGAGGGACACAAAGATGGGACTGGACCATCTTTTATATGAGGAGAGGCTGAGAGAGCTGAGGCTGTTCAGCCTGGAGAAGTGAAGGTTTTGGGGGATCTTATCAATGTATGTGAGTATCTGAAGGGAGGGTGCAACAAGGACAGTGTCAAGCTGACAAGAGGTGACAGGTGCAAACAGAAAGAGGAAATACTGTTTAAACAGAAAAAACAACTTTTTTTTCCTGCAGGAGTGAAATGCTTGACCAGCCCCCCTGGGGAGACTGTGGCATCTCCATCCTGCAGCTATTCAAAACCTGCACCTTCCCAGGAACCTTCCTGCAACAGACTGACCCAACCAGGGTTCAGGCCATGGATGCTGCAGTCAGAGAATCTCTGGCCACAAGCCTAGGCGGGCAGTGGGCTGTGCCTAGGCAGGGCAGGGGGAGGCAAGTCCTCCGAGGCCATGGGTGTGGGCTGTCAACTCAGGGAGCTGCCGCCTGTCAACTCCCACCTTCCCTGGGGTGCACTGCTCACCCCTCCCCACTGGACGCTGCCTGCTCTTGAGTGTCCCCGGGGCCAGCGATCAAACAGGCTTGTTTCAACAGGAAGTTCAATGTGATTTGACCTATTTTTTAAATTATTTTTTCTTTTCCTCGGGTCTATTTATGAAGCTTGAGCAATCCTTTATCTATGACTTCTCTCCATATAAATCTGTCAATGCTCTTTCTCATAAATGTGCCCTCCGTGCTGACCGCTCGGGGCATGTGGACAGTAACGATTAGCAACAACGGCTCGAGCAGCAATTAATGAGCTGTTTTGCCAAGGTGAGAAGCACGCACGAGTCCCCAGCACCAACAACACTTGGATTCACCCTGCCCTTGCACCACGAGTAGTGCCACTGGCCAGGGCTGCCAGTAGGGCTCTCAAGGACTGCAGCCTTTCCCTGGCTCATCCCCAGGTGATGCAGTGCAGGGAAGGTGGACATGGAAGGTGACACTATGGAGGAGCTGTTGTCTCACTGAACATCACCTTGGGGGTTTTGAGCCTCAGTCTGGTCCTGTGGCTGGGGGGCTTGACGAAGGTCAAGCCACATCTCCCTAGGTCACCTGGTGGTCTGCAGCACCAAGATGGATCTGGAGTGCAGATGGAGGAAGAGAACACAGAGCAGATGTAGCTTTTGACCTGCACTGCTCATTTGCAAAAAGTCCTGATGAATGGAACTGCTGAGGCCTCCATCCACACTCTGGCCATGGATGCAGAGAACATAAGGCCATGTGTGCAGGTGGCTTGCCACCCAGCTTGCCTGAGCATTACCTGGGCGGGCATGCAGCTACCTCCATGGCAAGCCTAGTTCTGCTTAAGGGTGTGACAAAGATGCCCCAAACCAGCCTAGTGCAAGACCTGAGACCAAGCACAGGGGTAGACCCAGAAGCAATAATGATGAAGGCCAAGAGATCTTCACAGTAGAAGCCATGCATGAAGCACTCATTGCTCCTGATCCATCCCCAAGGGATGTGCTTGTGTGGGAGCAGGATGCTGACCTGGCATGGCAGCCCAGCTCAGGGCCTGACTCGCTTTTGGGAAGCCCAAGCCCTATACCTGGCAAGCCCAGCAGGAGAGAGTATGCAAGTCCTGGCAAGGGGGCAGGGAGTGATGGGGGGAAACAGGAGCACAGCCTCCAGGAGAGAGGAGAGATAACAAACTGATGGGGTGAAGTGACATTGCCATGAGCTGAGCCCTTGGTGGGGACACAGAAGGTGGCAGCCACTGGATGAGTGGAGTGATGAGGTTTGGAGCAGAGGTGCAGCATTGCAGGAGACACAGAGCACGCTGCAGCCACAGGTGAGCATCCCGGCTGCTCACACCACCTCTGCGCCCAGTGAGAGCCTCATCTTCACCTCCCGAGAGAGACATTTCCCACAGCTTATAGCATGTCTGCTCAGGGCAGGGCTGCCTATCCATGCAACTGAGCAGCACAGGCACTGTGGAACACCTGCCCAGTGGGGCTGGTACACTCAGGGATGCTCAGGAAGGCGTGGGGCTATCAAGGTGTCTTTGCAAAATGGAGTTGCAGTGGAGGGTATTGGAGTTTGGGCAAAGTGGAAATGAGCATCCCCAAACATTACGTTCAGTCTAGGGACAGATCTCCAGGTTTCCTTCCCTGCTGGAGCTGGATCCTCTTTCATCCCCCAGAGAGCCAGCATGTGCTAGCACACCATGCTGCCTGCAAACACTTTTTTTCGGTCTTCACCACGACCTGCTGCCATGGACATCAACTGCAGGTGTGGCCCTGGACTTGAGCATTGCCAGAGAAACACCCAGCACAGCTGGAGGTGCAGTGGGGCCAAGTTTGGGGACCCTGAATAGCACGGGGAGACCCAGGGAGTGAAAAGCCAGAGTTGAGCACTCACCTACTGCAGTTGCCCGTGCGCCTGCTCCTAACAGCTGTTTTGCACCTCTCCAGAATCCCCCCTACTCCCTAGGAGGCTGCTCCTTGCCCAGTTCTTCCCATAGGGTTGTTCACACCAGCTATAAGTTTGCAATTCCCACCCAGGAGGTTTTCTGGGAGAGGTCCGGGGCATGTGCTTGCTCTCAATGCACAGACAGATCCTGGAGGCCCCCAAGGACCCAACGTCCTCAGAGATCCGGGGACTGAATAAAAACACAGGCAGGTGTTCCTGACTCAACGCGGGGTTTGGCCAGGCTAAGCGAGTGCTGGGGACAGATGCCAAGCATGAGCCGAGCAGGAAGGAGAGGGGATTGCAGGAGCTGCCATAAGGCCCTGCAGGAAGAAGGCGGATGAGGACGGGAGGATAAACCAGGTAGCTGCAATCACTTGAGCACCCACTTCCCTGGGTGAACCAGCAGCCAAATCCATGAGGAGACAAAGACATGTTGGAGATGGCCAAGGTGTGGGAGTCTCAGGACAAGCTAGACACGGACTCCGGTGTCTCCATCAGAGGGGAGCTAATGGACTTTTTGCACCTGGTCGCTCTTCTTGGGGTTGAACCAGGACCAGAACAATGACAAACAACATCTGGAACTGCAGAAGTGGTTGACCTTACCCCCCCCCACGTGAGAAACCTGCAAGCAGCAGTGGTAGGAGCTGTCCAGGGCAGCACAGAATGCTCCCCAGGAGCAGAAAAACCCTGGCGGGAGGGAGGGACAGGAATGGAAATCAAGACAACCGTGCAACAGGGAGCTGGCCCAAGGCCATGATGCGGTGTCCAAGGAGCAAATGAGAAGCTTCTACCTGAGGCGCTAGGAGAAAGGCAAGGTGGCACTGCCCATGCCTTGGACCATACGTGGGTACAGTGGCAAGGCAGGTAGAAATAACCCTGCTGTCTCAGAGGCACCAAGACAAAGCATATTACCCCAGCTGCCCAGGCACAGTGGAATGGAGGTGACAGCATCCCTTTTTGGATGCTGATGCCATGTACCCAGCCTTTGGCACTCTCCATTGGCCCAGCACCTGGGAAGTCATGTCAGCCTGGTGTCTTGCCTGGTTCCTGGGGCTCTGCACCTGATGCAACACTCCTGCCCTGCCACAGCTTCCCAGTCACCATCCCTGTGGAACCAGAGCTGCTCACAACTTGCACAGAAGAGGGCAAGACTTCTAACTTCTGCAGTGATGGAGGTGCCCTTCTGATTTTGTCCCTCAAAGGTGGATGAAAAAAACTCGTCTTCTCCCAATCTGTATGCTAGTGCCCAAAAGATCTGTGGCTTTATGCAGAACAGGCACCTATCTCTCAAAACCCAGTGGGAAAATTCAGGCTTGCATGAGTTTGGGGGGGGGGGGACCAGGGAAAACACATGGCTCCAGCAGTGCAGAATTGAGGCTACCCAGCCCCTGGGTGAAAAACAGCCCCTGGTGAGTGGCAGCAATCCCGCCAGCATCTGGTGGTGGGAGAAGGCACTACCCAATGGCATGGGATGAGGACATGGGTCTGGGTGTCCCAGGGTCTGACCCCTCCCCGAGCACAGTATCTCCTTCCCAGGAGGTGGGGGGGATGACCAAAAAAAGACGCGGCGGCAGGCGAGTGGAAGGGGATCAGGAGGCTGGCGGAGGCTGTATTGATCCTGTCAAGGTGCCAGCACTTCCTCAGGCAACACGGGGGGAGGCATGGGCACATAGCAGCACACAGCCAGGCTCTCTGCCAAGGTGGGGGCACAGCATGGATCCCCCCCAAAACTGCCTCTTGTGTCTCAGGAGGGTCCTGTGACCCTCCTCCATGGCTCAGTATGACCCTCCTCCAACCAGGGATGATCAGCCTCTGCTCCCCTGGGTGGGTACAAGAAGTAGGATGGGTCTGGATTTGGGGTGCAGCACCCAGTGGCTGCATAAGTCCCAAATGGACAGGGGAAAAAGGGTGCTCCAGGGGAAGGAGAGTGTGTTGGTGCTGGGAGTTGCAATCAGGACGGTTTCCTGATCATCCCTATGAAATAATTTCGATCAGCCCTGCTTTTCCTTTTTTAAAAGCTAAAATTCCTTAACAAAATGTCATGAAAATGGGTTTTTCTCCAGGCTTGATGTCCTCACTGGGAAGATGCAAAGTAGAGCCCCAGAATGGGGAGAGAAGCATGTATTGGCAGCAGGAGGGAGAGGGGAAGATGCAGCAGCAGCCACAGCACCAGTACAGGAGTTGGGGGAGAGTCAGGGGCTCTCCAGTGACCTTCCCCCTGCCCAGTCCTGTGCTCAGCCCCAGGAGCAGGCTGAAAAGCAGGGGTTGGAGCCACAGGGCATGGACTCCAGGAAGAAGTTGCCCAACTTTCCACTGGAGGGTGTGCTCCAGGGGGTGTAAGAGTGTGGACGCCCCCTGCAAGGGCGGTGTCCCACGCTGGTGCACAGAGCAGACCCCAGGGCACACCCGTGCATGCGCATACACGTGTGTGTGCACACATGCACACAGAGTTGGCGCAGCAGCCACCGTGGAACTGTCATTGCCACCTCGTCTCCCCCAGCACTGCTAGCAAGGCTGAGATAAAGGGGACTGCAGTCCAGACCCGATCTCACCTTCCAGGTACACATTTGTTGGGGGGGGGGCGGCCCTGTCCTATAGCTCACGTCACCCACCCCACTGCCTGGTGAGCTGGCACTCCTGAGCCAGGGACATGCCTCCTCAAGAGACAGAGCCGGTCATTTTGAGAGGAAATGAGTGTACAACCACCCCTTCTCGTAGAGGCTGTCCTGGCTGCCAGCCCTCCGTACCAGGTTAGTGTGCTACAGCCAGCCCACCCCCTGGTGTTTCAGCATGCTGGACAGGGATTTTAGGGATCACCTCACCCTCTTGGCAGTCCCAAGGTGAAGCCAGGGCTCAGTCTACGCAATCGGCTAGGAACATGAGCTGCCACCCTTGGGGAGATGAAGCAGGGGAGGTGGGACTGGACCCCTTTACCTGGAGATGGTCATCTCTGTCTGGGGACCCTGTGCCTTCTCCAGGCCCAGCTTGGTGAAGATGCCCACCAGCACCATGATGGCCACCACACCACAGATGATGTAGACGATCATGTTGGTCTTGTCACGAGTGGGGTCCTCGGGGGTCTCATCCACCCGGGCAGGCGGCTGGCCCGTGTTGACCCAGTTGGGGGTGTCGTAGTTGGAGCAGCCACTCTGGTCCAGCCGCCCGGGCTTGAACTGGCAGCAGAAGCGGTACCCGCAGGTCCCGCAGCAGTACTGGTAGATGCCGGCGTTGCAGTTGAACGGCGGGTCCCACTGCCCCATCACGTCGTAGTACCCGCGGCAGCGGTCCCCCCCCGCTGGTGCCGCTCCGGTGGGCGCGGGGACCGTGGTCTCCGGCGGCGGAGCCTGGCTGCTGTTCCCGCTCTCCCCGGGCCCCCCGGTGCTGGGCTCGCCGCTCCACACCCGGCCCGGCTCCAGCAGCACCAGGCAGCAGATACCCACGACGTAGCTCGGCTCCATGCGCCCGCGGCTCCGGGGGGACATCTGGGCGAGGAGACGAGTTAGAGCCGCTCGCCCAGGACCGGCCGCATGGCCGCCGAAGAGCCCCGATGGAGGAGAAACGGGCTGGGGAGAAGGGGGGCGTAATGGAGGGAAGGCAAAAAAGGGTAGAAAAAAAGAAGTGGGTGAAAAATAAAAGTGCGAGGGGACGTACCCCCTCCCCGTTTCTCCTTAGATCGGCCGACAGGCAGAGATTCAGAGCAGGGGGCGAGACGGGCGGCATGAGAGAGCCGCCGCCTCCCGCCGGCCGGGGAGGGGACGCGGCGGCGGGCGGCGGGAGCGGGCGGGCGGGTCGGGCGCCGGCGGCCGCCCCATCCCCGCGCCTCTGCCCGCGCCTCCCGGCACCGCGCTCCGCCACGGAGACAGAGAGGAGAGAGAATGGAAAAGCAGCAAAAGCCCTTCGCACCAGGGCGGGAGGAGCGGGAGGAGCAGCAGGAGGAGGAGGAGGAGGAGTGCGGGGAAGAGGGGGAGGGAGCCAGCGCGGCCAGCGAGGCGCAGGGGGCTCGGCTCCCCCGCCGCCTGACAGCCTCCCGAGGAAACCGGAGAAGGTCCTTCACCGAGTCCTCTGCCAGGCTCCCCGCCGCCACCGGGCGGCAGGACGCCCGCCCTCCCCGTCGGGTAGCCGCCGCGGGCGGCCGGACACGCGTGGCACCAGTCCCGCGCTGCCCGCCTGCCCCCGAGCACCCCCAAGCCCCGCCGCGGCACCCCCACTCGCCCGGACGGGAGCTGCGGGGCCGCAGGCGGGCACTTAGTGGTACAGGAGAGATGTATGCTGGGGGAACAAAGCCCCCGGGGTGGTGGGGTGCCCTTCTGCAGTCCCTCAGCGAGGGGACACTTAGGGAAGGGGAGAGAGCAACAGTCCCAGTTCCTTGTGAACATCAGAGCATCCTCCAAGGGGAGCTGTCGACGGGGGGAGCTGTAGGATGGGCAAAGTGGGGCGCTACTGGGGCACCCCTAGAAAGTCATCCTCCGCAGAGTCGGGATGATTTTCAACCAGCCACTTGCTGGCCCTGTGTTTGGACTTCGAAGTTCAGACTCTCTAGGGAGTGTGCACCCACTGCTCTGGTGCCAGTCTGGTGCCACCCATAAAGGTGATATTCATCCTCACTGCCAGCTCCTCTTCCCAGAAGGGCATGATTTGCTTTTCCTGCTCTGGGGCCATTGTGATAAGAGCAGGATGGGGCAAACTGAGGGGCTGTCGGGCTCCTTGCCCAGCGCTAACACATTGCACAGCCTGTAACAAGGGCTGGGGTGAGGTGCAGTGACATATGGGAGCTGAGGCTGCAGCCTTATCACCTCCAGACAGACCTAAATCCTGTAGCAGGGAAGGTCAGCAAATCTGGCATCACCACTGTGTTTTTGGGCATATATGCCCTCCATGCCCTGTGAGAGAGAGGATGAATAATGTGTTGTTTTGTCTTGCCTGGTTTGTACTCTAACCGGGCGGATGTGGCTGCCCTTGGGCTGCATAGTGCTGGCACAGGAGACCCCAGCCCCCAGGCAAGTGGTGATATAAAAAGACATTATAATGATGGAGGTGGGATTAAACGGGTCGGGGAGGCTCACCTCCCTCTGGCAGATGCCTCCTTTAGGTCAGCACTGAAGCCCCATGGACCAGCCTGTCCTCAGGAGCCATGCCTTACCTGCCACACCACAGGGGGGAGGCTGAGACCTACATGGGATTAAATACTCCATCATCATCCTGCCTGTGCATCATGGCAATCTGATATTTCAGGCTGGAGCTTTGCACAAAAAGCTTCCCACCCCATCGAGGGTGAAACACTTGTATGGTTTTCTGGGGGATGGATTTAGAGGATAAAATATCCTTTCCCTATTCACCAAGCCTGAGCCCTCCAGGCCCCCGCTTGCTTCCCATCTGGAGTCTGGCAAAAGTCAAAGACATTGAAAGCATGGATGAGGAGAGCAGCTGGAGCCCGGGACGTGTCCATTGGTCCCAAGTGCCTCAGCCTAATAGAGATCCATTAGGTAAGGTAGCTTGTAGCCTCCAGAGCTTCCTGAAAGATATAAAAATCTAGTGAGGCGGAAAAGCCACACTTTCCCTGCATCTCGGAGGGCTCTCTGATGAAAGGCCCCATCGTCTGGAAGTTGCAGACATGGGGGTCGTTACCACTAACAGCCGAAAGCAGCATCGGCCTTGAGAGAAGCTGCACAAGCAAAGTTTGCGGCTGCCCAGGTAACGCCAGCAATCGTTTCCCCGGCACCGGCTGATCGCTCCCGACGTGTGTGCGAGCAGAGTCGCCCCGGGGCCCGGAGAGTTTAACAGACTGTTAACAGGCAGAGCGAAAAACTGGCCAAAATCGGGGAGTTTGCTGGAAAATGGTTGCCTGGCATGACCTGGGAAAACGGGAACGGTTTTAAGGCGAGGGGGGAGGGTGTTTAGTGAGTGTGAAGCAGCCGATTTAAAGGGTCTCTGGGAGCGAGAAGGAGGGAGGAAGAGCCGCTCGCAGGCGTTAGCTGTGTGCATCAACCCAAAAGGAAACCAAAGCTAAGGGCACGGTTCCGAGGAGAATCCGCCCGGCACGTCCCCGGCGCGCAGGGCCGGCCGGGGCTGGCTCCGTGCAGTGCTGGCACCAGGGGCTGCAGCCCGCAGCCCCGCTGAGCCGTCAGCTCATCTTTGTCAAATAAGTGACCCAGCCTCTAGCTGCATCCCCAAAGGGAGGGGGTTGTGAGAAGGAAATCCTGTAGCTCGGCACCTACACTCTCACATCACTGGGAAGCAGCGGCAGGACCCGCAGGAAAATTCAGGTCAGCAGGGACCTCCGGAGAAAAAGCAAATAACATGCTTGCAACATCCACGGACACTTCTAGGGACGGGGATTTGGGAGAAGAGCTCCGTTAGACTTTGACCACCAGCCTTGGAGGATGTCACAGAAATATTCCCTGTAGTGACAATGCCACCCGGACTACAGAAGGGTGTCTCTGCGCCTGCAGAAATAGGATATTCGGGCGGCTCAACACCGAGAGGGGAGGGATGCGCCGAGCACTGACACTGTAAACAGATTGTTTCTGGCAGGGCACGGTGATCTGGAGAAGATCCTCTCTGTCACAGCCAGAGAGCCCGACAGACCCAGATCCCCGCTGATCATGGGGGTGCAAGCCTAGCAGAGCTGCCAAGCTCTTGCCCGAGGAACAGGAGGAAGAGACAGCCATCACCATCATCAGTGTGAAGTAAAGCCCTTGAGAGCCTCCCTGAATGTGGGAGGATTTGGGGTGCAGTCAGCTCCTGAGAAAAGCTGGCAGGGGGTGTTTGGAGCACAAAGCTACCCAGCTGGCTCCCCCTCCCCCACTACCCGGGGAATCAGAGACACTTTCCCCTCCCAAAAAAAGTGATTTTTACCATGCAGGACTGAGCTGGACTCAGGGCCAAGGGGTGAATGAGGGAAAGGGTGCTGCTGTGGGATGGATGCCCCATCTCGAAGGGCTGTGCTGCAATAAGAGGGCTCCAGCACCTCATGTTTGTGTGCTGACGAGTGCTGCCAGAGTGTGTTTTGCTGTTTGCAAATCAGCAGCTAACACCCGACATCATCATCTAGGAAGAGGTGAAGGCGAAGGAAAGCTGTCAGGAAGAGCTTCCAGTATGCCTTGCAACACTGTCCCCTGCCTGGAGGCAGAGGAGAGGCATAGCTCCTGCCACTATCCCTGGGGGCACATGGGGCATGTGCATCTCCCCACACCTCCCACCATTCCCCAGGATACACCAGAGAAATCTGCTTCTCTCTGAAACTTTAGCTACTGAAGCTGGTTCTGTTCCAGCCAAGGCTAGAGCTAGGGAAGAGTCTCCCCTTGCCTTTGTCTCTGTGAGGGAAATTTCTTTGGCCATCAGCATGCTGTTTGTAAGTTATGAGTTTTCTCAGACCCATTGTCTAGGACTGGGACAAGTGACCCCTGGACTGTGATTAGGGATCCCTGGGGTCGAGTGCTGGGCTAGTGTGCAATAAGATGCTACTCCCCTCCTCACATTATCATAGGCTCAATGGATTAGCAGATCTTGAGCTGCTGGCATTCGAAAACTAAAGCAGGGGAAAGTTAAATGCACTGAGGGAGGCACAGAGATGAGGTGGCTGAGCCCAGAGCAACCACCATCCACCCTATTTCTATCGCAATGTGCACAAGGGTTTTATTCTCCTCCCTGTGCTTGATGCTCTGGCTGTAAAATGGCTGTAAAAGAACAACTGTGCCTCATAACGGCTTACAGAGAATACAGAAGCATATGTGCTTTACCATTACCATCATAACTGCAAACATTCAAAAGTTGAGATTTTATTCCAGCTTCCAGCTTCCCAAACATGACTGGATTCAAATCCAAATGACATCCAGAGGAATGAGGAGAAAATCAGCTCAAAGCAAAGGCTCATTTTTAATTTATGTCGCAGTATGGGCAAGCAGGATCTGGGCTGGAAGCCCGAGCTCCCTCAGCTGCCACTGTTAGAGGGCAGCCGTGCCTCCACATACAGCACAAAGGTCCATGAGCATCAGCTGTGACCCCCAGGCCCCCAGGCTGTCTGCATATGGACTTTGCATTTAGGATTAAATTGAGAGGCAGTGCTGGTAAATGCTCCCCCTTTGCAGACACTTGGTACTCATCAGCTCGCTAGCCCAGGGGTTTTGCTGGCACAGTCTGGAGGTTGTGTTTGGGATGGCAGAGTCTTTGCAGCCCCAATTACACTCATCTGAGCTTCAGTGCAGTCAGTGGGACGCTGAACCAAAACTGTCCCCTCACTGGTGCCTGCAGGCTGAGCAGGAGCACCCCAGCCTCAAACCTCCTTCTACGCTGGGCATGTGTGCCAGGTCCCTGCAGCTATCCTGGGTGGAGCCCGAGTACTTTCTCCTTTCCTCTTCAAAGTAAGTTTCTACCAGTTTTTCAAGCATTAAAAAGCCATATAAATACCTGGAAGCAGTAATGCATCGCTCAGCTTACTCAGCAGTGCAGTGGCATCTCTGGCTATGCGCCCTGTCTCCACCCCCTCTGCTCTCACCCCTGACCACCCCTCATGCAACATGCTGATTCACACCACAATCATTTAGGGCAAAACACACCCAAAGAGAGAAAGGATGACAGCAGCCATCGCAACGCAGGGCATCCTTAGGGCTCGGTGTAACAGCTGTGTGTGAAGGGGGTCCGCTGCTGGGAGGACGGGAGGCAGCGGAGCCAGCCCCGGGCTGCTTTAGGCAACTGTGGAGCAATAAAAACCAGACCGTGGCAGCAAAAGGGACCCAGTGTTTCCCCTCCTATGCTCCCACTCCTGAGGTGGTGGTGGCAGTGAGCTGCTGGGCTTTGCTGGGATAGGGGATTTAGGGTGCCTGTTCGGGTAGCTGAGGCAGGGTCTGCAGGAGGAGGCCATATGGCCGGCAGCAGCGTGCTGCGTGCTGTCCCGGCGTCAGACCGGCAGCAGCGGGCAGAGCCTCTCCTCGGGAAGGGCGGCCGTGCCAAGCACAGGCTCTGGCACAGGTGCCGGCCGGCTGCCAGGTACACTCAGGTGCTGCGGGCAGCTCAGAGCCCGCAGGGCAGCACGGCATGGCCAGTAGGGCAGGATGCCTCTGTGCAAACCAGCTGTCCCTCCTCATCTCCTCATCCCCTGGAAGCAGGAGACGTGTAGGGGCTCATGACCCCCACACAGCACAAGTTTGGGCCAGGTGGATGTAACTGTGCATGTGGTTGTGGCGGGGTATGACTGTTGATGAAATCTTTGCTTCTACAAGACCGACATTTTGACATGGAAACAGAGGATGACTGGTGGAACGTCGGCAGCAGGAGCACATCCATCTCCTCCTCTGCTATCTCTTCCCTGTGCAGGGGGACAGGCTCTACTAGCAGAGACTTGAAGGGGCTCAGCACACTCCTCCTCTCATGATAACTCTTTTCCAGCAAAGGCTGGCTCCACAAAAGCCTCCCAGTCCACTGGGCTCCTGCTCTTTTTTGAGATGCTAAGGGGAGAAGAACGGATGTGTCATGAGAAAGAAGAGCTTCAAGTAGATACCAGGGAAGGCTTGTGAGCAGAATGGGACAGGAAAGATCCTTAATTAAAACCAGGGAAGGGCAGGGAAGCCCAGAGAATCAGTTTTGCTTTTCCAATGGAAGAGAACAAGGGTGAGAAGGTAAAGAAAACACAGAGGTATGGATGTGCAATGCCCATGCACTGCCTCTGCACAGAGCAGTGTGCTGCCTTTGGGACCATCACTTTCCTCTGCCTGCTCTTCCACAGGCACGGGTATGTGCCAAGCTGCCTCTTCCCCTCTGTAGCAGCAAACTGCAGGCTCTCTGTGCCCTTGGCCTCCCAAGAGTATCCCAGGATGGATGTGCTTGCCCTTTGATGTCTCTTTTCACTGGATTACAGAGGAAGGAGAGGGCTTTGCTGTCAGAGGGCTGGCTGTGAGCAGAGCTCCCTTGCCTGCCGGGAGCCTGTGGGCTTTTGAGCCAGCTTCATTTTGGCATGATCCGCCTTTGCGAGTGAGACCTGCTGAAGATGGCCCAATCCTATTAGTGGCAGGGATTTGCTTCAGGTTTCCTACCATTACCCTGATGGCATTTTGTTGTGCAATAAGCCTCTGTCTTTTGGGAGACTAAAAATCAAGCATGCCACTTTCCCACACAGGAACTGTCCCCATGCCATGCCGGCAGCAGCCTCGCTGCAGCAATCAGGAGTCACCTTGGTGCTCCTACCAGAGATGTCATTTTCCTTCTGCCTCCCAAATCCCAGCCCAAGGACAGGACAGATGCCACCAGCAGCAGGGATTTAGGTGAAACAAGTCCTGTGTTTTCCACACAGGAAGAGCAAATTAGTGAATAGCTTTGAGACTAATACAAGGACAGTTGGTGGGTGCACCCACCAGTTCCCCCAAGGAGAACAAGGGACCAGGGCACACTGAAAACTCCTATGACCAGAGATGCAGGAGGATCCATGGCAAATCTTGGGGAAAAGAAGGGAAAAGGAAAAAGGCAAGATATTAGCTCCCAACAAATAATTTCTGAAGGTCTATGTGAGGTTTGCAAAGTGCTGAGGCTGGATGAGGGTCTCAGTAACTACCTGCAGCTCCACAAAGGACAGGGTAAGGGGGATAATATACAGTGAGGGGAATAGTAGTAAATTAAGCAGAACAGGAGAAAAACTGAAAATCCTGACAGAGAGATGTATGTGGCTATATACAGGCCTCAGACTGGAGCAAGAGAAGCACCATTAAAAACATGCCAAAAGCAGCAGAGAGGGATGAGGGTGGGGGATGTGACAGGTCTGCAGTCACTTCTGCAGCTGTCGGAGTGCGGCACCAGGGTGCAGGTGGAGGGGGCTGTGAAAACTCCTGTGAGTTGGCTGATACTGTGGGCAGGGAAGGCGTGTGACCAAGTGAGGAGAGCTCTGTTTAATTCTCCCAGGTACTAATCCTCACTCATCACTCCTCTTGGAAGACCAGTTCACAGTCTCATAGTTCTTGCAGAGGCAGATGTCCCTGATGTCCTCCAACTGGGGCTCTCACTGCTGGACATTCATCTCGACAAGCTGTGCAGTCGCCCTCTGGTGCTGCTCTTGGCCTCATCCTTTGCTTTCTGCCCCTCATGGTCTGTTTCAAGATGTACCATCAGCCTTTTGCAGTCAGAGAATGATGATGGCCCTGCCCTGGCTGGAGATGGGTTGTGGCTGCTGGAACAAGGGGGGTAAATGCAGGGATGTGGCAGCACCAATCATTTTTAAGGCGCTTTTTTTTCCCCCCCAATATTTGTAACAACCAGTGGAGGTAATTGCAAATATGAGGAGAAAAATAAACTCTTGGCATCCACCAGCAGCAGGTTTCTCCTCTACCAGTGGCAGCATGGAGAGCCCAGCAGGCTTGGGCCATGTCCAAATTAGGTGCAAAAACTCCCATCCACCATCTTTTTTAAGGATGGAGCAGCTGGCAGGCATGGGGTAGATGGTCCTGGCACCACTGGAAAAGGGAAGCCATGTGTTGAGCTGGGAGCTGGGAGAAGAGTTTGGCCAGAGGGCCCCTTCCCCAGGGTCCTGCCTGGGGCATGGGAAAAGGGAACCACACCCTGGGCAGAAACCCAGCTGGCTCAGGAAGCTGCTTCCCAGCCTGCCCCAGAGATTCCATGTTAGCACTGATGTGTCACTGAGCACAGCATGGCCAGAAAATCTCCCAGTTTCTGCTCCCTTGGCATCTAAGAGACTGAGACCAGACCCTGGGCCTCTGATTTTGGGAGGCAGGAAGGAAGCAGAGTGATAAAGATTTGCAAACATGGGAGCTCTTACCTCAGTTTGTCCCTCTTGAGTGAAGGCTGGAGCCCCTGTTTCATGGGGAAGACCGACAGCTCAAATCTGCTCTAGGTAAAATACTTCCAACACTTCAGGAGAAGGAGAACAGCCCAGACACTTGCACCATCCCACAGTCTGAAGGTAGTATGTGCATCAGAGATGCCAAATGGCTCTTTGGAGGTGCGGGGAAAGTTTTAGTATTGATCTCACATTTAGATGTTTAGCTCACATTTCCAGATTGTCCTTCAGCTCTGAATAGGAGCTTGCTGACTGTGTGGTGACAGTGGCCACCACCAGCCTGCCCTCATCAGGCAGCAGGGCCAGTGGGAGAAGGGGTGGCCGGGTTGGTGGCGGCAGGGAAATGTCATGCCTTGCTGAGCAACAGAATTGCTAAGACAAAAAAAGCTCGGTCTTGAAAATTAGCAACACCTGAGTGGCCCTTCTGCCGTCTTCCACATCATCGCCAGAGACAGTTCCCTGTTGCACCAGCTTTACCTCAGGGGACGGATGCCACTGCAGGCCATGCTGCCCTCACTGCCACTCTCATGCCACTTTCCCTCCCTGACCTGCCAGGCAGGCTCTGTGACTTCAGAAATCAAAGGTGCTGTAGCTCCAAAGGCCCTGCCAGGTTCCCCACCCACCAAAGTACCCATGGGGCTCTGCCTTCATCAGCAAGGTGTAGGTTTCTAGTCATTCTTCTCACAGAGAAAAGACTTGAAAAGGTAAAATGAGTGTAGCCTAGAGGCTCAAGAGCCTGAGATGAAATAAGAAAAGTTCCAAATCTTCACTTTCTTCCTTATTTCTGTTCTACTCTCACAATCTTTATGCTAGTTTTTGGCTTTCTGCAGGCCTGGCTCCTTCCCTGAGGTGCCTGAGGGTAACACTGTGCCAGAGCCCCCTGAAAGAGCTGCTGGTATTTTGGGAGGGCTTTATAGTCTCCTCCTGCAGCAAAGATCCTTTCTCCCACAGAGTGGGAGAGATGGGCTGCTGGCACCCACCCCACTCCCCCTGCATGTGTTGGGGGTCCCAGGCAGTCTGCCAGCCCCTCACTCTCCATCTGGCTCACACCAGGGTGAGCAATCCCTTCTGCACAGTGTGCCTGGAGCTGTGGCTCCTCTCTGGGACATTTCCCAATGAGCTGGTCCCCCTCCCTTCACCTCTTCCCCAGGGCAGCCAAGCTGCGTGGCTCTGTGCAAGTGCAGCAGGAGGACAGATCTGAGGAGACAGGAGGAGAATGAACTCCTTTAAATGTGATGGAGGCGACTGCCTGGTTCTGTCAGCCATTGCCCCCTCTGCCCCCCTCCTCTCCGCATCCAGCTTGTCTCCTGCTGTTTTTCTCTCTCTCTGGGTATAAGATGTCACAAGGATTAGGCCCAAATCTCCCTGGGTGGTGCACTCACCCCATGCTCATCTCTTGAGGTCACCTTGAAGTTGAGCACTGTCCCCTCTAAGCCGGGAGTTGGCCACAAAGGCGACTGCAGTGGAAATCTCACCCTTGAAACGCCGGGTGGGAGCAGATGTGAAGCTCTGTAGTCACCCTTCAGGAACAAACCATTTTAAATGGTTTAAATGGTGACCAGCTAGCATTGCTGCTGGAAGAGGGATCACTGCTCACAGAATCAGCTGGGCTGCACCAGCGCTCTGGGGCTGGAGCCAGGGGAGTGCTCAGGCAGAGCCCTGGTTCTAAACCCTTCAAGTTTTGCTACAGTTCCCAGGATGGTCACCAAATGGGAGTTTGTGAACCATGGTGCTGGCACAATGATCGCGAGGCGCAGATGTGTGAGGCAGTGAGCACCGGGAGTCACGGTAGTGGCTGGCACTGTCCAGGCAGATCACCGTGGTTTTGGGGTCATTCCTGTCAAATGATGTCATCCTGTGTTGCATCTGCTCCATGACCTTGCTGGCAGCAGATGCAAACCTTATGGACTCTCCTAGTGAACCTCATCTCCTTCCCAAAATGGCTCAGAAGGGCCATATCTGCCCCCAATGCCCCAAAGCCATACCTGCCACCCTGTACCCATGCATCTGGGGCATGTGAAATGAATGCAGTTTTCCTGCTGCCCCTTTCCCCTGCGCATCCATCCACCCCAACACACTGCCTCTGCCACCATCAGGGCAGCTACCTGCTTCTCCACTGTCCCAGGAGACAGCCCTTGTCCTGGCACACAGCAGCTCTGCAGTGGGGCTGCCTCACCACTGGCTTTTAATGAGGAGTTAATTGCAGCTGACACTGCCTGGGCCAGGAAGTTCTCTCCTGGGTCTCCAAAAACACTTGGACAGGATGGAGTGCAAGGGGAGGAAGAGTCAGTGCTGCCAGTAAATGTGCTCCAAGACAGACAGCGAGGGAGCAAGGGCTGTCGCATCTTTATTCCCTGTTGACCCATTTAAAGCAAGCACCGGTGACTAAGGGAGCTGGCAGGAGGATAAAAATACCTTCCACATGTTCACTAGGAGGCCAGGGACAGAAATAGGGGTGCCATCACCTCTCTGGTGAGTGGTTGGGGTCACACAGTGTTTTGCAATCTCAAAAGTGGAGTCTCCAGTGTCTCTCACAGCAAACACAACCACAGTGGGGTCTCCTCTGCTCAGAGCATCCTGTCACACACTGTCCCAAGAGTCAGCTCCCTGGCTCCCTTTCCTTTCTTGGGGCTGAAGCCATTAGAAAAAAACCAAGCAAACAAACAAGAAAAACCCCAAAAGCAGAGGTTCTCCCTTACTTCCAGCAAAAGGAGGAAAATATCACACAAGAAAATCTTCCCTGCGGACCTCAGCCATGCAGGTCATTGTATTTCTGCCGAAATATCTGTGTCACTGCACTGCTCACCCTGTTGGGGTCACATCCCTGTGGAGCTATGTCCCACTGCAGCCAGAGCAGACAAATCCTGGAGTTCTCCTCATGTCCCTGGCATGAGCTCCTCCAGACACTGCATTGCCACCTCATGGGAAAACACACATGATTTTCTGGGTTGGCAGCAGGGATCCAGTGCTGCCTTCCTGGTCCCTCCACACTGGCACACCTGAGAGCTTTCGCACTTGGAGTGGGCTCAGTACACAGTCTTTTTGCTAGCAAGATTCTGGAGACCAGCAACCACACCTGGTACTTTATTTGGTCTTCTTCAGGTCACACAGCTGCCTGCTGCTTTATTAAACCTTGAAAGACATCTTTTGCAGGCAGAAAAATATTGAATCAACCTGGTTTATTAGCAAACCAAAATGTCTTAAACCAAGCAAGTGGACTACAGCAGATATCCCATCCACCTGACTGCATTTAACAATTCAGCAAGGAAGAAGAACCCATGCAGGAGAGTGCTGTGCCCAGGCTCACAGAGGGCACCAGATCTCCTCACATGGGATAGCACAGAGAGGTGTCACAAGGAGGTATCAGCCACCTTCCCTACCTGATGGGTACAAAGCCCACTGGCCAGTCATGGGGACAAGGGTGGGTACGGGCCAGGCATGGGTTCAAACTTGCGGGGAGTGCTAATAATTTGTTCGTAAAAAGATGGGGGCTTGGAGTGAGTTACAGCAAAGAGCTGGCAAGTTCTGGCTTTCTCCCTCTTCACTCATCCCAAACTCCCTGTCAGGGATGGAGAAGGCTTGCAAAGCAGCAAGCAAACAAGAGTCTCTTGCCTGTGGGTTTCATGGACTGATATATCCCCAAAATCTGGGTGAGCATTAGCAGGAGACTGAATGTTGAGGCTGAGGTTTACGGACACCAGCCAGTTGCACAGCATACTGAGTGGGCAGCACCAGAACCCAAACACTGCTGTCCCTGAAGGACTTGCTTGCTGAATATATCCACCCAGATATATAAGTAGACTGTGTAGGGCAATGCCTTAATGCTAGTGAGGGTGTAAATTGGTCCCCTGTAGAGTTACAGTCATTGGAAGAAGCAGTATATGCTGAAATAGGCAGTCCTGCTTACTAAATCTGTAATTCCAGCTCTGGCTATATTTTCATCTTTCTAATAATATGTGCAAATATAGTAAGGATGAATCACAGGCTGCAGGCTTCAGGGTTTTTTTCCCATCCTTTCTCTGCAAATCCATCATGTGGGGGAGAGGGGCTGATGGAGAAAAGGAGCTCAGACCCAGGGGAGATCCTGTCCCAACCAAGCCTAAATTCATCCCCTTGTACATCTCTGTGCTGTCAATCCCAGCCAGGAGCAAGTGGTCCCTCCCACTCTGATTGCCTCTACCATTTCAACCCTGCAGTGTAACATTCCTGTCCAGGAACATTTCTTTCCCAGGACACTCCTGAATCATTCCCAAACCAGTGGACCCGTCCCGTCCCTGTCTGCATCCCAGGGCTCGTACATCCCCACATCTGGATTTGCCTGCTGGGAATTTATTGCTTTGTTGCAAGGACCTTTTGCAAATGTTAATGCTTTCCTTGCGCTGGAGAGCTCTTCGGCTGATCTGCCAGAACACATTTCACACGCTTCTCCTAAAATTATGCCCTTTGCTTTTCCCGGCGTTCAAGCTGAAGCAGAGCCCGGTGTGCCAGCGGCATGCAAGGAGAGCAGCGAGTCGGCCGTGCCGGGCTGCGGGGACAGCGGAGCGAGGGGTTAAGCACTGCCCAAGTGAGCGTTTGCCGCGTGCTGGCTCCCGGGCAGAGCGGGGACAGCAGGGGCCTGCGTGGACCCACAATGTTGCTTGGGCTTCGTGAGTGGAAGCTGGATCACAGGATCCCTTGAAGCAAGACAGGCTTCAACACTGCCCCTGTGGCAGCGCACATAAACCTGGCTTCAAAGCATGTCACAATTTAGGCATGGGCATTTTAGCTGCGGAGGGCTCTGGATTTGGGCTGAAAGCAAGGGATGAGCTAAAGATAAGCTCCTCTTAACACCTCCAAGGCCAGCAGTTCCCCCACAGTTTCTTTCTGCTGGAGCCCACCCATGCCGGGCTGTACGCACTCCCTGCGCAGCATTTAGCCATCTCCTGCATTGCCACTGCTGCTCTTTGTGCCAGGAGCAGGAAAACTGGATGTGCCCCAGCCGGTCCCTGCGGCTGAGGGAGCAGAGGGGACTGGCCATGATGTGAGAGGCAGCAGGTGGAGAGGTCAAGGAGATCTCTCCTGAGCATGGGGTCAGTGCTCGATTGGCTGCAGTGGACACTCACTGTCACAGAGAGGTGGTGTTTAGGGGGCTTTTTCACTGCTGCTCCTGTGGCCATTTGGCATCACAGCTGGAATGGGGCTCAGGTGGGCAGGGGAGTGCTGGGGCCTAGGGCTCCCAGCAGCCCTCTGGCACAATCTGCCCATGTAGATGAACATCCCTCTACACGCCCTGCATCCTCCCAATCCCCTCTATCTTCTTCATCCCTGTGTCTATTGTATTCCTCTGTGTGCTCTGCATCCCTCACCTCCGATGACATTCCTCACCTTCTACCACATCCCCCACATTGCTCTGCATCCCTCAAATGCTCCTGCATTCTTTCATCCCCTGCATCCCACCACAGTTTCTATAACTTCCCACATCCCCTACATCCCCCACATCCTCTGCATCACCTCATTCCACCACCCCAGAACATATGAGGCTTACAGGGAGCTTGCAATTACCTTAAACTGTAAATGAGGACATTTAGTGTTTGCCATCCACCAGTAGGGTTCCCCCCAAACATCCCTGTTGGGAATTGCCATGAGGGGATCCGGATTCTGTCCTGCCCCTGGCCATCCCCAGCCAAAGCTGGCTGTAAACAATTAGTCATGACTATCGTCTCTGTGGTTGGAGCTGCTTAAGTGCCTCTTAAATGACTCACTGGGGAATTTTTATTATATTTTTTAATAACTCATGGTGTCACTACAGGGCATGAAGTTTGCTTCGCTGAGTTTGTTTTCCTGTTCCCTTGCAGAGATAAATAATTGAGGAGCTGAAGAGCAAACCCAGAGAGACCACTCCTGGGAGTACACTGGGAAATGTGTCACCCCAGAAGCATTTATAGATTTAATTTTTATATTAGTGGTGAGGGACAGGAAGAAAGACAAAAGGGAATTTGTCAGGAGTGTATTAAGGGGGTAGGGGAGGCTGGGGCTGTGGCTCTGAAAGGGGCTTGGGAGGGAGTTAACAGGTCTCTCCTTCCCCTTCATCCCAATCCACTGCTCCAGTTCTTTCTGACTGTCCATGATGGGACTGTCCAGTGCAAAAATTATGCTCCCTCTCATTTGGAGAAGGAAGTGTTTTTATCAGCTCACACTGCAAATAAACTAGGGTCACCATCAAGGGAGGGCAGTGGTGGCCATGAGAGGCCAGCAAGGGTGACCAGCTGCAGCCTCCCTCGTGTGCTCATTCTTCTCCAGGGAAGGAGACTGGATCCCTTCTGCAAGGGTTGAGGTCCTTGTCACAGAATCACCGAATCAATGAGGTTGGAAAAGATCTCTGAGATCATTGAGTCCAACCTGTGACCGAACACCACCATGTCAGCCAGACCGTGGCACTGCGTGCCACATCCAGTCTTTCTTTAAACACCTCCAGGGATAGAGACTTCACCACCTGCCTGGGCAGCCCATTCCAATGCCTAATTACCTTTTTTTCTGAAGAAATTCCTTCTAATGTCCAACCTAAACTTCCTCTGGTGAAGCTTGTGTCCTCTTGTTCTGTTGCTGGTTGCCTGGGGGAAGAGACCGACCCTCACCTGGCCACAACTTTCTTTCAGGTATTTGAGGAGAGTGATCAGGTCACCCCTGAGCATTCTCCTCTCCAGTCTAAACAACCCCAGGTCCCTCAGCTGCTCCTCACAGGACTTGTGCTCCAGCCTCTTCTCCAGCTTCATTGCCCTTCTCTGGACACACTCCAGCATCTCAGTATCGTTTTTAAATTCAGGGGCCCAGAACTGGACACGGGACTCAAGCTATGGTCTAAACAGTGCCAAGTACAGGGGAAGAATCACTTCCCTAGTCCTGCTGGCCACACTATTCCTGATACAGACCAGGATGCCATTGGCCTTCTTGGCCACCTGGAAATCTGGATATTCAACCAGATGTCAATCAGTACCCCCAGGTCCCTTTCTGCCTGGCCACTGTCCAGCCACTCTGTCCCCAACCTGTAGTGCTACAGGGGGTTATCATGGCCAAAGTTCAGGACCCAGCACTTGGTCTTGTTAAACCTCATATTGTTGGATTCAGCCTCTCTATCCAGTCTGTCCATGTCCCTTTGCAGAGTCCTCCTACCCTCCAGCAGACCGACATTCCCTCCCAACTTGGTATCATCTGCAAATTTGCTAATGGGAAACTATTGGACATCACTGGAAATGCTAATGGAGAAGGCAAACCTTTTAGTTAAGGAAAACAGCTTTTTTTTATTATTATTATCCAAAAACTTTTGCAATGCTGCATTTAAATCACCAGTTTTAAAATTATCCTCACTTCACAAAGAATTAACAGCCTTACCAAATATTATTATTGTCACAGAATAAGAATGGCAATTATTTTTGGCGTAGGAGGAAGATGATCTTTTGTGTGTCACCCCTGCTATAAAACCCTATTTAAATTGCCATCCTGAGCTCAGTCTTGGCCACAGTTTTTGGCTGCAGGTGCCTTCATCCTGGAGTTTTGCCACTCCACAAAATGCCGGCACTTCTCAAATCAGGAAGCGACATCTGGGTAGTGGGACCTAGTCAGTCAGACTGCAAACCCCGTAGGGAAGGAAACGAGAAAGACATCTGCATCATTGAAACCTTACAGGACAGCAGAGAGTGTGTGTGGACGGGGGAAGATGGGGGAATCTCCTGAGAAATCCCACCTGTTTTTCCCTGCCTGCAGCCGTCCTCCCAACATGCCTCCCGTGGCTGTCACCCAAACCCCCACACCTGCCCACTGATCCAGGCTCAGAACAGCTCCTGTCAGCTGCCAGGGAGCTGTGGCCAGCTGACACTGGAGACAGCAGATGGATGACATGGGGCTCCGTCCCCACAGCACCCCACTGCTGGTGACTCCCTCCCTCTACACCCCTGTGGCTGCACCCTGGGCTCTCATCACAGCCCCATGCTCAGAAAAAGAGGGAAAAAAGAAGAAATAACATGAGGCAGGAGAGGGAGGGGAGGATGCAATGCAGCTTGGAGCAGGGCAGGCTGCATCGTGTGCTCTAGCTCTGGCACCAGCCACCTTGCTGCCCAGATGACCCTTTTGTGGGGGTCCAAAACTGGATCCTTACTTTTGGGGATCTTCCACATCCCGTGTCCACTTACACAGCCCTTTGGGAATGCCAGCTTCCCATCAGGAGGAGAGCCCTGCATTCCTTGGAGGTGTCCCTGGGAGTGAGGGGAGTCAGTCCCTGTCACAGCAGCACCTTGAAAGGAGTGCAGAGGCTCTCCCTGCACAATCTGCCTGTCACCACCAATCACTTCAGGTGTCACATGATGTTTGTGTCACTTGGCAAGGTTCTATTCGCCTCACTAGCTGTGACCAGATGAAGAATGGGTTTAAAATGACCCCATTTGATGTGGGAGAGGGGGAAGTTACCCCCCAAAGCCCAGGGGATGTGCAGGCTTGTCCTATGCCTGCCTTGGGCCTTTTCTTGGAGCATCCCCTGAATGAGGCCAGGCTGATGCCATAGTGCAGGGCTGAGCATCCTCCTCCATGAGGCCGAGCATCTTCCCTAACTAGCATAACCCTGTCCCTGCATCCCCAGGGTGCTCTGGGGGACGAAGGTCCTGGGCATCCTGAGAGCATTTGGGACAGCTGTTAAGGGGCAGGAAGGGGGTTTCCCTCACACCCCAGTATCATCTCTCTGCCCAGATGCAGCTGCAGTCTGGCAGGTAGCTCTGGAGGCAGGTAGCATCACCCCAGGACTCAGGTGGAAGGGGCTGTGTGAAAGGGTTTGGAGGGGGTTTTCTGTAGGTGGGGTTTCTCCAGGCAGGTAAAGCCGAGTGCATTGCAGTCCCTGTCCAGCTGCTCCGGTTGCTGACACCCAGTTTTGGGTGCTTCCTGGAAAACCCAGTGTAGTGTCTTCACTCCACAGTGATGGGGACAATGTGGGGCTGTCCCTTGGCCAACTCTTTCTGCCAGGAGAGCTTCTGTCTGCTCACCACAGCCGCTCAGGTGGTTTTGGGCTGTTCCCTCACTTTATACCCCTGGGAAGCTGCTCACTGATCACAGCCAGCAAAGCCGGGAGCTGTGGGGGTGGCCCCAGGGGAAAGCATCAGCCCACAAAAGCAGTGAGGAAATCCCCTCCGTGCCAGGTACCCAGGCAGGCACTGTGCCCCCTCCCACAGCTCCCTCGGCACTCTAAAATACCAGCAATTGCGTGTGTGTGTGTGTGTGTGTGTGTGTGTGTGTGTGCACGCAGATATGGTGTCTGAAAATGACCAGTGCAACACCTCTGCCTCTGCCTGATGTGCCTGTGCACCGCAGTGATCCTGACACTAAGCAAAGGAAAAGGAGGCTGATCGAAGCTGAGTGGAATTTTGGGGTTTTTTTTCCAATCTTTCTTTAAGTGCGAACACCATCTGTCTCCCCCAACTCCGTCAGCGCTTCCAGTCCCCAGGCAGCTTCGTTCTTCCTAATTACTGTCATTAGGCACTGGGTAGCAATTAGGGAGGGATGCTGATGAGCAGCATCAGGAAGGCTGTGGTCCCCTGACAGCATCGCACAGGGACCCGGCCAGCCCTTTCTCTCCGACCCTGGCCTTTTCCACCTGGGGAGCTTGGTGGGTAGCACAGTATTTTCCTTTTTGGCAGAGGCTGACAGGGAGGGGATGGAGAAGGGAGGTGCTGGCTGGCAGGTCCACATCCTGGAGAATGCTCAGAGAGGTCTGACACCAGTGGGAATGGGCTGCTCGGGGGAGCAGGACGATGGTCGAGGTGCTCAGTGCTGCTGGGGGATGGAGCAGCAGCTCTCTGTGCCTCTGGTTGCCCCACAGGTGTCCAGTCACCAGCAACCATTTCTCCTGGGCAGCCTAGAGGCCACGGTGATGGGCTGTGTGGTCGGACAGGGTGAGACCCAGATGTCACCCTTCCGTCTGGCACAAGTGGGGCTGGCCACAAGCCTGCCTGGCTCTCCCTGGCAGCCCTGGGGCACTGGCCCTGCCGTGCCGCTCCCTGCGGCGCTGCCGGCCGGTGTGTGGTGTCAGTGCCACCTCGTGGCAGGCGCCCCGGGACTGCTGACCTCTCTTCTCCTCCCACAGCCTCCCACTGGTGCTCCCCGAGGAGTTCAGGGGCACCCACGTGTCGCCGTGCCATGGCTGGCCCTGGGAAGTGACCAGTGGGAAAGGCTCCTGTGGGATGGGATGAGATCCATGTTCTGCAAGCAGACGATGGGGTGGCCCCACAGCCCCGCCCTTGCAGCAAGTGCGGGGATCAGAGGCTGCACCCAGAGACGCGGGGACCCTGTTGGACATTTGCCATCGGGGCATTACTTGGTGTATGGGATGAAACGGTGCCCACTTGCCCTGCCTGCCCTGCCTGCTGTCAAGGCCCCGCCCATGGAGGGGCAAGCTGGGTCTGCAGGGGCCTGGGGGTGGGGGAGGGCTTTAGGCTGGAGTACTTGGGCCTGTGCGTGAACTATCAGGAGACTGGACTGGTGGGTGAACCAGTAATGGGATTGGAAAGGAGCAAGTGAGGGAGGAAAGCCTCACTTTGAAGTCTGGGGAGCCTATGGGATTGAGAAGGGTTTGGCAGACATGACTGGTGGCTGCAGAAGACCCTTGGCCAGGTGTTACCTCTCCTCACACTGCCATGTTCTGTTGGCCAGCTGGCTCCTGCCTTTAGGACCATGGACAAAAACAAACCCATGTCGGTATGGACACCAAGGCTTCTTTCCTTTACCACCGGCATTTTTGGTGAGACTTGCAGGAACTCAAATATACTCATTACCTCCTCCAAAACAGGGTCAGTGGAGTTGAAATGTCTAGGGAGATACTGAGGTGATTTTGTAGCGAGGAGGGTTTTAGCCTCAATTGACTTTTCTTGCCCAGGGGTTTCCTCAGACTTTCCCCTGGCTCCCTCTGAAACCCCATGTCCCTGCAGCCAGATGAAGCCCAGCTTCACCAGCCTTTCTCGGCAGTTGTGCGGGCAGCGGGGTGAGTGCCAGGCTGAGGAGGAAGCACAGCTCCTGCCTCACAGAGGGAAGTGAGAAACTGCTGTGGAAAGTCAAAGACAGGCAACATCCCCACCTCATCCCCCCATAAAAAGACTTTCCCCAGACCTTGTCCTAATGGCCAGCTCCTGGCATGGCTGTGGGGAGATGCAGATGGCCAGGCTTGGCTGATTCTCGGCCATGGAGGTGGCCATATATAGGCAATGTGTTGATATTGCCACTGCCAGGGGAGCCTCTCCAACTCAAAGCCTTGCCGTACCCCAAGGACCATCATACTGGAGACCCCTAAAGCCAGGAAAATGGGGACCCCATTCAGATCTCTGAGCATGCACTGACAATGGATTCACTTTATTCTTTAATTTTTCTGCCATATTTTTCATCTCTATTCCCTTGGCTCTCCATGCAGACAAAATGGACAACCCTTTGCCCTGTACATAAGGATGGAGAAGCACATAGAGCAGGCTACAGATCCCTCCTGGGCAGATTAGGCAGAAGGGGAGCACTGCCCCACCACAGCTGGCAGTCGGGCAGACACGATGCAGGGAAGACACGTCACATGCCATAACAGAGAGGAGATCCAAGGGGCACTCACTGGTTGAGGAATACAGTGTGGATCCAATTGCCACTCTGCGTGCTGCAAATGCCAGTGGCATCCCATGTAGGGAGATGTCTGGCTTAAGCTCCAGCAGAAATGAGAAGAGAAGTCCTTACCTGAGCAGAAAGAGGAGCTTTTTCAATAGGATTTGTATGGGTGTTTCTTTTTCAAATTCCCAGATCATCTGGGGTGGGCAGTGCATCCACAGGACTGGGCTGCTGCTGTCACTGGGAGGGAAGTGGAGGTGGCTCCTGACAGCTCTGCTCCATTTCCATATCACCCCCATCTCCCCTGAAACAGGTTGCTCTGTCTCCCAGAGGCAATCCTTCTAGTGACAAAACATCTCCCGACCTGGCTTCGTCTCTTTTCCCCACTCCAGATAAAACAAAGGTCTTTTGAAGTTACTTCGCAGGGTTGGGTGCGGAGCATGAGGATGATGAGGAGATGTCTGATTCATGCTGTGGCAATACCCCCTCTGCAAAGGGCAGCATGGCTGTTGTGTGTAGCTGGGACACCAGCCTCTGAGCCTCCAGTTTCTGACACAGGTGTCTGGAGCCCCAGGAGAGAGTCACTGGGCATGTGGACCACCTCTTCCACCATCCTCAGCCCCAAGGCTGAGATGGGGACACATCCCATCCTGGATCATGTGGAGTGGAGGCTCAGTCAGATGAGGCTTCACCTCTGCCAGTCTGTTAAGGTCTGGGAGAGGAATCGTGGTAATTTTGGCCTTGGCACCTGTGGTTGCCCTTATGGGACAGATGCCATGAATCTGGCTGCAGTGCAGAGAGGGGAGAAGAGGGGTGGTCACCCTTCAACAATAGCATCTGTCCTTGCAGCCCCAGGGGGAACTCATGCTTGGGCAGGGAGTCACCTTCCCATCATCAGAGGGACATCCCCTCCACACAGTGCCTCCAGCTGACCCTACTGGGAATACTGGCACTCGGTGGCCCATTAGTGCCTGGTGTCAGCGCCCCTACACCTTGCTTGGCCAGCTCTGTTCAGTGTCCAAAACCTTCTGGACAAGGAAGCCACCTCATCTAAGGAAGAACAGACTAGAGATGGTGCTTCATGTAAAGAACCCTTCAAAGCACTTCTAAGTGACTAATCACCTTCTCCAGGGGCTTCTCACCCAACCAAGAGTCTCTGTTCAGCCAGGGGGCATCACCTGCTGTAATTACTCAGAATCAGCAATCCCACATGAATGAGTTCATTTCCCAAACAGAGCCCTTCCTGTGCAGAAAAGCCACTTACAGGCAGGTGAAGAAATCCATCTATGGGGAAATGCCTGGGATCAGCAATGCTGGCCAGCTCTGCCACACAGGCAAAGCCTTGAGGACAGTCTCATAAATTAAGTCATCTTGCCTACGCTCACATCACTCCCTGACTGCTTTTGTGCAGTGTGGAAGCATCCATCCCAAGTGACACACAGTATTTCTGCAGCGACAGTGAGCTGAAGTGACAGTTGTCTGGGGCTGTAATGGCACGTTCAGGGAGCTCCTCTGGACTAGCTGTCTCCACTGCCTGCCCCTGGTCCTCCCTAACTTCAGGGACTATAGGTCAGAGCAAGGACAGATTTTTTCCCCTCTTCACTGCCTGGGAATACAAACTTTTTTCCTATCCCCAGAGTACCTGGCTGTGGAGGAGGTTCCCATGAGTGCTGGTGGATGCCTGCCACTGTGTGAGAGAGCCCAGAGGGTGGAAAGACCTGGATATCACAGAATGCAGAAGACAGGGCAGCAGGACTGTAAATAGAGTAGATGCTGGGTGTGCCTTGCTTCATACGGCCTCAAGTCTCCTTTTATTGAGGTCAGTAGCAAAAATTGAGCGACTGCTGTGTGAGATTTGGTCCTAAAGTAACTCCCTGCTTCCTTTTCCCCTGCAGTTTCTGGCGTTCCCAACAATTACCCATCCATCAGGAGACATGTCCAGGCACAACAGCTACCTTGCAAATGGCACAGCAGTTGCTGCCACACTCCATCCTCACATGTTGTGTCTCCTCTGCCTCCTCCCAGTAGTTCAGCCATGGCAGCTGTCAACAGTTCATTGTAACTCAGCATGATCCACTTTGGCTTCCTCCAGCATTTACAGGTGTAACTTGGGACTCAGCACAGAAAGGACAGTCATCTAAAAAGGCTGATCTTGCTAAAGGCAAAACCTGGTCCTCACAGAGCTCATACCCATGGAAGGCTTCACTCATCCCAGGAACAGGCTGTCAGTGTCCACAGGGATTGGCCAGACCACTCCAGCTCCATTCCCCTTGCCCTCAGACTCTCTCCTCTCTGGCACAGTTCTGGGTGGTTTTGGTGGTGACCAGCGCTGTGGCCCCCAGCTCAGTGGCGGGCAGCGGGAAGCTGTGGTTGCATTCCTCAGTCCGGGGGCACACAGCAGAGAGCAGAACAATGTCGCCATCAGCATCGCCCTGGCAGCATGGCCTCTGCTTTGCCCTGGCTTTCCTGGGTGGCCCCGGCATCTTCAGGCTCCCGACAAGATGCAGGCATGGGGCTGGGTTCAGGGTACCATCTCCCTCTGGCATGGCAGAGTCCTGGCTGGGCAGGGGGCTGGCGATGTCTATGTTTTCTGGGAAGGGACAAGAAAAGGGGGTTACTGGGCTCATAGACTGGGGTCAGGCAGGTCCCAGGGAGACGGTCCTGTCCCTAGAGAAGAAGATGGATCTGGAACAGGAGGAGTCTGCAAGGTCCCCACATCTCTCCTGCTGCAGAATTTCTCCTGCTTATAACCAATGGGCTTTTCCTCCCCTAAAAGGCAAGAGGGAAGGGCCGAAACTTGCACTTCCACTTCGAGTCCTCTCCCTCAACCCTGCTGGCAGCAGAAGAGCCCAGCCCGTGGCAGCCTGCCCTCCCCGACTGCCTCTCACTTAAAAATAGACTTGTTTACACACTTCGAACGCAGGCGTGTGCCTCCAGCCCCAAGCCTCCTGCCACTTCCCACACATCCAGTGCCACAGCACTGGGTATGCTGTGGTGCAGCCTTGGGGGACATAGGGGATAGGGGATGTTGACCAGAGTATGCAACAGGAGACTGAGCCTCCAACGCTCTCCATAATGGCCAGATCTCTCTCACCACTGGATTTCTCCCTTCTCTTTCGCTTTTGGTATTTTTCCTAGGCATGTGCGTCATGGGCTGTCACAGAGCAGAAAGGCCCCGGGTAGTGTCCCCCTGGTCTGAGTCACCATCCGGCAGTGCCAGAAGCGTGCAGGCAAGCCAGGGCACAAGGACCAGCTGGTCCACTGTGGACACCCATCCGGGTGGTGGGGCAGTGGTGAGTGCCAGCATCCCTATGAGGCAGCCCTTCCTGGGGGTCCTGGGGAGCCATACCCCCTACCTTGGAATGGGGAGGGGTGAATCCAGGCAAGACCACTTCTGAGAAGATTGTTCAAGGCTGAATCAGTGCCAGTGCAGGGGCCTCCAAGGGAGGAAAGAGCCGCCCCAACAAAGTGGGCCATCATAGAGCACTGTGGCCTTACTCTCCTGGAAGTAACCTGATAGGAAAGGTTCAGCCCCATTCCTTGAACCCCAGCCCTAATTTTGAGGCAACTATCAATGAGGCTGGCCCTGACATCCCACTGGGGTCTTTGGGATGCATGTTGGAGGATGCTGGACATCCCAAGCACGAGAAGCAAGCGGGGCGGTCCACATAGGACCTCCACTGCAGTGCCACAGGGAGAGGCTGCCTCTGGAGCCATCCCCAGGTGTCCACCACTGCCCCCACTACTCCCACTCCATCCATGTTCCTCTGGCTAGTGGGGGAGAGGGCTCTCACCAGTGAGCTCACAAAGCTACTGCTCACCAGTGCTCTGTACGTGTCCCCTGTGGAGAGGGCATGGTGCCAGGACATGCTTTAAGCAAACAAAGGCACAGGGAGACCCAGCAAAGAGAGGGATGGCTCAGCAGGGTTGTGCTGGCAGTCAGGTACAGGCATAGGTTCCCAGGGAATGCAGGACACTGTCACTCAGGCAGTGATTCAGATGCCCCAAAATGCCATGGGATGCCTGTGGAGCTGATGTTGAGGTGGAGGAGCTAGCCTGGGCTGTGCCTCAGTGGAGCCAGCAGTAAGTGATCCCATCTACCCCAGGGCCCTCAGGGTGTTGTGAGAGGGAGAGGAAGAGGTCTCCTACCTTTGTCCTCTTCATTTGCTGCCTTCCTCTTTCTCCTCTGCTTTCCCTCCTTGCAGGCCAGGAAGACACAGATGGCAGCCAGAACCAGGATGAGCCCCACCACTACCGGGACCCCGAAGATCAGGAAGGTGCTGGTCACGGTGGGTGCCAGGGTAGGCTCTGCTGTGGGGTGAGATGCTGGTAGTGTCAGGAGGGGGAAAGCTGAAGGAGGAAAGAGGGCAGCAGCATTTTTCACTTGGCTGGCTGGCCTGGGGGCTGCGGTCGCAGGGAAGAAGTGTGGCACTTAACTGTGACCCACCTGCCACCAGCAACAAAATATCCCCCTGCTTGATGGGATCCCTAGGGTGGATCATCCGACTTCTCCCTACACCATGTTCCTCTCACTGGAACTGGCTCCCCTCTTCCCCTCTGCTTTAGGTGAAGGTGGTGCTCCATCCTCCATTGCCACCTCCATAGCCATTCTCAGGAGAAGGTGCCTTCCACTTGCCCACCCCTGAGGTGCCCCCAGCCTCCTTGGCCCACCACCACCCAGCCCTGGGGAGCTCAGACTGCAGCTGCCCTTGTCCCCTTACTTGTGTTGTCCTGGAACAGGTCGGAGCACTTGATGCATGACTTGGTCAGGGTATCGAAGCACTCGAAGGAGAGGCAGGAGGGGGAAATGGCAGCTTTTCCCGATGAGGACATGGCAGAGTGGGAGTGAGAGCCCAGCTCTTGCATGGCGTAGCAGTGACAGGGCCGCCGGAGTGTGAAATCGCAGCGCCCCAGGCCCCGTGGCAGAGGGAGATACAGTCTGTCAAGCTGCGTCGTCTCCCTTGGGGCTCGCAATCGCTGTGCTTGGCCTGGGGCGGATCTTCACCAGGGAGGAGGAGAGCAAGCAACCAAGCCCTACCCCTGCCTGCCTTTGCAATGTGCCCTCAAACTACCCCTCTCCTTCAAAATATGTTCCCAAAATCCCCACAGCCCCTTGTGTGCCTCAGCCACGCAGCACCTCTTACCCAGCCTGACCTCCTTGATCCTCGCTCCTCCCCTGCCCACCTGCATGTTGGCCCCAGCCCAGGCAATGTCCCCCAGCCTGCACCCTCCTTTGCTTACACTGAAAAGCCCCCTCGGCCTCCTCCAGTGTTTACAGGAGACTTTCCTATGCACAGATCTTTACAAGACTACATCCCAGGGGCACAGATCTGTCTTGGATTTAAAATGCAAAGGACCAGAGGAGAAAAGAGTGAAAGGGCACTGATGTTTCCCCTTTTAAAAGCTCCCACTGCCCCAAGGACACATCCTTCCAGTGACTGCTCTGCAAGCAGGCCAACTGTTGTATGTTCTTCATCCTTACTGATGTTGTTCTCCATCATCTTTCTTTCTCCATCCTCTCCAATGCAGACCTAGACCCGTGGCTCCTCAGTACCCTGTCTCATTCTCCCGGGTTCAGATCTGGTTCTGCTCAGTAAATGGGCAGTAAATGGGCAAAGCAGGTCACACCAAGCAAGCCTGGTCCTCAAACCACTGGAAGGGACTAAAAAAAGCCTTTAATAGTCTCAGGCATTCTTGATGAGGAGCAGGTGAAATGTTCCACCACCAATACCCACACATCAAAGCCTGATGCTTGAGACCTGAAGAGATGGATTTCAGTGCTGTAGGTGGATCTCTTCCATTCCTACTGAACAAAAGTCACATTTTCTTTTTCTTAACTCCATAGGAAAGAAAGGGGCCAGCTAGAGTTGTTGGCTGGCTCTCAGCTGAGGGAAGCAACACTAGTGATCTGCCCTACCCAGGAGATCCCTAATAGGGCTTTACTGCTGGAGTCATGTCCTTCCAACAGCTACAGTATCTGGACTCCTTCTAGTGAGGCCTCTACTGCCTACTGTCCTGGATCAAGGCTGGCAGGGGAGGAGGAAAAAATCCAAAGGGTGCTCTGGCTCAAGGTGATGGAGTACCAGGTGGCCCCACTTGGCAGCTGAGGTCCTCTGAGACAGGCCTGAGGACTTGGTTCCTGAATGTGCCTGCTCCTCACCAGTGACTGTTGGACAAGCTGAGCCCATAGGCTCCATATCCCACCTCCTGAAGTTCTGAGTAGGATGCAGGCACCAGCTCCCCATGCTAGATCTCAGCCCAAGTGCAGTTCTTTGGTACCCCATGCCCTGCAGGGGAGGAGCTGCCCTACAGCACATCTCCCTCCCTGCCAGCAGCATTTCCAGGGGATAGTTTGCATCATAGCAATGTCAAAGCAGCCCCAACACAATCTCATCCCCACCGTGGGCGCTGCAGGGCTCCAGGCAAGCCAAAGTCCCAAAAAAACCTGGTCACTGCCCACCAGTTCCAAACCTGCTGTGATTTCACTTCCCCTTCCAGCCAGTGTGCCCAGGCATTTGCTCCCTCACCCCTGTGCCATGCCAGCAGGAACGGCTGCTGGAGGGCTGTGGGCTGCACTGAGGGGCTGTGAGAGGCCGGCCATTCTTGTGCCTGTGGCTCAGCTATTCCCACTCCATTCTAGTCAAAATAAAACTCCCCAGTCGAGCGTGGGCATGGCAAGCACTTCCCTCTCTCAGCACAGCCCTGAGCCACAAATGGCACAGACAGCTCAGCACCCTCTGCCTCAATGCTTGCCGTGAGCAGGCTGTGCTCGCCCTGCTCCTACCTGCTGGGGGGCCTGGGTCAAACAGCAGCACATCTCTCCATATCCCACTTAACTGACCCTCCCTCTGCCTCTTGCACACCCCAGGTGAGGACCAGGGCTGGGGTGCAGGCATGGGAGTTGGAGAGTCAAGTGTCCAGCAGCGGCAAGGAATGGAAAGCTGTCATGCAGAGCCATGACCCACAGCAAGGGGAAAAATAAAAGCCAAGGCTCACTCCAGTTCACATCTGAGCTCCACAGTAGAGAGACCTGGCAAGGAGAGGGCACCTGGAATCTCCTACCTGGAACCCAGTAGGCAGCTCTCAGAAGCACAAGTGTAGGGTCTAGGGCCAAGAAAATACCTTGTCTTGTGGGCTGATGGGGCTGAGGACATGCATGTAGGCAGAGGATCCCCACAAAACCTCCGGTGCTCTGGCAGGATACATATCCCCAAACCACCTCCCTGCTCCAAAGGCTTTGCCATTCCTCTTGCCCTGGGGTGTTTCCACCTGCTAGTCTCCTTTTCCCAAAGAGGTATGTTTCTCCATCATTCCTGTTTGCCTTACCTCTCAAATGCCCCCACTGCACTTCCCCCATGTCAATCATCTCTCAGGGACCCCCAGCCCTTATTTCTGTGGGTCCCACCACAGGACTGTCACCATGCCCCTCTTCCTCCTGTCTCTCCTCCCTGCTTGGCTTAAAGTGCAGGGCAAGAAGTGGTTCCCAGCATCTGCTGTACCACACTTACAGATTAACTCTGTAAGCCCAGTCAAACATGCACACTGGGGAAAGCCCAAACAAGTAACCTACACAGTGCTTTCAACATGGAGGGCAAGATTTACATTAAAGCTCAGGAGCCGACAGATCCCATTTCAGTACATGGAAAGAAAACTTAAAGAAAACTTGAAATCCAGGCATGGCAACCGTCATGCCCTCCTGTGAATGAAGTGCTCCCAGGTCCTGTTACATGGAAGGAGATTGCAGCCTCATTGCTGCCACTGACATTACCCTATTCCCCCCCATTTTCTCATCTCTTTTTATCATGGTCTACAGGTCTTCCCTGCTCTTGTCCCACCTTGTCCACCTCCTCCTGGGCCAAGAAGATATGTTTAAATTTACACATGATAATGCTTTCTCAAGGAGAAAACCAGTGCTGACGACCCCAACAGCACTCACATGTGGGCCTGCTCATGGGCACAGCCCAGGTTCTGGGCATCAGTTGTCCCCCTTTTTGTCTCCCCCATCTTTGCCTCCCCTACCCTTCATAACTGTGGTTAATCCTTTTTGGAATAGCAAAAGTTAAAGCTTGGTGAGTAGTTCAAGCTGTTTGCATCTCAGAGCTGAATACGCTTGATAATCACACAAATGCATAATTAAAGAGCAGAAAAAATGACTCACTGGATAAGGAAATGCGCTTTTCTTATCTCTTCTGCAGAGAAACGAAAACCCCAGGAGCCTGGGTCTCTGGCTAAGTCCTTTTATTAAACAAATAAACCAGAAAAGATATCAAATGAGCGATTTAAGAATTACGTTTTCATCTCAGAGTCAGACAGCTCGATTTCCAGTGCCGTTTGCTCCTATCCCACACCTGGAGGGCTGGCTTTGGCCGAGGTCAGCTGAGATACCTGGGATCCCTGTGGGAGACAGGGCAGTGCTGGTGCTCCAGGAGCATGGAGGGTTGGCAGTGGCCCGTGAGGGCTCGTGCACACATGAGTGACTGGACTCGTGTGAGCAGTTCCTCTGGTGTCAGGGGTAGGTGAAGTGACTCACGCATGCATTTGCAAAACCGCGTGTAGCAGAAAATATCCCCCGAAAGTTCACCTTGTGCTCGTGCACACCGGAAACTCAAAGGCTTGTCGATCAGAGAAGCTGTGAGGTGTTTACTGAGCAGACCCAGTTACCTCAGGACAAACCTCTGGCAGGATGCACCCAACGCCTCGGGAACATCTTGGCACAGCCTGACACCTGCCCCGCATTCAGATGGTCCAGTAGAATGCCTTGGCTGGAGCCAACCCCCAAAGCCCATTCAGCACCTCATCCCAGCACCCCTTCCCCAACACTCCTTTGCTGGCTGGTGGGAAACATCCCTTCACAAAAAGTACCACTATGGCTATTAGGAGCAGATTTCTCACAGCTCCAGCATAAACCTTCTCCTTGGGATCCACCGGGATCCTTCCTAAAGCCAGGTGGGCTTACGGACAAAATCTGGGAAGATTTTATTAATAATATGGGAAACCAAAGGTTTCAAGGCATTCACAGTCACTCCAAACCCCAGATCCCTCTGTAGGTGCTCTGCTTCCTATCAAGAGGATTTGTGACACTGCTCAGCCACCTGCATGGGGTGTTTGGTGTGGGGCAGTGCACCACCCTGTTGAATGGAATTTATCTCCCTGCTCCTTGTTTATATGTCCCTGGAGCTCTGCTTGTTTGCAAGGCTGAAGAAAAAAGGGCAGATGTCCTTGCCTCCCTCTGCAAAGGGACCTTGATAATGCTGAACACTCAAATTAGGCTTCTCAGTGGGCTGCCTGTTGAAGAACCCTGTGGGGTTACAGAAGGGTGGGTCAACTCTTCCTGAGCTCAGACTCCCTCTGCCCATTCCCCCTCCCTGATCCATAGAGCCCAAGAGGGACACAGCAGCACAGAGGACATGGGAAAAACCTCCCTTGTCGGATCCAGCCCTGGAGGAGCTGAGCCCTTGATCTGCCATGGTGGGGAGGAGTGAGGGGTGTTTCCAGACGGTGTGCTGGATGCTTTTGCTGCTCTGCAGAGTGTGGGGGGGACTCAGCGAGGTTTGGGTCCCTGGCTCTTGCAAGCCCCCCCCACATCATGAGCAACACAGCGCGAACTGAGCCTGACTCTTCTGCCTGAATGTGAACAAACAGTACTCAAACACCCTGCCCACTCTGCCTTGCAGCAGGGATGCTGCCCCCACCCCCATCCTGAGGAGAAGTGGCATCTTGTCCCATGTCCCTCAGGCAACTGGGAGGGGGGCCAAGTGGCCCCCCAGTTTTGCCTGTGGCTGTTCATAGGGAGTGTTCACATACCGTGACAGGGCCAAGCAGCACCTCCAGCACCAAAACAGAAACCAGTGGCTGAGGGTGATGTGCTGCCACAGGAAAAACCTCAGAACAGGTGAGTTCAGCCAGATCACACATCCTTTATGCTAGGGCAGAAATCTCCCCTGTACTCACAGTGGGAAGCCCCATCACTGCACTCTGAAGGCATGAATCTCCAGCAGATGACTCCAGAGCCAAAAATCAAAGCCACACTTGCCCCAGTTCCTCTACAATATCCTCCAGCTTCCCACAGACCTTTAGGTTCAGCCTGCTCTAAAAAGCCAGAGTGATTTTACTTGCATAGGCTTGAGTGCAGAGTAATGTTAAGATTTTCCATGAGTGTATTAAGGATGCAATGTTACAAGAGAACTGACAGGTGGATTTGGCCTGTGCACCTCCTCTCCTGGCTGGTATCTGGGCACAATGCCTTGGCCATCCTATCAAAGTCCAGAGAAGAAACAGGAGTGCAACACACAGAGTAGGGAAGGAGATAAAGGGGAGGATGAAAAGCTGCTGCAGCTGCAGGGCTGAGGAGGTGGAGAGTGACTGCCAGCAGCCCTGTGCCGTATTCACCACCCCTGAGGATGCACTCCAAGGAACCTGTGGGCAATGTCCATTCATTCCCTTTCAAGGGGAGAGCCCTCCTCACAGCTCACAGGCATTCCCTCTGTAACAGCCACACCAGCTTCTGAGCCTTTGGGGCTTCAAAGGCTCTAGCTGCAGGAAGGATGAGTTGCTTTGGCACAGGCTGTCACAAGAAGGGAGATGCTGTGGGAAGTGAACGGTTCTGCCAAGGCAGGTGGGTATAATTCCACCTCCCAAGATCCCCTCTTCATTTCCTATCACAGTGTCAGCACCTATACGGGAGGTGTTGCCCTTTGCCACAGTCCCCAGGGAAGGCTGCCTGTCCATCCCCCTGGAAGATCTCCTAGCCACACAGGTCCCTTTCCCTTCCACACTGCACCCACAGCCCTGCAGAGGGCTAGACCACCAGAGGATGCAGGCAGGCTTCCGAGGGGCTGTGCAGCAACACAGCGTTTCCCATCAACCAGCCTAAAAATGCACATTAGAGGCTGAGGGCAGGAACAGCTTTATACCCCCTAATAATCTTGTCTCTAAGCTAGATAACTAGGACTGCAAATCCCTGGTGATAATCACAGCCGCCATGCCTGCAAGCTCTCCCCCAGACCATTCATCTGGCTTGATGATGCTTTAAAGAGACATCTAATGAGGATAATCTGATTCAAATCCCCTCCTGCTTTTGGGCAGCAGAGCAATTCAGGCCCCCTCAAACTCCTTCTTCCTCCATGACTGTCTTTATTTCCCCTTCGTATATGAATCACTGTGGGGTTTCCTTTGCTTTTTGCATTACTATTTTAAATCTTTGATATGACCACTGCAATCAAGATTCAGTCCCTTTAGAACCTAATTAACATGAAATCAGGCTCAGTTTTACTCATAGCCTTATAATGGGATGCTGGCCGCTGCTTCAGCTCTCACTTCGGGTGCAGGGAACATTGCAGCCTGCTTAAAAAATTCCCTCTTTACCTGATTCAATCAGAACCACTTACAGGAAATATACACACACATTTCAAGTTCAGCAAGAGAGTCAAGCTTTGGGAAGTGGGGAAGATCTCAATCACACTCAGCTTTCAGTACAGAGCAGATGGTGAACATTCCGACTCTATAATTTATAGGACACCATCACTATGTATTAGTCCTATACAGCGGCCGAGCTCAGCCAAACCATAGCTCATGCACACTCAGGGGGACTCTCACAGGTGATGCTCCACATGCAACCTGGGTAAGACCCAGGTTTTGAAGAAAGTACATGCTTCATGTTTCATCTCCTTTATAACACAGAGCAGAAGATGCACTGCAGCAGCCCTTGTCCCAGAGGGTCTTCCTCTTCCCCCTAGACTGGGCAAACGCTTCCCAGCCTGCAAACTTGTGTTTGAGCTAGGTCTGTATTACACAACATCTGCGTGCAAGCAACTCCCCTTCCCTTCCCTGCGAGCAGCTCACGCAGCAGCATGAGGGATGCAGGGCAGCCCAAGGCCAGGTGTAGGGGTTTGTTTGCGTTTCTTCAGGGCTGCCAAGCCATGCTGGCACATGCAGCATGCTGGGGCTCACAATGCCCAGGAGGGACGTGCATCACCACCGCAGCTCAATTTCAGCAGCACCTAAGCCTCCCTGCCCTGCCTTTCACCCAGACACATACACAATGGGTGCAGTGAAGGACCTGTAGGTCAGGAGGGGGAATTGCTCAGGGTGGCCAAGTTGGGTTGTAATGAAAAGGTAAAAAGGCAACCTCAAAGGGGTAAAAACTACCCCTCCAGTGCAAGGTGATGGCAGCTCCAGCCTTGTCTCTAAGGTTGCAGAGTTTTCAATCCCTTGCACAGCTAAAAAAAATCCTGGAGATAAGTGTGCAAGATTGAGCCTTTACAGGTGCCTGGTGTGCAGGCACAGAGTGACACTGTGCTATTCCAGGGCTTCCCCAGCTCCAGTGCCTTTGATCCTCTGCTGTTCAGCATAACAGCACGAGGCACTGAGTCACCCCTCAGTCCCACAGGGGAATGAGGATTAATTAGTTGATTCTAGCACCTGTCTTTAAAGAGAGATACTCCACCACCACATGAGCCATGGGTTGTTACTGAGCTGAGGCAAATGCAGCCCTGGCTTCATGTCTGTGATCTCTGGAAGAGCAAGAAAAAGAAACAGCAGTGGGGGGAAAAAAAAAGAATATTCACACTGGGGCAATGCCAATGCTGCTGTCAAAACTAGGAGAGTGGCCAGCACAGAGGTTCAGGAGAGCTTTGAGCTGACCAGTGCAGACAACGATAGTGCCTCAAGGACTGCCAGCCCTCAACAAACACCCTAGGTGTTCCAAGTCTGAGCACAGGGCAGGAGCAAGGCAGGCCCAGTCACAGCATGGCACTGTCACCTTGTCACTGCACGGTGAGCACATAGCAGGACCAGAGAGCTTTCATGTGAAGACATAAAAGCAATACTCCATACTGACAGAAAATGGGAAAAACCTCCTTAGCTTGTTTAATGCTGGCTGGGCTTTTTAATTTTTTTCCAGCATTCCTGAGCACAAGTGCTTCAGCTGGCCCTGGCACAGCTTGTTGTAGCACCAAGAGGGTGTTGGGATCCAGAGGCTAGAGCAGACCCTGCACACCAGGGCCATGTTTCCTAAGGGGAGGTGTTCTCTCTCGCTGTTTTTGTCCTTGCCCCACCTCGGTTCTCCTTCCCGTGACACACCGAGCCCACAGGGCTGTCGTAGCCAGCCCGCAGCTGCACCTGGGCCGGCGGCGAGGAGGCTGCCTGCACGTATGTAAAGCATGGGCTCTCTTTCACACACCGCTGACTTCCCTCGGCAAAGGAGGCAGCGGGGCACACGGGCACGCTGCCTTTCCTGGCTCCTCTCAGAATGCCCCAGCACACGGTAAGCTCCGGGGGAACGAGGGATGCGACATCGCGGCATGTGGCAGCTCTTGCAGAAGGAGCCTGTGGCAAAGGAAACGTGGCCCAGCGCGGGCCGGGAGCCCACGCTACTCAGCTGCCAAGGAGTCTGAGCGAGTCACGTCACTCCAGGGTCCCCCGTGCCCGACCTCTCTTGCACACCGGTTCTTCACAGCCAAGACAGCCCCTCCTGCACAGAGCTGACCCGAAGGGACGCCTTGCTGCCTAGTATCATCGTGCTGTATTAATATTTAACAGCGAGGAACAGATCCAGAGACTTTGATTTCCCCACTGGCCAATTCAAGGATAATTGAACTGTGCAGGGAATTTCAGCATTTCAGAGGGTGGTTTCGTTCCAGTTCACACCAAAACCTAACCATGCCGCAATGCCTTATGAGAAGGATTGCAGCCAGTTTCAGGCAGCCTCCCTGCAATGGAGTCAGGCACTTAGGTAGCACAAAACCAGCTGATCTCAGAAGGTGCCCAGCCAGCAGCCCTCACCTAACCCTCCCCCCAGAACTTAGGTAAAAGTCAAACTCTGCTAAAGAGGAAAAAAATTGTTTTTTCACAATGTTTCCACTCAATTCCAGATTTGCCACTCCAAAGTAATGTCAATTTGCCCTTGTTACAAACCCCCAGTGGAGGCAGATCCTGCTATAGAAGCAGAGCGAGTGAGGCACAGTGAATTTTCACTCGCATGCCCAGGGTCATGCAAGAAATCAGCCACAGAAGTGAAACGAATCCAGTGGTTTTGGCTCCTGCCTCTGGGCTGTACCAGCTATTGCCTTCTCTTGCATATAAATCACTTTTCTCCACCAGTGAAGGACAGCTGGCCACTGAATGGAAAGTGGCAGTGGTTCAGCAGCCCACAGCAACACTGCACATGGGCTTAGGGTGGGGAGTGGAGAACACTCAGAGTGCAGAGAAGACTGCCAGGGATCCAGGCCAGCTGAATGGAAACAGAGCAGCTGGAAAACAGCCAGTGCTCCTGCAAAATCAAGACAAGTTAAAAACCCCACAGGAGGAAGCCTCTTCCTTGCTTTTGGCGGCAGAGCAGAACTGACCTCTGCCACAGCTCTGGCAGACAGCTCAAGGCAGCAGAGCAGGAGTCCCTTCTTGTCCACCACTGCTGTGAACAGTGGTCATGATGAGAGCAACCAAGGAGCTCTTGCAGCTTGACCACAGCTGCTAGGCACCACTGCTGACCTAAGCCAGCTACTCCCTTCAAACTACAGGTCTTGGCAAGCAAAGACGTCCAGTTTTAACCAGTCCCCAAAGCAAATACCAGAGGTGGCCTTGAATCTAAAACTCTACCACCAGTTTCAAGGTTTGGAAGGGACAGATACAACCCCAGGGTTGGATTTATCTCTGATCTTTTTTCCAGGAACAGAGAGATCTTTTACTACGGGTGCCATTTCAGTACACAGACTTTCTCTCCCATTAATATAGACTGAACATATAATGTTTTATCATGCTTAAAAGTTGGTCTGATTTAACTGCTGGTGCAGCAGTTAGTCTTAGAAAACCTGGCACAGCAGAGAGCTGTAATCCCACCAGGTAATGCCAAGCAAGCTGATTTGTGCCGAAATCTCTCACAGGCCACCTTTGTGAGCTGTTTGGCTAGCAGGCTGAGGAGGCAAAATCTTCTTCAAAGGACTGGATTGAAAACGAAATCCTGTGGGTCATCCTGCCATAGCAGAGGAAACCATATTACAACCTCATTTAGTTCCAGCCCCAAAAAAAAGCACTGTGAGACCAGAGCTTACACCAGTGCAACTGATATGAGCTCTTCTATACTAATTAAACTGCTTTTATTCTAATTTTGCTGACATAACTGACAAACAGAAACACATCCACAAACTGAAACAGTCAAACCAGAGACGCTCACAGGTACTTTCACCACAGAGAGGGGGATTCCTCTTTGAAAATCTCCACAGGGATAGGGAACTGAAGCAAGAGAGAAGAGAAAGCAAGTAACTTCAAACTGTTTCTGTTAGTTTAGATTTCAGTCAGCTTGGCAAGCTCTTTCACGAGGTTTGAACACAACAGACCCTGAGTAACTAGCCTTAATTCAGCTTCAGGCCTTCCATGCCTCTGATCACAGTCTAAGTGCTACTTTCACAAGACCTTTATCAAACATTAGCCCTGGCTACTCCACCCAGATGAAAGATATCCTCAGCTGCCTTGTCTCCTCTGGTAGTAAGGGCAGTGTTATGGCCTGTCTAAACTAATAGCTGACAGCTCCTAGAGGTATTTACATAGTTGAAGATGTAGCTTTAGATGTGTCCCAACTACTTTGGGTTGTAAAACATGATGGACCTGAGACACAGTGTCATATTCTTAGATACGCTCCGCTTCCCCTGCCAGTTCTAGTAAATACTTTTTCCCCAAGAGTAAGAAAAATATTTGCCCCAAGGTGAAGGAAGATGCTGCTCTTAAGGAACTAGATTTTATTATGTACCAGCTGAGATTCAGCCACCTGTAGGAAGTAAAAACAGCATCTTTCTTCTTTGAAAGTAGTAGAAGGAAAGAAATACCACATCTGAAACACAACAGTGGAAAAAAACCCCTGCTTGAAGGTGCAGGAGTGGACAGTAGCACATGTGGGTTACTCCAAAGCATTCTGGGTGGACCAAAAAGAAGTTTCATTTTCACTAGTTAAAAAAGCACTCTGAAATTACTCTTGGGGCCAAAGGGATTTAACCTGAGTCTATGGGTTATTAGAGTGAACTGGAGAGCAACCTAGGAAAGGAAAAGTCTCCTTTCCTTATAGGAGTTGCAGAGGACACAAGAGTGGCTCATTTTATGCCACTTCCTTTCCTCCCACAGACTGCACCTGCACATCGAGAGCAAATCGAAACCAGCCTATTCTAAGCCATGGTCTCCTTTATTATGAGGGATTCAAAGCAAGAGCGGGGCTGAGACAGCATAACCAACACAGAAACTTGTTTCTCAGCATGATTTTCCCCTCTCTGGTGGCCAAGTCCTGGTTAGTACCTTCAGGATGGCAAAGCTAGCCGAAAGTAGGGCATGCCCATTAAACTTCCAATCCTCCTTACACAGCCACGACAGTTTGCACATGTCTTTCTCCTTTGGGTTTTAGCCAGAGTCCAGCCCTTTGGGGCATCATAACACAGCTGAATGGTTTAGCTCCTTTTGTTTCAGCTGACAAACACCCTAGCCCTCCCCCATCAGCAACAATACAACTGGAGCTGGGATTTGTGTGTCCTCTGAGCAAGGATACAGGCTTTGTGCCTTGCTGAGCTGTCTTTGCAAGGACTGCCAACACTCACAGCTGATTAAGCCTGCAGTGCTGCTTTCTGCTTTTCCTGCTCACAGACAGATGTCAGAAACAAGCTAACCGAAACAGTGCACACAGCTAGAGCTCTGCACCTCGGAACATTAAAGCAGACTATTAGGGATTAAATAAATTAAACCAGAGGGGAGCTTAACACATTCTCTCTAGGCTTCATTTCTACCTGGCATGCAGTTCTGGGTAAGAAACATCCCAGCGTTTCAAAAAGCACTATTCTGGCAGGTGGCTCAACTCATTGAACAGAAAGGGCTGTATTTGAAAAGCTTTTGCCACCACCACATGGTTGAAGCCACGAGTGCAACAAAACAACTAACTAGGAGTTAAGAGCTGCCAGCAAGGACCAGCCTGCCAGGGCAAACTGGGGCAAGCATTTGCAGGTTTTAGAGGCCGTGCCACATCACTAATAAAGAGCATACAACTATGACATATTACTTATTTTATTAAATTAGAACTCTCAAACATTAGGACTTGCAGTAAGCACAAGGCACAACTTACAGCTGGTCAGAACCTGTTAGTAAAGGGATTATACACAGCATATACCAAACCAGCCGAGGCAACCTGTTTTCTGTGTGCTGCTGTGGTCCTGGCTGCTGGGTTTCATCTCTGGTCAGCCCCAGAGGCTGCACTACTGGGGCTGTCTTTGGGCTTGACAGGTGGAGTCTTCTTCTTCAAGGATCTAAAAGAAAGCTAAAGTGCTGGATTGATGATCTTCTTTAGTCCCCTCCTTCCCTATTAGGTACCAGACATGAAAATAGTGAGTCCTTCACTGGGCAGATGCTCACACAGCTGGATCATTAACTGCCAAGTGCAATCTATCTAGAAGCTCTAGGCCAGCCTTCCTTTCCCATTCTTCTCTTGGTGGACAGACAAAATGTGGCAGCAAGGTTTCACGTTAGACTAAGGTGTTGCATTTCAACTGAAAGAAGGAGCCTGCTGCCTCTTCTCTGGTACTTTGGAGACAGTAGTCTGTTCTTCTAATATTCTCTCAGAAAAACATGTAGCTCCTGGCCACGGGCCAAGAGGAAAAAACTCAAACTTGATCATGAAATGGGATTCAGATGTAATAATGGATCGGAATCCCCAATTCAAACTCCCTCCTTATATGTTATCCACTGAACAGGAATCAAACTTTTATTGAGAGGTAAGCAACTAGGAACAGTTCTGGATGAGTGGTCATGACAAGTCAATCAAAAAAAAGCTTCCCAATGTGATTTCAACTGCAGCAGCTTGAATGCCGGATGTGAAAAAACCTGATGAATGTGTGTGAAGTATCACAATGAGAAGCTAATCATCATCAGACTTTCTCATCAGCGAGACAAAGGACAAGGCAGAAACTCCTGGTATGTGACCAGCACAGATTGCTAAAATTCGCACAAGTCGTTGAGCAGTAGCAACTCGAGTGCCTTCCAACTGGAAACAGAATGGAGAAATTATTTAATCAATAGAAAAGAAGAAAAGCAACAGCAAGCTTTGATAAAAGAAAGAACCAGAGCAGGCATCAAGTGGCTAGCTATAGAAAACCCCAAACAGGCCCATTTACTTCCCTAATGTTATGGAAGGTACAGTGTTGCCAGCTGGAAGTGCTGAAGGGCTTGCCAAAGGCACAGATTCTACCTGCTGGTAGGGAAGCAGTCTCTGAGCATGCAGTGACAAGTACACAGAAAAGTGAAGTATGCTGCTGCTGGATGCCAAACTCTCCCTCCAGCTTTTCAGACCAAGCAGGTAATTGGAAAGAGTGGCATATCAGATGGCAAAATCATCAGTGAAGCCACAAAGTTTGGCTGACACAAAACATTACATGGGCAAGGGAGTCACAGAGCAAATAACAGCTCAGGGGTTCCCAGGAAGAGAAAATGCAGCAAGGAACACGTGTACCAAGGCTTTGCATATCAGAGATGGTTTTTGTTAGCTTAGGCTTGGCTTCATGAAGTTTTGAAGTAGCACAGGAAGGACCAGATTACTAGAAGACTCATTTCAAGGACAGCCAGACTCCTGTACCTCTACTGTTCTTGTAGACAGTCTTGTCTCTGACACTTATGAAGGCCAACAGCATATGTATTTATTGTTACATGTATTTATTGCTAATATAATGATGTTTCTAACAATCACAGAGCAGTGGAATTCAGAAATCCCTTGAGATGTCAAAAAAGCACCTTACCTCCAGCTCACAGAATAGCATAGGACTGCAGTAGGCTTCTCCTAATTTACAGACAGCATTCATCTCAATGCTGCAAGCATTCATCCTGCCAACTAAAAAGACATTTTCCCACATTACAAGCCTCATAATCAGCAATCAGTGAAGAAAAGTTCTAGGAAATTCCACATCCACAGAACAATCCAGAGCTAATTTTTGGAGCACAATAGAAGGTAAGGCAACAGCGAGTAGTGCAAACAAAATTGTACAATTTTGGAAACAGAATTAGCACAGAAGTCTCATAATACTAACAGCAGGAATAGTACCACATCACTCTTCATGTAACATTAACATTCTGCATAAGGGATCAGCACACCATCAGCTTCCACTCACTTACCAAAAGTTCTCCTGAGTCATATGGTATCACAGAGTTGTCTGATCTCCAAGGAATTCACTTCGTCAAGAGAGCCATAACACAAGACAATGCTAAGACTCCTCTATTTCAGAATTAAGCCTCCTGACCCCCAAACTCTAGGGACACAGCACCTATATTCCAACACTGAGCAGTACAGTCTGGCCCCTCCAGTTCCTCAGAGCTGAAGCAGGGAGGGTACACAGGAAAGCACTGGGAGACAAAGTTTAGAGGCACAACATGGCCAGACAGTACACAGCAGTATGTATTAAAACTATACTTGATATTTTTGTAGCTCATCCATTTAGATTCACTTTATTACCACAGTATCATATGCTTCTCACTGCTCATTAAGATTATCATGAAATCAGATCTGCAGGAGCAGATAGACCAGTAGAGTGCCACACACACACACACACAAATCAATAATACAAACCATATTTAGGGATTAGGGACAGAGAAGAGAGGCCTGACTGGCAAAAATAAAAAGGAGAGAGCATGTGATCATGAGAGAACAGTGTTTTATCTAGGAAAATAATAAAAAAGGCAGAGGAGTTCAGAAATAATTTAAACAAAGTTGCAACAAAGCCACTGATTTCCTTTAGTTTGTTTCAAGTTAAGTCAGTGCCCTGTTTTAAGAAAACCAACAGTGAGTTGTGCTGCTTGAAGAGGAGGAAGAGGTGCCATACGTACCCCCAGTGACAAGAAAGCACACTTTCCCCAAGAAGAAGCTGGCATCCACATAAGCTAGGGAAGTTTCGACATTCTTCAAGCTGTCAGAAAAGTACAGACAATCCAGTTGGACAGGGAGGTTAAACCAGTGCAGCATAAGGAAAACAGGAATAATTTTCAGAAGCACAATTAGAGAAACAATGATGTTAACATCTGCTGATTTGTGAGCTTGCAAAGTTCTGCTTTATGCTAAAAGCATGACATCAGAGACCTCTGTAATACCCACAGCTGTTTAATAACCCATAACATATCCTTTCTACTCAAGACTCAACAGTTAGTTAGTTTGAACAGTGTCCTCCATGATTTACAGACACTAAGCATCTGAATTCATTAATATCCAATGAAACTTCAGCACCACTTTGGCTCTTTCAGGAAGCGCTTGCCCACACATTTCTGCAGCACCATCTGTGCTGTAAGTACGCAGCTGGGCCTGTCATTTTTGGTAAATGAGAGCCCAGGATCATCAGTCACAAGTTAAGTAAGCAATAAAATGCTGATTTCTGTGCCTTAGCAAGTCTTTACTTGTGGCCTGGGGAAACAAGTATAATTTCTACAAAGATGTAGAGCATAAGATGATAGAAAAGGGATCAATCCCTGCAGCCCTTTCTCTTTTGCCTAGAGATATCTGTAGTGCTGATCTATAGTGCTTGACCAGGAGTATCAGTGAACTGTGGACACAGACACAGCCACTTGCTGGTTATTGGGCAGCACGGCCCAGCACACATCAGACTTCTGCATGTTATAAAACTTCACAGCACCACCAGCACTTCCATGCAATTCTATAGACAGCCTCTTTCCAAAGCTCAGTTCGTTTTGTCACATATCCAGATCCAGAAATAAATTCTGCCTTCTCTGCTATGGCAACTTAGTGCACAACAGGCATGTTATTGGACAGAGCAACTCAGTCCTAATCCACTGCAGGAGGCCAGAAAGCCACTGTATATATATTACTGAGTTCTTCCACCACAGCAAGTCTTGGGATTGAAATCCACTATTCAGCAATTCCAATATAGTAAAAATACAGATTTAGCCATCAAAACAAGAAAGAATATTAGTCCCCCCTCTCATCTTTTTTCCCTTCTCTTACCTGTACTTGCTCTTGATGTCAATCATAAACACAATCAGATCTATCCTGGGTCGAAGATGATCCCTCTCTGAGGGTAAGGGGAGGGATGCAGCAAGGTGACTGAAAGATAACAAATTTGCCAGTTTAACCAACTAGCTTGGCAAGACAGTACCCACTTACCCATAATCACCCAACCACTGCAGCTCACCCTGTAGCAACTTACCAGGAAGCCTGCTAATTACTAAATACGTGGGCATTGAAGAGGCACTGTGATTGTTTAAGTGGTACTCTCATATCTCAGGCCCACTCATAGTTGCTGACAGGCACAATGGTAATTGCTAGACAAGGCTGGTTATAATGCGACGCTTATTAGAGCATAACAAGTCTCACAGAAACATTTTCTCTGTGCAGATCTCTATGGCAAGTCATTTCATTTAATTGTTACAAAGAGTCCTTTCTAACAAAGCGAACTCCAATTCTTAACAGGAATATTTTGCTGTAAAGTTTCATCACTGCATTTCTGTCACATTCCAGAGATACTGCTCATATGCTCACACAGGACAGGTGACCTTTCCAGGTACAGAACAACCTGAAACCACAAATTTGTCCCTAGAACAGCTTTACAGATGAAGTTATAACTCAAAAAGAGCCTCTATTATATCATTACCCTCCATTTTAACCCTTTTACTATGTCAGAAGCTACCAGGTTAGCTTAGGCATCCTTCAACATGGTACCACTGCTAATTAGAGCTGTTGGAAGAAATACAGGGTGGGGATTTTTGCATCTCTGCCCACTAAAAAAGCCAAACAACCACAAACAACTAACAACAACAAAACCCAAACAAGTGTACCAACAAAAAATTCAACTCTAAAAGGTTTCAGCAGTACATAACTGGATCTTCCATGGGGAAGAACATTATCAGTACCGCATTTTTGGAAGATCACCTTAATTTAAACTGGGCAAACAAACATCCCAAACATTCAGTCACTCTCACAATCCAGTTCCTTTCTGGAAGCCAAGGAAGAAACATTGATTCTGGTCTTCTTGGGGGAATATTACTTCTAGTATTTCAGTCTCAAGGACTTAACAGTTTTCTGCAGCAGCCACAGACCATGGCACACATTCCCTTCTTTTAATCCTATGTAGTTTGTAGTTTTGTTTGCTAGTCTCCAAATAAAGGTATCTTGTTTCTTCTGTTTATGGAAGATACGATTTAACAAAAACATTCTGAAACGAACACAAGAGATGAGCAAAGTGAGCTTGAAAGACACACTGCTTATTAATAGAAACAAAAAGCAGCTTATTAGTTTAAGGTGAAATTTAGGGAGACTCTTTGATGAAAGTATCAGATCACCTTGGGGGAAAGAAAAGGGACCCAGAAAAGCACTGCATTGTTTGGAATTCTGTTATATTTAAACCAACAGGACTAGATGATGACAACAGTCTCTAGATATGCAGTGCCAGCAATAAGAGACACAAAAAACCCAAGCCCTGTAACTCTTCGCCCAAGAGCTGTTCCGGACAGGTAGACCTGCCAGATTAGATATCAGATTTGTTTGTAATGTGTACAATCCCAGAGTAACACAGTGGGGGAAAGAACCCCACTGGCTTTGCTTTCCTAGCAATGTGTACACAGGGATGTATCTTACTGTGTAGCATGAGCACACAATTCTGTGCCTTTGGGCAGTTACCCAGCTGTACTACCAGCAGCCATCTAGTTATGGCATGCCACAGCTCAGCAGAGGCTGCAGGTTTCACATAGAAAATGGGGTAATTCATTTACTATTAGCACAGATATCCAAGATGCCACAATCAGAGCACTACAGTCACTCTAATTAGCCAGCAGAACATTAGCTTGGGTTGCTTTTACTGCATAGCCATGGATTACAGCAGAGAAATAACACAAACACCTTCTGAAGAGCTGACTAAACTCATTTGGTCTTGGCAAAAGAGCTGTCAAGGACATTTTATTGTAAAAAGTTGGTTAATCAAGCTCTTAAGACAGGACATGTCACATGGCTAAAGCTGAAATCCCGAGTGCATCTCGAGGAGGAAAAGCACGTGTGCATACAAACCAGAAAACAGCTACAGAGAGCCTCCAAAGCAATGGACATCTTTAAGAAACACTTGCTCTCCTGCAAGTACTTGAAGCATTGTACCTGCCCCATTTTGTCCCAGAATGTTTAATTTCTGTCTCTCAGGCGGGGGAAAAAATGTGTTGCTCTCACACCTTTCCAATTTAGTAATCAAACATCTGTGCAATATGCAAAAGGCAAGGGTACGTGCATTGTGAACACGAACGTGGGAAATGCTTCCCCCCCTTTCCGTTTCCAAGCATGCCCAAACTGCCTGCCCTGAGGACAGAGGGGTTCCCCCGCTGCAGATGCGGTCACATCTGGGCAGTGGTGCTCTCTAGCGTTCGCAAGAGCGAAGTCTCGCTCCGAACCGCGTGCTCTACAGCTGCGACTCCTGCCACGGGGGCGGAACCTGCGCTTTTAACCAATTTCAGTGCATCAGGAATCTGAAGCGGAAGCTTTCCGCGAATTCGCGTCCCAGCCGCTGGTTTGCGCCTCTTGGACCGGCTGGCAGCGGGCCCCGTCCGGGCCCGGGGCCGCCCCCCACTCACATGTTGATGCTGAAGTCCCTCTTCTCCTGCAGGATCGCCTCCGCCAGCTTCTGCTGCAGCGCCTCGTCCGAGCCCACGAGCTGCGGGCAGAGGCGACAGCGCGGTCAGCACGGCGCGCGCCCGGCCGCACGTTTGCACAGCGGCCCCGGACAGCGGCGGAGGGCACGGGACAGGCGGGCGCCCGCAGCGGAGCGGAGCGGGGCCGCGCCGGGGACAGGGGCGGAGAAGGGGACGGCGGGGCCGGCCGCGGAGCGGCGCCACCGCCGGGCCTACCAGGAGGACGCCGGCGTTGAGCGTCGGGAGTTTGTCGAAGGGCCGCAGCACCGACATCTCCGCGGGAGACGGCGCCAGCCGCCCGCCGCCCGCCGGAATTCAAACGCAGTCGCGTTCCGCCTTGCGCTGACGTCACGGCGCGGCCGGGGCGGGGCGGGGCGGGGCTGGCGGCTCGGGCGCCGTTAGCGGCGGGCGGCAGGGGGCGCTGCGGGGCTGGCGGCCATCGCCTCACGGGCTAGCCCGGCTCGGCAGGGACGCTGGGATCGTCGCGTCCAGCTCCTGGACCTGCACTGGAGTCACAGCACGGGCCCCAGGAGCCCCAGGGGTCACAGCACGGGCCCCAGGAGCCCCAGGGGTCACACCATGCGCCTGGCAGCGTCGTCCAAACGCTTCTTGAACTCTGTCAGGCTTGGTGCTGTCACCACGTCCCTGGGGCGCCTGTTGCCGTGCCTGACCATCATCTGGGTGAAGAAACTTTTTCTAATATCCAACCTAAATCTCCCCTGATTCTGCTTCGGGCCATTGTTCTGGGTCTTTTTGCTGGTTGCCAGAGCGACCAGTGCCTGCCCCTGCACTTTCCCTCAGGAGGGAGTTGCGGACTGCAGTGATGCAGGGGTACAGCATGGGACCCCTCTGAGCACTCAGGTACCACACTGCGTGACAGATCACCAAGGACAGCCGATCACCATACAACCCTGCAAAGCAACACTATTCCTGTGGCATCCAGATAGCCCAGGGATCAGTTCGGCCTGAGGCACCCACAGGCAATACTGGAGGGTTGCTGAGAGGAGGATACTGGCCTTGCCTTGGCTGTGCAGGGGGATCATGAACGACCTTTAGCTTCTGACAAGCAGGGCCCTTTCTCCAGGGCTGTGCTGCTCCCTGACCCTTGCCGTGAGCTGTTGCCCATTTGTTTACTCAAGCCAACAACAGCACAGGCTTCAGTAAAATTCCACTGTCTCCTTACATTGCAATTTATAATGTGAACTAATACAGGGAATCATAGACTCGTTCGATTGAGAAGACTTCTAAAATCATCAAGTCCAACCATTAACCCAACACTGCCATGTTCAAAACAGCCATGTCCCCACTTGCCACACCTTTTCAAACACTTCAGGGATGGTAACTCCAACACATGCTTGGCCAGCCTGTTCCACTTCCTGACCACCCTTTCAGTGCAGCAATGTTTCCTAATATCTGGTGGAAACCACCCTCGGAGCAACTTGAGACTGTTTCCTCTTCCTGCTTGTTACTTGGGAATAGAGACTAACCCCCACCTGGCTACAGCCTCCCTTCGGGGAGCTGTAGAGAGCGATAAGGCCTCCCCTGAGCCTTGTTTTTTCCAGGCTAAACAACCCCAGCTCCCTCAGCTGCTCCTCATAACACTTGCACTCTGGACATTTCATCAGCTCCTTCTCTGCCCTTCTATGGACATGCTCCAGCACCCCAATGTCTTTCTTGTAGTGAGGGCCTCAAAACTGAATACAGGATTTGAGTTGTGATCTCACCAGTACCAAGTACGAGGGAAAAATGTTAACACAGTTAATACACTTCCATACTGTAAAGACTGCTTGATAACATAGCTAGGGAAGGGAATTACCCTAACACTGTGTGGCAGTAGCAACTGGCTTTGCACACTCAATTATTCTGTGTGAGGTTTTGTGGCAGCTCCAGCAGGCTCGACCTCCATGCTGCCCCCCTCACCCCCCAGTCTGGTCAGCCTCTCCCCAGCCCAGTGCTCCCTTGCTCATGATACAGGCAGGAAGGGGCATGGGCAGAAGCACTGCAGTAACAGAGACAGGCTCAGTTTTTCTCATCCTGAGGTCAGTGCAGGAGGATGACGTGCAGTTACGTAAAACCTCAGGGGTCCAGTGGACCTCAGTGGCCTGTGGTCCACATTGCTGCATCTCCTGATCTTTGCCTCAACCCTGAGTTTGGCTCCACCTTAGTGTGGAAGGTGGTCCAGAGCCCAATCTGCTGCCTGGTGGTGCTTGCTCTCCCTGCCCTTTCAACCAGGCTACCTCCACATGGCAGGAGATGTGCCAGGGGAGAAAGAAGGCTGCAGGAGAACGAAGACACATCTGCCTCTCTGCAACAATCTGGAGAGGGGAGGCAAAGGGGAGAGAGACAGGGTTAACGCAAGCTGACATCACATGGCCACTGTGGCGTTTTTGATCTTGACAAAGGCAGACGGTTTTCCTCATTGCTAGCATGAGACAAATTACAGGTGAAGCAGAAGAGATTACAAGATATTTCTGTCTGTTTTTGAGTTTGGTGGGGGGAAGGGAGGATGAATTCAGGGCAGACATGTCCTAAGATGGAAGACAAGCAGATGCAATAAGTAACAAGAGCCGGCTCATCTGGGGGGATGCAGGGAGCAAATAGAACAATGTTCCTTTTGGGCTGCTGAAGGTGTGGAAAGATGTTTAAAGCTCTGGCACCCACCTAAAAGGTGTTTGTCCTCCTGTTGCCTGCTCTCTGGCCCCACTGACCTGGGTGGCTTTAGTGTCTGGTCAGGGACATGCTTGCTGTGCCGTGCTGCTGCAGGCTTCCATCTTCTCACCATGCTGGTGTCTGTTGACATTCAGCGGATCCATATGAGCTACCACTCATCCCACAGTTAGAAAATTATTTTTCATGGTAGAGGACATTGTAAGGAAGTGGAGACTCAGGTTGGCAATGTGCCTGCAGCTCTTGCCTAGATCTGTAGGTTGGCAAGGAGAGGAGGGGAGAGAGATGAGATGTGGTTGGTGTTGGAAGTCAGGGTGTATTTTACATATCCTTGTATGACCATGTCAGGTTGTTTGACCTCTTGCTGCCCCAGTTCCAGTTTGCAAAGTGGGGAGTAATGAGTTGATCTCTGCTTCTGAGTGGTGCAGGAGAGGTGAGATGGGTGTCAGTACACTGGCCCAGCATATAAGCAGAAGGGACAAGAGCAGGGCATGATAAGAAAGGAGAGAGCTCCTGATTTTACTCTGTGGGCCATTGTACATTGCTCTGGTAGCACAAACCATTCCACGAATGGGTAGAAGCGTATTGCAGTCAATGTGAAGATGTTCCGATGCTGCCAAAAAAACAGAGTTGACATCAGCAAGACTTGGCCTGGCCATCATGAGTGCTCCCTTGGAATGGGGCAGCAGCTCCTGCAGTAGGACTGCACCAGCCAGTACAAAAAATGTTAAAAAGCACACCTCGTCCTCATGTATCCATGGCCAATTTGCTGTATGATTCATCCAGTGGCTGCATCTCAAGGTATTTTCTCTCTGATTTCTCCCTTGATTCTCTCTAAGCAGCAAGACGAGCAAAGGAGACAGGCTTTGGAGATGGTCTAGAGAGGAGCACTGACCCCAGTGTGGTCCCAGTTGTCTCAGCAATGGCTCCCAGGTCCTGACAGCCCCATTCAGTATGAGTTCTATGAGATGTCACCTACTCATGCATTACTGGCTCCAGGCTGGCTTCTCGCCATCCCTCCCGGGAAGCCTGTGAAATAGAGCTCATGTGTATTTGATTGTACTTGTTCTCTCACTAATAGACAAAAATTATATCATTTGCAGCAAGTGCAGATTATTAGAGAAATTAATGACATTTTCACATATGTTGCTGGCAACATCTGCTTCCTCTGGCAAAGGCTCTTCACAGCTATTTTTAGACCCAAAGTAAATCAGTTTTTTTTTATTCTGCTCTTTAATTTAACTCACTATACAAATTTCCATAGTTTTTGATCAACTCGGCAAAGCTTCTCTAATGGGTTTTCTTTTTTGAAGATGCAGTAGCACCCAGGAGGTGGGTTAGTCTGCTTTCCCACCAGACTATCCCCAGCTGATGCCCTGCCCATGCATCCCATATGCCTTCTGCATCCTGCAGCAGCTCCCTCACCTCCAGCAGCTGAGCAGGGAAGCATTTCTGTGACCCTTGCTGAAGTTTTGTCCTCTAGTGCAGATGTTGAGGAAGGCAAGTTTGATAAACTCCATCATCTCCCATGCTTCTACCTACATCGGGAGAGTAATATTGGGAGATTGGTGTTGCTTTAAAGACAGGCTTGACCTGGGTCTGGTCATCTCAGAAGATGCTGATAAAAGGATAAAGGACACTGAAGAACAGTGAAAAAACTTGTTAAGAAAGACTGGAATAACACTTAACCAGGCCTGGGATTAAGCTGAGCTCAGTACATGGTTTATGCTGTGATTTATGGACATGCTACAAGCAGGAAGTATGTGCCTGAGGTTGCCTGACCATCTCCTTTTTTTCCAGCCAAGCCTTTTGTCTTTGAGAAGGGTTTCATGATTTCTGCTCTGGCTGGGTGGCCCTAACATCCAACCTGACCCCATGTTCGCCTTCATCATGCAGGTGAATTTGTGGTTGCCCAGAGATACGGAGGGAGTCAGAGGTTTGGTGATAGGCAGGTGTCCTGGGATGAATGGCTTTGAGGGGCTCAGTCTGTGCACAGACATTCAGAGGCTTCCTCCAAGCCAGGTGAAGGGGGCTGGAAGGCCCCAAGGCGCCAGGCAGAATGATATGCACAAGCTTATGCCTGGAAGACCTGAGTGGCACACAGCAGCCTCATCTGAGGTGGAAGCTGAACTGCAGCTGAACGTGTTTCCATGCAGACTGAGCTGCACTGGCACATCAATGCCTGGAGCTGTCTCGCGGCTTTAGCTCTTGTTGGAAACCAAAGGATGTGACAGCACCTGAGAGCCCGGTCACAGGCAGCAAGCAGATGTGTCAGAGGCACAGGGTCTTCAAGCGTGTCCCAGCTCCAGCAGCACAAAGCCCCATGGTTTTTTTTCTTGCTGTGTCCAAGGGTGCTTCAGACTCATGTGGGGGGAATTCCTGTTTGAAGCAAGAGAGGCTGCCACATCGTGACCTTGCCCACTGCTGTGGTGGTGGCTGCAGAAAGATGTGATCACCATTCCTTGTCACGTCCTCCCAGTGTTTGAATGGCAGGAAAGTGAGCCAGAGGAAAAAACGACCTCGTGAGTCAAAACCCTCGCTGTTCTGGGCTTTTGGCTGCACGAGCAGCACACTGGCATTAAGCCCAAGCTTAAATCTGGGAATAAGTTGAAGACTGGCAAATACACACTGGCTCTTATGTGCCCCTGAGGTGACCTAGAACTGAGAGTTGGAACAGTTGGCTAGGGAAAATGGGAGGAGCTTACACGTTGTGGCATGAATATACCTGGCCTGGCAGGCTCTCCTGAGTGCCTGCAGCTTCACCTCTGACCAGTCACTTGGATAAATGAATAGTCTCCTACATTGTGCCAGCAACCACTGACCTCCCTCTCATTTTCTTTGCACACCTGGAAAGCGGTTTTCCTTTTGCCCTCTCAAATGGACTGTCTTTGCCTCCCTAAAGGTTTGCTATGAGGATGCATTAAAAATATCCTTCCAAAGTTATTTTTAAAAATCTTTTTCTCCAAAGCACAGGTTTCTCTACCAGTATGGTCAAAGCTGTGGGGCTTGTGAAGCAAGCCCTGCAGTGGGATTAGTGAAGCAGTAACTGTGCTGATGGTCAAGGTGTCCTGTCCAAATTTCACTGAGGTTAAAATTAAGGCACAATTGCAGGCTCCACTCTGGCAATCATCCGGAGTGCCCACCTTACTGGGACAAACCAAGAAGCAGTTGTCTAAACTTAATGGATCTCATCCTCCATGCAGATATCCTGCTAGGTACAGAGGGCTTGCAAAGCCTATACTCAGTGCTTCTAAGCTGTTATGAAGTTACATCAAGAAGAAGTGAGGCTGAGGAAGACCAAAAGAGGATGAAGAGGAAATCACAGCGCATACCAGTCAGGTCCCACGGCTCCATCACAGCCTCATCTCTGCACTGGTGGATGAAACCCTGGCACAGACCAGGTGACAGACCCTTTCCATGCATTACCCTTTGAGATGGCAGGCGTGCATGGGCTCTGTCACCATCCACAGCTTGGCTTGGAGAGAGGATGAACTCCTTTGTGCCTGAAATACAACCTACTGGGAATTAAGACCTCAAATCTCACAGCTCCTGGAGTGTAGCAGACACAAATTCAGGCCTCATACATTTCAGTGGATACTATTAATCTGGAAACCTTTACAATAACCCACTGTGGCACATCTGCAGGGCTGTAAGTGTCAAAAACTAAGTGGGTGGAGCTGGACAGCACAGGCAGGAGAGCAGGCAGTTTTTCGGGCTGGAGCCAGTTTGATTTTGCTAAAACTCTTTTGTGTTAAACAATTTCTGGGTCATGGTGAAAATTTCCCTTTGTTAAAAAAAAAAAAAAAAAAAAAACACAAAAAAAAAAACCACACCCAAACCAAACAACAAAACAACCTCAATATCAAAAATCAAACCAGTTTGCATGTTCCCATGTTTGTGCTGCTGTAAAGCTGAAAATGTTTTAACAAAACATCTCTTGTCAGCCACATCAATGACAGAACTAGGTAAGGATTCAGGAAAAAGGTATTTCACTGAAAGCAAGAATAGTACTTCAGACAGCATTTTTTTTCTGTTTCCTGACAGAAGATTCTTTTGGTCAAAGTGTTGATTGTTTTAATTTTACATAAAAGCCCTGAAGGGACAACTAACCCCCCTTTGCCTCTAACCCCCCTCTCTCTCTCTCTCTGCCTCCCACCCACTGATGAAGAACCACCAGCCCCCAGTCCTTGGGCTGCACATACCGGTAAATCTGTGGAGCCTGAACAATCTGTCCATCTCCATCAGCTCGAGCTCACACACCTGCGCCCCAGCATTTCTCGTCCTCCGGGGCTGCAGCCGGGCTGCGGATGATGCGAGAGGAGAGAGAGCACCCCGCGGCCAGCTCCCTCGTGGCTCTGACCCGGGTACCATGTGCGGGGGAGCTGGGGATGCTCGTTGCCATAGCGACCGCTGCTAAAATACTCCCCCTCCCCGCGCCGGGATGCAGCCCGTTGCAGACAGTCGTTCTTGCGTTTGTGGGGGAAGGCCGGCGGTGGGGTGCCCCGGGGAGGCCGGAGCGGGGCTGACATTGCCGGGGAGGCGGTAGGGGAAGCCCCCGGGTGTCCCGTTGGGCAAAGAGGCCACGCTGCTGGCTGCCTGTCCTTCCTCCGTCCGCCGCGGCTGCTCCCGCCATCCCTCCCTGCCTGCCTGCCTCCCGCCCATCCGCGCCTGTCGCCTCCCGCTGTCACCCAGCTCTCCCGGCGCGGGGTCCCTTCTCCCTGGCACTGCCTGGCCGGGAAAGGAGCCTGACTCATCCCGGCTGGGACCCGGCAGATGCCGGAGGGAGCAGTCTCATCCCGCCGCCCTGCACCCGTGGAAGAAGGTAGGTGACAGGTGTCAGGGCATGTAGCGGTGCTTGTTGGGGATGCGGTGCATGGGAGAAAGGTCATGTCTGGGACCCCAGTTATCGGCCGCTCTGTGCCCCAAGCTGCAGCCTTGCCCCAGGGTGCCCTGGGGGTCTGGGGGAATCTCCTGCGGTCGAGGTGAGCCCACGGCTTGTAGCACTGCAAAATGAGTTGTGCTCCCAGCCATGCGCACGGGAGGGTTCTGGACCCAAATTCTCCTGTAGGCTGCTCCCAGCCTCCCCCAAGCAGTTTCTGCCCTGCCACTGACAACGTGGCCCCTGGGGCTGCTGTCAGAAGTGTACCCACAGCACCTCGGGGGCAGTGGGAGGTGGCATAGGGAATCCACGGGTGACATTGAAGGCAAGAGGCTGGAGTGAGATGCAGCACGAGTTTAAAAGGGGTCAGACAGCTTATTTATATAAGACATGGTTTTGGATGGAAGACCAAAGACTCTTTTGTGTGTTTGGGGGGATGTGGATGTCCCACTGCAAAATGAGGTGCTGAAGATCAACCGGTCCAGCAAGGTTAAGGTACATTTTATATCTGCAGAACTGCTCCAGAAAGCTGACATTTTTAAATGAAACCCCCTCTTCTCAGTATTTGCAGCCAAAATCTGCTCACTTGCCTGACAAAAGCAAGTTGCTTCTCCAGGCCAGCCCTGCAGAGGCTGGAGGGGGGGCTCTGACCCCTCATCCAGGGCTAGGCTTGGCCATGATGAGGACCCTTCATTGAGGGGGCGGGGATGGGTGAGCAGCATGGGGACACAGCAGGATAGGGCTGCATAGCAAGTAGACTGAAGAATAGGTTACTGGCGAGGAGCTAGGAAATGCTGGCTCTACTAGTGATGGAGGAAGGATGAATTGGGAAGTGTGTAGGGCTGCTTTTTATTGCAGTGCTTTTTTGGATGGCAGCTTCACTCACACATTTAGAAAGTGATGATCAGGGAAGGGAATGAGGTTATTGGCTTTCCTCCCATCAGCCTAGGAGGTCCAAGCTGAACTCACCTTCACGGTGTCCCTAATCCTGCCCATTGCTGTTGCCAGCCAGGGACAGATACTAGCTGCAGATGCAAACCCCCTCTGAAAAAGGGGTTTGCAGCAGCCTGAGACCCCCAGGATGTCTGCAGATGCAACTGGGGGGTGAAGGGGGTACAAAGGAGCTCTTCTGCAGAGCAAGTAGGAAAGCTGTGCTGAGGGGTTTCTGGCCCAGAGTTCAGACCCAGTTCCTGTTGCAGAAGGGGTTCGTGCCTAATTCCTTACACGGTCCCCTAAGGTGCGTTAAAGGAAGGCCCACAGCTCCTCACAACACCTCTGTGATGTTGTTGCAAGTTATGGTGGGAGCTTTCCTCAGGAGCTGCTCACCTGAGGAAGGCACAGGCAGCCATGAAGAGGCAGCAGCAGTGCCCAGATCAGATCCATGCCAATAAGTGGGAGGAAATCAGGCATTTTCTGCAGTTTCTTGCTTCTGGTAATAAGAATTGCAGCTTGTTTCAGATCTTACCCTGTGACAAAAAACTTACTGTTAAAGGCCCTCCTGGGACAAGAGGTATCCAGAAGATAAATGCTGCTGGGCACATTGGAAACAACTGATGGCTGTGGTATTTAAAAAAAAAAAAAAAAAAAAGCCTAGCCCCTGGTGTGGAAAAGGCATCAACCTTATGGGCCAGGAGCAGGGAAGAGGATGGAAATGCTCAGATCTATCCCCAGCCTCCTCTTAACCCGCCCTGTGCAAGGAATTTGGGGATATATAGTTATTGCAGAGGGATGACTTGGGCAATGGTCAGATGTGACAGCTTTCATCTGTCTGGAAAAACAGGAGTTTGATGTGGGTGCACTTCATTGTGTCCCCACTGAAGTCAGTGGGCATTTTGTCACTCCCACCAAGGGTGAGGGTTATGGAAAGCCCTCTTTCAGGACTGCATTTTTTTGTGCCTGAGTCTGGCACCACTGTGCTCTCCCAAGCGTGAGGGTGCCAGGTTTAATCCACCAAAGCCTTTAACAAGCAGCACATTTGCAGTGCAAAACCCAGAAGATCTGGTGCCTGGTGAAGTCGTAGCTGTGCTTTTTGTGCGGGATGCTTTTTGATCCCCTTTTCTGTCCCTGCATGATCCACACCTTGGCTGTCATTTTGGTGCAGAGCAAGCAGCAGAGCTGAACAGGCTGGGCACCTTTGCAGGTTGCAGTGTGGGTTTCTGTCTCCCTCCCAAAGGGTGGAGATAAGGGATGGGATCAAATGTGATGCCATTACAGATTTAAATGGCCCTAAGTTAGGGTGCATGCCCTAAGCATGGCATCAGCAGGGCCATAACGGTGGGGAGAGAATGTGCCAGGGAACCAGCAGGTTATGGGGCTGGGACCCCACTTTTCACCCCTCCAGAAATATTCAGCCCTTACATCTGGACAAGGAGATGTTTGCTCCTTCCTGCTCTCCCATTTTTAGCACTGGGCCAGCAGCAATCACACAGTGTGGTGTTGTTTTGTGTTCCCCAGGGCAACGCTCCTCCGGACTCACCGTGCACCTGGCTGGCCAGGGGTTCTTGGCAAGGCAGATCGGCTGCTCCTGGTGAGTGTCCCCCTTGCACGGTGGCTGGTGTGGTGGAGGGATCTCAGGTCTGCTCACAGACTGGTGCTGAACCAAGGACCCTGAGCTCTGGCAAAGCAGGACCTGAAATAGGGGTGCAGTAAGGGAGGGCTCAGTTCTGAGCCAGACCAGCTCAGACTGGGAATTCAAAGGGGTAATGGAATGTCAGGGGAAGCAGATTTTTCCCTCAAGCAGGAGGTGAGAAGCAGCTGTATTTACCCACTGCCTACCTTTAATCACTGGCAGCAGGGTTGGGGGCGAGCAAGCTCAAGCCCCTCTGTGGGGAGGGAGTAGGATTGACACTCTGTGCAGAGGTCCCAGCAATGACATCAAAAGCATTGGCCTCTCCCAGTGGATGAGGTGCCTTCATGTGCAATCAAGCATGAATCAGGTGCAGCAGGGCTGTGAGGAGGAATTGGGCACTGCTGTTGAGGCAGATGTCTTGTGATCAGTCTTGGTGGAGGTGTGTTTTGGGTGCTCCCACTGCATGAGCTTTCTCTCCTTTTCTCTGGCAGCCATGCCCCACTTCTTGGATTGGTTTGTGCCTGTGTATTTGATGATCTCCATTCTCATCCTGGTGGGCTTTGGAGCTTGCATTTACTACTTTGAACCAGGACTCCAGGAAGCCCATAAGTGGCGAACACAGAGGCCAATCATGGAGCGAGACCTTCGGAAGACACTGATGATTCGAGACAACCTGGCCTTTGGGGTGCCTGAGGTCTGACAAGCTGCTCATCACAGCCAGAGGAATCTCTCCCGGGTAGGCAGCAGACCACAAGCCTCACTAGGGATTGCAGTCCTGCCCTGGTAAAAGTGGGGCTGGTCATCACTTTGCTCTCTGCTGATCTGGGTCTCGTACTCATCACTCACCATTCTGCCCCTTTGATTCTTAGTCAAGATTTGTTTGGCTGGGCTTCCCATGTGCTCACAGATCTTCAGCCAGTCAAGGACTTCTGCTCCTTCCCATGGCCAAGACTGACGAGCCACTCAAATGAAATATCCCTTGTTAATCACTTGAGTTTGAGCTGCCTCGCATCTTGACAGGATCTTCAGTAGGAAAGGCACCAGGTTTTGCAAAACTATATAGAACCTTGTACTCCTATTCCCTAGGTTAAATCTAACACTGTCTGTCTAAGTCCAAGGGGTATTTTGGGGAAAATAAATGGGGTTTCAATACAAATTGTTGCTTCAGCTGAGCACTTCCCAGCACCACTCTTGATGCTAGGATGGTGAGCTTGCTGAAGCTCTGTGCAGAGGGACCAAGGGCTCAGTGAGCCTCAGAGACTGAACGCCTTTATCCTTGCTAAATGCACACCCCTTCTGTGTTTGTTTGGGAGATGGAGAGCATCCATCCCTACATCCATTCCAGACACACCACACTGAAATTAAAGGTCTTTATTAAAGAGGTTGGTTCGAGTCCTGTGTCAAGCTGAGAATGTTCTGCAGCTCTCCATGCAGGGTGCTGCCAGACTTACCACATCAGCCCCTCCTGATCTGCCTGACCTTCTGCTCCTCTGTCATGGAGGAAGATGGGATAGTCTGTGAAGCTACTTGCACTTGTTCAGTCTCTTGCACTGCAGAGCCCTACAGCTTGGATAGCCTCTCTTTCTTAACTGTTTCCCAATGAAAGCTGTGAAGCATCCCTCAGCCCTTTTTTCCCCTGCATGTTTCTGACAAGGAACATTGAGCCTGCTATCTAAATAGGCCCATTGTACACCTTTGCTTTCTGGACCCAAGCCGTATAATGTGGGTCTGGCACAAAATCCCATGTTTATAGACTTTCTGCCCTGTCACAGGCATGACCAGCCACCAAAGTGCTGTATGAAGCTGTAACACTGGGGCTGAGAGGGATATCCCCATCCTCTCTCTCCCTGACAGCCCAGTGCAACGCCCAGTGTGTACAGGGAGGTTTGAGAGAGCAAGGAGCCTGTGGCAGAAGGCTGTGTCTCCTTGCCTCCTACCCCAACATGCACCCTCTGCATGCATGTAGGTGCAATGGTGCTACCTGTGAATGCTCTGGACACAGAGGGAATCTGCCTGTCCCACTCCTGCATATCCCAGGTATGTTAGCTGGTGCCACCATCCTATGTGCACGTGTCTGTGCATCCTGTGCCAGCCAGTATATTGGCAACTCATATTTCCAGTGTCCTTCCATTGTTATGGCTCTGTGCTCTAGTCCCCAGTGGCTCCTTTCAGCAGCAGGGGGTCCCCAGGCCATCTGTGAAGATCTGCCACAGCTCCTGGCTTGTGTCACTCAGCCTCACCTCTGAACCTGGGAGCAGGAAGTTTTCTCCTCCATTCTCAAAGAAAGAAGGAGAGTTCATTGGGCTGCTGTGAGTGATTTGTACGGGGAAATGCAGTGAATGGGATTACTCCTGTACCCAAAGTTTTACTTGCCCTGGCAAGCAAAGGCTCAAAGCACAGGTGCAGCCTGAAAGTTGGTAATTCTTTGGGGATTCAAGTTAATTTTTAGCTCTAAGGAATAGATCAGAACATCCTGCAGATATCCTGGATCTTCCTGGGACATTTCATCTACCAGACTGCAATTGCATTACCATTCTTTTCCACACCAAAACCAGGCACACTGGCAGGAGCTTTCTGGCTCTGTTTCAGACAGAGGACAAGTCAAGTGTCCTTTCATTCAGCCAAGTAACAGAGACTGTGATGCAAGTACCCTAATTGGGGAGTCTCACTCAGCAGGGAAATGCAGTGAATAGGATTACTGCTGTGCCCAGAGTTATACTTGCCCAGGCAAGCAAAGACTCAAAAGAGCAGGAGTAGTCTGAAACAGATACATTTTTGTGACTTGGGGCTGTGAAATGGAAATGACCAGGGGCTGGGTTGCATGGCATGATGTGCCACCCTCGGCTGCATGGCTCACATTCCCTGCCCTCTGGTACATCACAGCCATATCTTCAAACACCAGCTGGGAAACCTGCTTCCTCCCCTCAACTCCCTGATCGGTGGGATTGCCCCGTAAACAGACACAGCTGAGCTGTGGGGTAGCATAAAAGCTCCACTGGAGCTGGGGGGCTTGGGGCAGTCAGGAAGAAGTTAAGCTGTAGGAAGGGGGCCTGCCCTTATGAGGGTCCCCTCTCTCCTGCTCTGTGTTCTCTTCTGTGTGCTGCTGTGCCTGTGTTGAGCTCCACACTGCCCATGACTCAACGCAGAAACTGAGCAAAAGAAGACAGCAACCAGGTGAGGGCTGGGTTAGAGAGAAACTAATTGTTCATCTCCTCTGGCTTACTTGTGCTGTTTAGTCCTGATGCAATCATCATTAAGCAGGTATTTTCCATGGCTATGAAGGACTTTATTGTCAGCAGTGTCAAAGGCTTCACCAGTGGAAGTGTGTGACAAACTGTGTGGTTGATGCTTTGTTTTTCTGTTGCTCCCCCTGGGAGCTGCCTCCCTCTAGCACTGGGCAGGCAGCGAGGAGCAATCTGCAGTGAGGTTTCCTTTACAAGAGGGTAGGTCTCCATCCACCTGGCTCCTGTACCAGCTACACTGTTGGGCTATCTGGGAATAATTAATGGCAAATGCTGCCTGAAAACTGTGATGGTTTCTCCTCTGTGGGATCTGTGCAGCCAGAAAGACCTCAGGGAAGAAGGAAATAGTCACAGATACTGAATTAAACTGCATAAAGAATCAGAGAAGGTTCTTAATGCTGGAAATACTACAAGTATCAAGTTGGTTTTTTTTCATGTTTTCTGTCTCTTTGCCCTTAAGGAAGCAGAGAACTTGCACTGTCCTGAGCTCTGCCTTCCACCAGCATTCCAAATGACTTGATGTGGGCCATTGGATAGTGATTCCTCTTCCACTTCCCTCAGCCCTGGTCCCCTGAAATTATGCAATCATTGTCCATGCCACACTGTAGGTGCTGTGGGTGCCTCTCTCCCTTTTCTTTGCTCCCACTTACCCAACAAACCATTCATATTCTCATCCCATCCCACCAACACACCTTTCTTCTTTCCTCCTTGTTTGTTGTGTTACCCTTCAAAGTCTCTTAGAGGAAGGTGAATTGTGGCAAGCTGAATCCCTCTTGACCCTGAAAATGCCACAAAGCTGGCAAAATTAAGAAACAATCATAATAATCATGATAATGAAGAAGCAAAAGGAAATCAGAATAAGGGAATGAAGCATCAACTTGGACGAACACCCAACAAGTGACCACTGAACTAGCGCAGTGGGATATAAATTGTTGCACTCGAATATGCCATTTGGGGTGGGGGGAGGGAGGGAAACTGAGAGGAAGGGAAAGCATTTCAAAAATTCAGATATTTTTTTATTTCTTTTTAATCACACCCAGTGTCCTTGGAAGCAGGCAGCACAGGCCTGACCTGGCAGGTCTGCATCACTCCTCCATCTCCTGCCATAGGACCAGAGCACAGGGTCATGTTGCGGGGCTGCTGGTGGCAGAGGTCAGGAAGATGCCGGGCAAGGGCAGGAGTGGCCATGGCACCCAGCGTGGGAGCGAGCCATGCGGGCCACAAGAGCCCCATTGTCCCAGCTGGAGGCGGGCTGGCCGGACAGGGCTGGAGGTGGGGGCTCAAGCATGTGAATGACAGCAGCCCCGGGGAGCCCTGCACCCCGAGACACCGCAGCCCTGACAGCAGGGACAGCCTGGGACCCCGGCCCCTGCCCTGCACCTCTGCTTCCATCCCACAGCCGACCGCCATGGAGGAGGAGATGGCCCTGCATCGCAGCTGCCTGTCCGCCCCAGGGAGCCCCAGCGGCCCCAGCCGCATGCCGGGCCCCTCACGGCGGCGGGACAGCCCCCTCGCTGTCGCTGCCCCCACGAAGCGGAGCTGCCTCTCGGTCACCCTGCGCCGGGCGGCCGGGGCCGGCGGCGGGCTCCCCTGGGAGCGGCTGCGGGCCACGGCCCCTGTCACCCCAATCCCTCCGCGGCCCCGGCCCGTGGCGGCCGAGGGGCCCCCGCGACACGGCAGCTCTGACGGGGCCGAGGCCACCCCGGTGGCGAAGATGGGGCTGTCCTGCGCCCCACCACGCTCCGGTGGGTCTCCGCTGACGGGATGGGATGGGCTGGGCGGAGGGAGGGAGGAAGGCACCAAGGCGTCCCTTGGCGATGACATGGAGCCCAGCATGGGGCAGGACCCTTCAGAAGAGGTAGGGTGATGAGAGGGAGGAGAGGGGCTTCCTCCCCTTGGAGTGATTTCCTCTTGACCCACACCAGAATTATGGGTGGACAATAGCTGGTGGGAGGATAGCCCGTGTGTTTGTGAGCCTGGCAGCCAGCAGGGAGACGGGCAGCTGTAGTTGCCATGTCAGGACACTTTCTGAATGCTGGAATGCCTGTCTGTTTGTTGGAAACCAGTCTGTCCACTGCCCAGCCTAGCCCGGGGTAACTGCTGACAATTACTTCTAAATGTTCCTGTAACCTGCGGTGGGTGCAGTTTTTGTCCCAGAGCACTGCAAAAAGAGGAACCCCAAGCCCTTGCCAAGTCTGCCAGGCATCCCACAGCCAGGCCTCCACCCAGGGGGTTTGTCTTGTGGTGGAGGAACACATGGTGCTCCTGTTATCCCACTGACTGGAGGGTCAGAGCATTCCCAGATGTTGGTGCCCCAGCACAGCATGACAGGAACACAGTGCCTGTTGGAGCCAGGGCTCACAGATGTAGGAGAAGGAAATGCAAAGCAGGGAAAGGGCATCCCCATCCAAAGATGCAAGCAGCCAGAGGCATCCACACAGCTCTCCAGGCACAGGCACATCCACAGGGCACATGGAGGTGCCTGCCAGAGCACAAGGGGATGTGACCTGTGTACCCCAACGTGGTGTAAGTGGGAGGACGTGTCCGTGCTCGCCAGATGCAGGCACACACATGTTTGTACACACATGTTTGTACACACATGTTTGTACACACATGTTTGTACACACATGACGCAGAGGGGACAGCGCTGGCTCTGCCGCTGTGCCTTGGGCTGACAGCCAGGAATCATGGTGCTGGAGGAGAAAAGGTTTCTCATACCTTCACAGCCAAGCTGGAGGGCAAATCGCTTTTGATGAACCAACACATTCTCAATTTCCTCCCTCTGGGAAAGCAGGAGGTTTTGCAATCCCCTGATCCTACGAAATACCTAGGGGCAAAGAGCACCGATTCTCAGCCCCGCCGGAACTAAGCTGTCAAGGGTTAAATATGCCCCTCCCTAAACAAGCAGAGATGCTGAAAAGGCTGGGGAATTGGGAGGGAAAAAGGCAAGAAAAGGCCTGTGGGGTGTGGGTATGCAATGGGGGACCCATCGGCAGCGGCCCCTCCAACCCCGAGGCCATGCCCCCCCCGCAAGTCAGGGAAGCTGGCGGGGGCCTGGGATGGAGCCGGGGGAGGTGCGCGGGGGGAGATTTTGCGGAGATGTTTAATATTCAGGTCACATGACGATGGCAGCAGGAGCAGCACCAGCATCCCCGCTCTGCTGAAATAGCCACTGGAGAAGGAAGGGAAGGAGAAAGGGGGAGAAGAGGACACAGGGAAGAAAGACAAAGGTAAAAGCAAGTGGAGCTTTGTAGCTCACCGTGCCGCTTCATCAGCGTCAGGCTAGAAAAGTGGGGGGAGATCCACTCCCTTGAGAGAGGATTCGGAGACAAAGGAAGCTTCATGTTCAAAGGTAGGATGCTCCGGGCTTGGCAGGGCTGGCCAACGCCAGAGGGACACCGCTGGGGCTTTTTGCGCAGGCATCCTCTGCCGTACCCACACGCTGCCCAGCTCTGGGCATGGGGGAGGGATAACCCCCGAGGGCAGTGGGGGAAATCGGTCCTGGCTTTGTCTTTGGTTTTTTTTTTCCTTTTGGTGGCAGCAGTCTTGTATGAAGAAGAATGAGCAGGGCTGGTTGTGGTGCTGGTGCGGAGTAGCTAGTGCCAGGCACTGCTTTGAAAGGAAGGGATAATCCAGCTGGGGAGTGCCCACAAACTCCTCAGCACCTGGCTTGTCCCTTGCCAGTGGCGGGCAGTGGGGATGTCCTGTGCCTCTCCCTGGGCATCTGCACAGGAGCCAGCAGGCATGCGAGCAGGGGCACAGGCAGCTGTGGTGGTGTGGCTACCATGGTCCAGGGGTGCTCGGCATCCCCTCGCCTTGTGATACAGCTGTGCCACCCAGGGGGTGAACTGGGACATGGGACAAGGAATGTACAGCTGGAGAGCAGCACCAAGGGCATGGCTGGGGCTGGGGTGGCTGGGCTGGGCATGTGCCCAGCTCCTTCACCTCCAGCTTCTGCATCTCCAGAGAGGCTTCAGCACATGCTGCCCTAGATTTCACTGCAGCTGGGCTCTTGCCCAAGCCCTTTACAGAGTGCTGAGGAGAAGAAAGGTTGCTGTCGGGAAGGCTGCAGCAGCCCAGAGGATTGGGATGATCTTCAAGCCAGGCAAAATGATCTGGTAAGAAGAATGGTTCGGTTCTGTACTCTGAGGTCAGGCAGTACATCCAGCAGGGCTCAGCCATTGCTCTGCCCATCTGAAAGAAATGCCCTGGGGTCATCATAGGAAATGAGAAGGGAAAGGTATTTTTTTAGTGGAGAGATGCTCAGTCCAGCACCTCTGCAGATCTGAAGCAAGGAGCAGGTCCTGATGCCCATGAGCTCCAGGGAGCCTGTACTACTGAAGCAGCTGCTTGCTTTCTTTCCTAGGAACCTGGCATCCTGGCCCCTTTGAGGGCCTGCTTCTATCAGCCACCTTCAGGTTTTGAACTCATCCCTCCTCCCTGTTCCATATGTACAGGGAGTGGGACTGTGGGTCCAGGACCGTATGGGTGGAAGGGGCTGGGGTGAGATGTGTTTGAGGATCGCTGCCTCCAGCTGCAGAGGGACAACCTCGTGCTACACTGGAGGAGAGCTGCAGCGAGGCCATCCATGTGTTATGTGGGGGTTAAATAGCTTTTCCTTGCTGGAAGCTGGTTTGTGGTGAGCACTGTTTGCAGCTCTCCCTCCCTCTTGCCAGACAAAGGATGGGAAGGCAGGGGGAGGGGATGCAACTGTATCTGGGTTATCAGGACATAGTAGATGTTGGTCCCCACTATCTGAGCCCCCAAGGGACCTGCAGGGCCACCTCTGTCCCCACACAGGTCCTGCAAACATCAGAGCATGAAGGGTGAGCTGCAGTAGTGGTGTCTGCTGCTGGCCACATATACCGGCCTTCCAGGAAGAGGTTCTGGGGTGGATCAATGGGTGTCAGAAGCAGGAGCTAGCTGGGACCATGGGGACCTCTCTGGGCACTCATTCTGGTTCTTCCTGTCCCTGCCTCAAAAGCTGTGCCTTCCCTTGGTCCGGTCACATGGAGCATCTCCTGGGAGCCAGATATTATTCCCTAAGTGCCCAGCCCAGGACCCCCTCATACCGGATCTGGGCAGCAGGGAGGTATCACCAGCTACAGCCCTCTTAAATGAGCTTCTCTTAGCACAGAGAACAAAGCAGCAGGGAAAAGGGAGGCCTTGCAAACAGCAGGTGTAAGTGATTAACCTTGGCTAGCCCTCTATTCATGATCAGCCATACTGGCTGTAGTGCCCTCTTGTGCATTCATTACAGGGGACAGCTGCGAGGGCTACGGGATGTGCCCAGGACACAGAATGCCACCCCTTGACCAGCCGCTCAGTGTGCTCAGGAGCCTTCCTAGCACCATTAGCTTTAGTGCACATAAAACAGAGCCACTCCCAGGAGAGCAGGCAGGCATGCTTCTTGTCTCAGGGTGCCTCTTACAGCTCCGGTCCTGGTTTTGCACACCCCAGCAGGCTGTTCCTCAGCTGGCTCCTTGAATTAATCTGTGGGAGGCAAAAGGTGAAAAGTCATATGCAGAAAGATGAGCCCTGGGAAAATTTCTGCAAAATGGGGGCTTCCCTGCCTGAGGCTGTATGGGAAGGAACCCCACAAAGAGAAGAAGGCAAGTGGACTAGAGGAGAAAAGCAGGTGGCTTACCCTGACACCTAGAATGTTCTGATACAAAATCCAGGAAATATATTTAAGGAGACTTTGGGAGATCTTTTCTCCTGGTCTCGGGGTTTTCTATAGCTGCCCAAGAATCTGAATCTGAAATGTCTGCCCTAGTCACTGCAAGCTCCTGGCTCCAACAGTGAAGCTTGCAAAGGAATGGTCTTGTATTATGATGTCCTCAGCAGTTAGCAACATCTCCTGGCTCTGGGCAAGGCTTTCCTTGGTGAGACTGAGGGATGAGTTATGAACCTCTTAGTGAGCCTTGAGGCTGACGGCAACTTCCCTCCTTCCTCCTCCCTGTGTAAGAACAAGCATTGAAGGAATAAAGGAGAGGGTAACAGATGCATTGAGGAGAAGCTACCACCCAGGCAGTGAAAGGGTCACAGCCCACATGGACCATGTTCTGCACCCATCCCATGCAGCTGCTCAGCTAGGCTTTCTTCCTGTCTTGACCTGTTCCCTTCCACCTCTGGAGTTTATTTGCCCTCATTTCTCCAGTAGCCAAGTGCCTCACTGGGCCCACAGCCCCCTGTCCCTAATTCCCTCATCATTCCATTTCTCTCTCTCTTCTCCCACTCTTAGGGCTAGGTAGGACCCCAGCAGGGCTGTGTGGGGTGTATATAGAGAACGCTGCAGCAGCATAAGGGGCAAGGCACAGCCACACAACCAAGACACAGGTGCTGTGGGCAGCCTGGGACAGGATGAGTGAAGGGTAGGGTGCAGGAGAACTGGCTGGCCTTGGCCCCCTGTGCTGTACCAGAGAGATGGGCTTTCCTGGCTCACATCAGCTTTGATAAATCTGAAAAAAGACAATGGGAGCCTCAAGGGATGCTTCATCAGCAGGAAGGGCACATAGTAGTTGTGATGGGTGTGAGAGAGAATTGCAGCTGAGAAGCACTTGGCGTGGCAGGCTGCCTCCTCCAGCAGCTGCCTGGCAGTGTGAGGTGCTCCAAATTGCCAGTTTGACTCAAGTCAATGGTCCATCTTGTGCTCTGGTTCCCCCAGGGTGCTGCTGGCTGCTTCAGGAGAGGGTGATGATAGTCCAGGGTGCCTTCACTCGGTGGAGAAATGCAGGAGGGGGGCCATCCTCTCACTGACCTCTCCTGTGTGGGCAAGGTGGAACAGAGGTGGCACAAGAGCCTTCAGATGTTACCCACAGTGCTGTACGTAAGTGGCTGTGCTACCATCGTCTCACACAGGGGAAACTCCTCCCAGTTTAATATAAAAGACTTCCCAAGCAGTGGAAAGGAGCTGGGTGGAGACACCATTGTCCCTGCAAAGATCTTTCCTTAGCCCTTCCACAGGATCTTTCTAAGGAAAGATGATAGTGGGCACATGATAGTGGGATATTACAGCTTATAAAAAATGTAACATCTTCACTGTGTAGAGCAGCCCTTGTGTCAGCACTGGAGCTTTTATGTGGCAGTGCCAGGCAGACTCCCCGTTCAGCCATCAAGCCTGCTCCCTAACCATGTCCTTGAGCAAAATCTCTCTGACCTCTTCTCAGTCTGTCTCTGCCTGTCTTGACTAAGGTGTCACAGGGACCCCAGATTGGTGCTATCAATCTCACCAGACCAGTGACTTCTGAATCATTTTCCTTGTGAAGAGGGGCATATGTCACCACCAAATGGCAGTTGCCTGCCTAGCTGCTCATGTCCTTTTCTGCTGCCAGTGGATTCTGATAAGTGGTGAAAAAAACTCTGCCAAAATGGTGGAAAGGGATAATTTATGTAAGATACTTGAACTGAAGTGGCATACAAAACAAATGAAGTACTTACCAAGCAAGAATGCATTCTGTCTGTCCTGGAAAAATAACTCTCTAATGAGACAAAGCATAGGGAGTCAAGTAATTAGAGTGGGAGAACCTCTAGTTTGCAGCTGGCTTGTATATGAAAGGTATTTGATTCCTATCCCCTTCATCTTCCTTTCCAGATTCATCCCTCACGTCTGCCTTCCTCACCAATTAGAGCTTTTCTTCCATGCCCTGTCCTTTCCCAACCTCTGCTTCTTCCCAGCGGGTGGGAGCTACTCACTAATGAGACAGAGATAAATGGATGAGGTCTGCCCCTAGCAATGTGTGCCATCACCCAAAAAAGCGTCAGGGAGGCTGGAATGCCCTCGGGGTTTTCTTTTTACACGATTGTTTTACATGGAAGAAGTGAGGAAGCAGAGATGAGAGAGGGAAAGAGGCAGATAATTACTTTTCTGATCATGATGATTAGTTTCTTGAGTATGACAAAAACCATTGGTCTGTGGGAGGCATGCACAGAGATCATGGCCGTGCTTTCACTTCCACCACTGTCTTCCTCTGAGGAACTCAGCCTGTGCACCACAGCCAGTAATGCAGCCACCCCTGGCAAGGGCCAACATGCAAGTCCTCATGATACATCCCAAACTCTGTTTCAATGCCAGGACTTGACACATAATTTTTTGAAGTCTGTTCCATTGCAAATTTTATGGTGAACTTGGAGGGGCAAAACACTGGTGATCCTGTTGAGAACTGGGAGACAAAAATAAGGAGACACACCCAGAGCTTTGGATGCCTGATTATCAGCCCAGCCAGCCTTGCTGCCCCTGCTCCTGCTGTTTGGAGGTAGCCATCAATACACTGCATTCTCAATGAACCCCACTTCACCTTCTCATCTGGAGTGGGACATAGAAGAGTGTGCTAGAAACTCAGGTAGATGTTGCTCCATGATGAGCCTTACCACTAAAATCTTGACCTTCAGTTATTCTCAATAGCCCTTGAAAAGGCTGATCAATGCTGCACTCTGCCCCTGTGACAGGTCAGCAAGGAGGCTGTTGTTACACCTCAGTGATGATTTTTCAATCTTTGTCCCCATGCAGGACCAGTGGAGAGCAAAAACGAAGCAGCCATGTCTGAGCTGGTCCCAGAGCCGCGACAAAAGCCAGTCGTACCAATGAAGCCCATGGGCATCAACGCCAGCTTGCTGGGCTACATCGGTATCGACACCATAATTGAGCAGATGCGCAAGAAAACCATGAAGACAGGTTTTGACTTCAACATCATGGTTGTAGGTAGGCAGAGACCAGCTGAGAAACTGGGAACCGTGGCCAGGGACTGTCCTCTGAAGCCAGGTGGGAGAGCAAGCCCTGTGGGGAGGGCATGAGGGCACAGATAGAAGTTGCTCTGAGGGAAATCAGAGCCTGAACAAGGCAAGGAGACACCTCCAGCCCCTTCCCCTGCCAGCCTGGCTCTGTTCCTTGGGCCTGCTATCATCACCAGGCTGTGGCAAATGTCACAAGCTTCCTCTCTGCAATCCTCAGGTCAGAGCGGACTGGGAAAGTCAACACTGGTAAACACCCTCTTCAAATCCCAGGTGAGCCGCAAATCTTCAGGCTGGAACCGGGAGGAGAAGATCCCCAAGACAGTGGAGATCAAAGCTATTGGGCACGGTAAGAGCCAGGCTGCTGGGGTGGAAGCAATACTGACGCCTCAGCATAGTCTTGCAGAAGATCCCAGCAGTCTACGCAAATAGTTCTTTGGTATTAGGCAGCCCTTTCTCCCATAGGAAGCTAAAGGGCAGTTTTAGATGGCCTCAGAGACAGACAAGACTTTTCTTAAACTGGGATGCCCCTGATGCCACAGCCAAAAGTGAGGGGTAGACAAATAGATTTCATCACCGAAGAGATTAGTCTGCAGTTGTGGATTAAGCCTTGCCATAAGTCATTTTCATCTGCAGTTACATTTAATGAGCTACACAAGTTGCATTGTTGGGTCCCATCCCAAGCCTGGTAGTGCACAGCTCCTCACAAAGCATCAGCACAACTCCTACAGTGGTGCAGGGTAATGAGCATTATCTCAGATCCAGGATGATGCGTTAGAGGGGAGAAGTTGTGTTAGGGTAGGTACTACCTTTGGGCCACAGACTGAGCACAAATCCATTTTCCTTTGGCAGAGTGTTGTAAGGTGGCTTTTGTGTAGATATTACCAAAATTTGGGGTCAGACATGGAAACGAGGGTCATAACTGTTGAGGCATGACACAAGCTGGTCTGATTATGCTTGCTGGGCAGGGATGAGGGCAGAGCTCTCTTGTTCCCCTCTGTGTGGGACACAAAGACATGTTTCATGAGAGAGCAAGTCCCCAGGGAGGAGTATGATTGTTTGCAATTTCTCCCCCAGTCATTGAAGAAGGTGGTGTCAAAATGAAGCTGACAGTGATTGACACACCAGGGTTTGGGGACCAGATCAACAATGAGAACTGGTGAGTTTTACAAGATCAAAGCCTTGTGTCCCAGAAAGGGCTGAAGTTAAGATGGTATATAAGTGATTGTAATCTGCTTGGCCCTTGAAAGCATCTGGGATATTGTTGCACTCGGGGGCTGATCATGGGGCCGTGGGACGGTGAAACCATGGGTCTATGTGTGTGATAGGGGTATGCACATATTACATGGTGAGTGTACAGAAACTCTTAATAATCTGTGCTGATGGCAAGATGTTTCAGGTGGATTTTTTTTTTTAATGCCTGAGACTGCTCTGCCATCAGAGCTGGGAACACTGTAGGCAGGAACACGAGGAGATTTGTACCTGTCTATTCATCTCTTTCTCCCACTTCAACAGCTGGGAGCCTATTGAGAAATACATCAACGAGCAATATGAAAAGTTTTTGAAAGAGGAGGTGAATATTGCAAGGAAGAAACGAATTCCAGACACACGCGTGCACTGCTGCCTCTACTTCATCTCCCCTACGGGACACTCGTATGTACACAGTCCCTTGTCCTTTCTCCAGCCCTTGATACCTCTGTGCCAGATATATACCCTACACTGCTGCACCTCAGACATGGATCCAGGGATCCTGCCAGCAGGACTGGGCACTGTTTAGCTTAACTCTGGGAGATGTGGGGCTTGAAAGGGTCTAAGATTACAAGAGGGGAGAAATGCCACTGTGTTTTTTGGGAGAGGGCAGAATGGATGGGAAGAAGGAGATGAGAACATGGTGGCAGCAAGCAGGGTATGTACAAGGGAGGGTTCACTGGTGCCCTGATGCTTGGACGGTCATTAGGATTAAAGGCGAGGAAGGTAAGAAGTGACCCCTTCCATCTTGTTCCTTCTTGGGCTGCAGCTTGCGGCCTTTGGACCTGGAGTTCATGAAACATCTCAGCAAGGTAGTGAACATCATCCCAGTTATTGCTAAGGCTGACACCATGACCTTGGAGGAGAAAACCGAATTCAAACAAAGAGTGAGTATCTCCTCTTCTGGATGGGATCCTTCCCTGCCCTGGCTTGGAGACGGGAGAAATGAGTTGTATCCTTCTTTCTGGGATTGCAGTGCAATTGCACACCCCCAGGGTGTGCACAGAGTCCAATGCTGGGTTGGTGGGTTAAGTCCTAAAGATGCAGCTGTTTATATCTCTGAGGGCATCTGTTAGAGAAGGAAGAAATGTGTGTATCCTTGTGACATCTTGTGATATGTTCTGTCATGGGAACCGGAGAGCCAGACAAGTAACTGAGGTTGGGAAGAAAGACTCATCATTGCTCCCTTGTGTCCTCACTTTACTGTGCACTTCCTTGGGACAATCCCTCCAGCTTCTGCCCACTGGAAGGATGTCCCAGATGTGTTTGCCTGGCCTTGCCAACTGCCTTCCCTTCAGGTTTGTGCTGCTTTGTGCTCCAAAATGTCTCTCTGATTAGGTGCGCAAGGAGCTAGAAGTAAATGGGATCGAGTTTTATCCCCAGAAAGAATTTGATGAGGACTTGGAGGATAAAACAGAGAACGACAAAATCAGGGTAGGAAACATTTTATTGTGGGAGGGGAAGGGTGGATGAGGAGAGCACCACATTTTGTTCTGCACTTCAGCATCATTACCCTCACACATAAGAAATAAACTGCTTTTTAATCTCTATTCCTGTGGTAATTGCAGTCTCTTTCCAGGGATATCTGTAAAGCAGAGTAAACCTAGGAAAATCTGCACAGCCCTATGGATCACAGTCTCCTGCACTCTGTGCTCTGGAAACACAGAGTTTCTCCCTGTGTTTAGAGATCTGAGTCCCCAGTAGCCTCATCTACTGTTCTACTTCCCAGGAAAGCTGCACACTTACTCCATTTCTGGCTTTTCTCAGTACAATCTCAGCCATTAAACTTTATGAATGTTCATGTGGCTTATGGGGAAGGATTATTTGAGTCCCATCATTCTATTGTAAAAAACTACAAATATGGTGAGAAATATTCACCTTGAACTATCTATATGAGCAGCTCTGGGCTGACAGACCCTCTGTTGGTTATGCTAAGGTACTTCTTCTCTGGTCATCCCCCTCAGAAATGCTGGAGGTAGGTGCAGAAAAGCTCTGCCCCAGCTCTGGAGCCCTTGGCACTGCTGTAAGCTACCCACTAAGCTTGTTGGGGTGCAAGGACACCTGGAAAGCAAGAGTCCATAATTCTAAGGATAGCACTGAGGGGTGAAAAGGACAACCAGTGAAGTTTTGCTCTGGAGAATCTCTCCACTTGGAGAAGGCCTTGTGTTTGTTGAGCTCAGAGGTGGAAAGGTGGATGGGGAACCATGGTGGTGCTGGTCTCTGGAATGGGTTCAATGGATCTTTCCACGTGTCTCTCCCCAGCAGGAAAGCATGCCCTTTGCAGTAGTGGGCAGTGACAAGGAGTACCAAGTGAATGGCAAAAGAGTCCTGGGCAGGAAAACACCTTGGGGAATCATTGAAGGTAAAAAACCTCTTGCTTATGGGAGCTGAAAGTATTGTCTGCAGATCACAGTAATAGACAAGAGTCCAGATAGCATGACCTGTGGCTACCTTCCCATCCCATTTGTGACAAACTGCTTGAAACCAAGCAAAAGGAGAATTCTCAAATAGCTTTGCCAGGAGGGAACAGCCATGGTCAATATGGTGCCACTGTCACCACCTGGCAGAAGCTGGAGCCACTCTGAACACCATGGTGTGTGAAGCTAAGCTCCTGAGGTTGCCTTGGTTTTCAAATGAAAATTCATGTGTGACTGCTTAGCATCTCTTAGTGTGTCTCCTCAATGCTCGATAGTGTGGCATTCAGACAGCTGTCTGTCCTTTCTGAAGTATGCAAGCTCTTCCCACTTGGAACCTGCCCCCATGGCAGTGACTTTCCCATGCTCTATAACCACAAAGGGGCTGTTGAAAAAATCAAACGTAACAATTGATTGCTTTCTTTTCAGTGGAAAACCTCAATCACTGTGAATTTGCCCTACTTCGAGATTTTGTCATCAGGTAAGGTCATGGTCACGCACCAGTTTGCTCTTGACAAGCTGGGAGTCTTCCCGAGAGCCAGTCAGAATGAAACAGCCCCTACTAAAAGGGAAATAAAGTAAATTTCAGGCAGTAAAAGCTTATGTGGTGTAGGGTTGGATTGAGTTAAAGGGTAGATATTCTAGTGCCTCTCTTAGTGACATGACCACTGTGTCAGGTAGGTGCTAGTTTTCATGTATGAGCTGCATGCCTGGAGAAAAGAAGGATACTACCACCCTCTCAAGGCTGCAAAAACTTCCATTAAGGGAGTTTAAAAAAATTCCATTAAGGTTGCAAAGACTTTTATTTGCTGCTGACAACAGGGCAGTAATAAAGAGGCCATACTACATCCTAGACTGTATTTCCTTCCAGGTTGAATGATGTGCTGGAACATATGAGCTAGAAGCAAAAAGCTTCATATTTCATTAGCTTTCATTGTCCTGTCTTATTTCTACTCTGTTTCATGAAGTTGCCTCAGCACAAATTCTGCAGGAGAGCTGTAGATCCAGGGTCATCTCTGTTCCCTATAAAAACAGCACAAAAAATAAGAAGATAGCAGAAACACAGTTCAAAACCAAAGCCTGTGGCTCATATGATGCTATTGAGACATTTGGCCAGGTACAATGCTTTGACATCACCCTACTTTCCTCTTTTTGTTTTGTAATACCTTCTGCAGCAGAGGTGCTTTTCCAAAGTCTTTCAGTAAAAACATGCTACCCAAATGATCATCACAAAGCCTATAACAATCCAAGCCCCCAGGCTGTGTATGGAGGTTAGAGATGATGCTCACAGCAGTGTTCTGCAGCTTATGATCTGCAGTGAACCTGATACACCTCCTGATGCTTCCTTGCCTCACCGCTGCTTCAGATAAGCCCCAGTCTGCTCTGACACACCAGGATGGCCAGTGGCTGTGCCAGTGGCACAGGTGAGAGAAGGGCGGGGCACTGGCAAGCACAGCCAGGAATTTCAGTCCATGTCCTGCATCCTGCCTGTGTGTTCTCAAATGCTGATACTCTAGCTCTCGGTTGTGTATGATGGCACCCATGCTATCCACCCATACAGAAAGAGGGTTAACAATAATTAGCTAAACTGACTGACTGAAAAATCTTCCATTTATTTTGGGGAATAAAATTATCATCAGAAGGATAATACTTACTGTGCTGATATTTGCTATCATATCCTCTTTCCCAACCCACTTTGTCCCCTGCAGGACCCACCTTCAGGACCTAAAAGAAGTGACCCACAACATCCACTATGAGACCTACAGGGCCAAACGGCTGAATGACAATGGAGGGCTGCCCCCCATGACTGTCGAGACAGAGGAAAACCACGAAAGTAACCTGTGAAAGACCCTCCCCCTCCACAGTCACCTGGTGACTCTGGATAGACAACCCACCCCTGCTACCCTTGACTCAACCATGGGCCTGTCTCTGAAGCATGTGGCACATCCTCCGTGGGAGTGAGAGGATGCAAGTGTGAGTGCGTGCGGGCGTGCATGTGCCTCCCTGTGTGCCAGAGAGGGACAAGGGCATCTTCCCCGTCCTTCCCAGAGTGTCCCCATTCTCGGTTTGGTTTTTGCACAGTGGACTGTCCATCAGCTTCCTTTCTCTCGTTTCTGTGTCTCAGCTCTGTATCTTGCCTGGGGGAAATAGTGTTGTGGGGGAAGGATTTCTAGGGGCATGGATTTTGGAGGGGGGGGCAGTGTGGGGCATGCTGTAGTCCTTTTTTTATCACTTGGAGACATGGCAAGGAGAGACTCTGGGAGAGATGGTGGAGTCAATGCATGCGTGTTTCAAGAGATGTCAGCAGAGGTTTCTCTTGGCTCTTCCATGGGTGTAAAGGCAGCTGGTTGGTCTGAGGGCATGGTGGCCTGGCATTTTATCCCCTTTTCTTGCTGTGGCTTTCCAAGGGGAAATGGCAGCTTGGAACAGGGTAGATGAGAGAAGACTGGCACGTTTTGTGTTTCAGAGCAAGTGACTGGTGGGAAGAGACAGTTCTTGGCCTGTAGCATCTGTTTGAGAAGCATCAAAGTACTTGGGGAAAATGGATATATTTTCCAAAATAAGCAAAACCCAGGGGGAAAGAATGTGTTCCTGCTGCAGAGGGTGCATTTGCCCTGGCCAGCACGAAGGTCGAAAGCCATGCTTGTGTCACAGGCATTCCACTCTGTGCAGATCAGACCAATCTGTGCTGGGTCACCCCAGCTCATGGAGTCAGCCCATGCCCCTGCAGTGGTCTCTCTCCACCAGCACTGAGCAGGTCCTGGCCAAACCCTTCCCCACAAGATGGCCCCTCGGCTGTGCGAGCACTGGGAAGACAGTGCCACAGGGGTTCCCTGCTGGGACCCTCCCCGAGGGACAGCTCCACTTGGCATAGCACCTTGGGCATCTTGGAGGAGTGCAAACAGCCATGGATTGAGAAGCACTGGGCCAGGCTGGGGGCACAAGAGATACCTCTTCCTCATTCTCCTCATTGAAATGGCTGCATTTGCTACTGTAGCAGTGCTGTTCCTCTGCTCTGTTACTGTCCCATGTCCTCCTCCACTCCTGTGCTTTTGTCCTCATTCCCTTTTAGCCCTCCATAGCTTTCTTCCTTCCTTTCTTTCCCTGTCCCACTTTCTCTGTTTTTTATCCTTTAAGTCTCTCCTTCATTTCTCCAAGTACTTGAATATTCCTCTTCTCCAGGCTGTTTCCTCCCTCTCCCAAGCTCTCATACCTTCTGAACAATGTGCTTTTGTGTCCTGCTGAGAAGCTGTTGTTTTACCTTTCCCTGGAGGGGATGGGGAGGGAAGGCAAGGACCTGTGAGCAAAAAGACGCCAGCTTCACTGAAGACCACATGCTTGTGTCTAGCTGGTGTGTCAGCCATTTTCTGGCTGTCCCTGAGCGAGGTCGAAAGTGTCAGGACTGTCAGGGCAGAAGGAAGGAGAGGAGAAGACCAGAGATTGGCCAGAGGTTGGCAGTGTCTGCCTGTCCCTGCATTTCATGTGGCTGGCAGGGGCTGTCCCCTCCAGGGGAGTTGCCAGCCACACTTAAAGCACACATGTGGAATGTCATGGCCTGGCACGGCAGCACCACGAGCAAGGGGAAGTGCGGGGTCTTGGGATGGGGGTTGGAAAGGCTGGCACTGGAGGGAGGAAGAAGAAAACAGCAAATGAGCAGCAGAGGAGGACTCAAGTCAAACTTGATGTTGGTTGATGGAGCTGTACGGGGGCCAGGGCTGGCAATAGGGTTGTCCAAGCCTTAGCAGAATTGTCAGGAGCGTACGTCCATCTTGTGGCTTTCTCTGGTGCTGTCACTGCAAAGCAAAGGGTCTCTTCACTCTCATTCCCACCTGTCCACACAAATCAGCCGTTCTCAGCACCACTAGGACGTGAGGGCCGTACCAGCACTTCCTAGTCCTTTCACCACCCACGTTCACAGCTCCTGGTGTTCCTGTGTGCAATGTGTGCGTCCCCCTGCACCAAGTCTCCTCAGTCCTGCAGGGAACAGGAGCCTTGTCACTGGTGCCAGCAGCCATACCATCGACCCTTGCAGAAACCATCCTGCCACGCTGCCACCCATCCTGCCACACAGCCGGCCCTCCTCAGCCCAAGGACATCAAAGACATGAACCTCAGCACAGACACTGCCAGGGCTCTGCTTCTTCACTGCACTGAAGCTCGAAGCCACGTCCCATCACCTTCACCCTGGGCTACAGAACAGTAATATTTATGACTTCTGGGCCCAGCCAAGGGTTAGGGCAGAGACACAATGCTGCTCTGCTTAAAGAAAGCAAAGCAGACCCATGCAATACAAGAGAGAGACTTTCCTTTGCCTGTAATGTGGGTTTTAAGGACAAGGTTTTGTGTTTTGCTCTGTAGGTTTAGGAATTTTTATTTCTTTGTAATAATGTGGTTTTTACACCCTGCCCTGTACTTTCTTGTCGGATCATAGACTACTTCTAAAGGATCCATAAAAGCTTGCTAAGAAAAACAAGCTCAGGTACTCCTCACTGCCATCTGCTCATGCCAATATTCTACTAACATCCCGTGTACCTACCAGGAAGTCTACAGACGGCAAATACAAAAAAAAAAAAATCCCACGTGGCATGACAACGGGACATACTATTGGGAAGAAGTGGCTGTGAATGGATAAGCTGGGAAAAGTCTGGACTGAGCACCACCAGCTGACTTCCAGGACGACCACAGCAAGTCAGCTGTCCCCTGAGATATCCCGAGTGATATTGCAGAGGGGAAGAGTCTGAACCTTACACCAGAGATGCCCACTCAGCTCTTCAGCAGATAAGCCGTTCGCCAGAAAAACTTTGCTAAGCACGGCAAATCCTGGACAACTTCCACCGAGGCAACCACGGCAGCGAACAGGCGTGGTTGCACCGAGCAGAGAGAGCCAGAGGAGCGAGCAGGGCTGCGCGTAGGCACCAGTGTCTGTGGTTCGTTGTGCGGCCGGGCGCAGCCGCCCCTCGCAGCGGCCATTAAAGCAGCCGAGCGCCGCCGCGCTTCCGCCTCTCTCCCTCTCGCTTCCGCCGCGCGCGCGCCGCGGGGGGCGGGGCCGGGCCGCGTGTGACGTCACTGCCGTCGCCGGGTCAGGGGCGGGGCCGGCGGGGCAAAGATGGCGCTGAACAGGAACCACTCGCAGGAGGGCGGTGTCGTCATCCCCAATGCCGAGAGGTACCGCGGGGCCGGGCGGGTGCTCCTCGCCCCCTGTCCCCTCTTCAGGGCCGGGACGGCGGGGCCCGGTGGCGGGAGGTTCCCGCTGGAGCGACCCCCGGTTCCTGCCCGGCCGCGCAGGCCCGGCTCGGCCCGGGCTCTGCGTTGCTGAAGGGCTCCCTGGCAGGGTGGGGACGGGCTGGGGCGGGCAGTGGGGAGCAAGCTTGTCTGGAGTCCGTAGAGCTGCCCCGTCCTCACCGCGGAAGCTCGGGGGCCCTTAAAGCCGCTCCATCGGGCGTCCTGGGTGAAGACTGTGGCTGACATCGCTTGTTAAAGTCAAGGAATTGGGGCTTTTTTAGGGTCACGCACTTAGTGACGCCAGAGAGGCAGAGACTGCTTGAGGCAGGAGTCTTGATCACTTGAATTCGTAAGCAAGGAACTGGAATTCAAAGTTCCTCTGCGCGGAGAAGCATCTCTCCATGGAAGCACAGCCGGCTGCTCAGCGCCCCGAGCAGGGATTGACAGACCAGCTTAACAGACTTGGGCTTCAGTGCAGTCGTGTTTGGGTGCTCCCAGCATCCTGGCTAGGGAAACGTAGAAACCCGAGGCCCAGTAAAATATCGAAGTAAAAGGATCAAAGGAGTTGGGTTTGGGTCTGGTGATCAATAGGAAAATTACACTCGAAAAATATGCTCCATCTTGTGTTGAGTTTGGAGCTGACCTCTAATACTTCAGTCAGGAAGGTCCTCTGACATGTTGAGCTCGTGCCAGTTTAAAGGAGTTTTCTCTGTCCTTTGAATCCTGGGCTGCACCAAAAGCAGTGGCCAGATGGTCAGGGGAGGTGATTTTACGTCTGTATTCCACTCTGGTGTGACCTTACCTGCAGTGCTGCATCCAGCTGTGGGGTCCCCAACATAAGAAGGACATTAAACTGTTGGAGCAAGTCCAGAGGCCGCCATGAAGTTGGTAAGAGGAATGAAGCACTTCCTCTATGAAGACAAGCTGAGAATGTTGGGGCTGTTCAGCCTGGAGAAGAGAAGGTTGTGTGAAGACCTCATTGCAGCCTTCCAGTATCTGAACAGGATCTACAGGGAAGGCACAGAGGGACTCTTTGTCAGGAGCTGCAGTGCTAGGACAAGGAGTAATGGGTACAAGCTGAAAGAAGGGAAATTTAGGCTAAACATTAGGAAGAAATTCTTTACTCTGAGGGTGGTGAGGCACTGGAAGGGGTTGCCCAGATGAGCTGTGGGTGCCTCAGCCTGGGCAGTGTTCAGAGCTGGACTGGATAATGCCTTGAGCAAACTGATCTAGTGGAAGGTGGCCATGGCAGGGAGGTTGGGACCAGGTAATCTTTAAGATCCCTTCCAAGCCTTAACATTGGCTTGAGATCATAAAACCATACATTCTTTGAGGTGCTGCTCAGTCACACGTGAGGGCAGTGTGGCTCCACGGGGTGCACAGCCTCCTGTGACAGCCCTGGACAGGCATGCAGGTGCAGACCGGTTCAGCAGCCTCGTTACTCTCTGTGGTGGTGGCTGCGTGTTATTCGCTTGTGCGAGTAGCTGCAAAGCAGTAAACATTACAATGACTGCATAGGAATTCTTTCCAGTGAGGTAAAAATACGTGAAATGCTGCTACAAGACGTGACTGGGGGAGTGCTCTGTAAAGTTGGTTGTATTTAGCTTAGCATATATGTTTCCCCCTTGCATTTTGGAAATGGAAAAAAGCTTTGCTGTCTCGTAAATCTGTCCCTTCCAGCCAGTCTGAGAATCTCCATCTAGCTCAGCTATGAAGTAGTGTCCCAGTAGAATTTCTTGGTCAGGTTGTTTTTTCTCATCAAAGCTAGACTTTTCACTAGTCTTCATTCTTGGGTAGCTGCATTTTTCATATACATCTACAACATTCTTCTCTAAAGAGCAAACTACCTGAGACTATAGGGTATTTGGTTGTTTTTCCATATGGTGGCCCTGAAGATTCCTCCCTTCCCCAAATAATTGCACAGTTTCCTGACTTTATTTGACTTCTACAGTATGCTGAGCAGAATTCATAAGGATTATTTTAGATCCAGCCGGTTCAGGTTTGTGTTGGTTTGGGGTTTTGTCACTTTGTTTTTCATGCTCTTGAACCATAAAACACCTTGGAGTCTTCTGCCACTGTAACACACTGAAGGTTTATCACCCTCGAGGTTCTTTTGTTTATTCTGCAGATTTTCTTACTATGTGGTATGTTTAGATCTGCACAGTAGACTCAGTGAGATGCTTTTTCAAGATGACTAATTTTTTTCTGAAATTATATTTCATTTTTCATGCAGCTCTATACCCCTGACCCTGCAGTGTTCACAATTCTCATCTGGGTTTGTGTCACTAGGAAACTCTGCTCATGTTCCCATAGATATCCAATAATATCTTTTTTTGCTGACTTTGCTGACTCATTGCTTCATTTCTTAACTTGGTACTGTTTACTACAAAAGCTGCTTAAGTCACGTGAGGCAGGGTGAGCAGTGCGGGTTTCAGTGCAGCCACTTCCTCAGTTAGCACAGTGGGTGTGGTGTCACGGCAGTGCTATTTTCCAGTGCAGTGGACTTGATTTGAGCATGGACTGGGGAGAGAGGATTGCTCTGAGAATACACCTTGGCGCATCAAGGGGATGGTTCTGACAGCTCAGCCCTTTCTGTGCCCTGATCTTTGGGCTGAGGGTCTTTGTGTGTAGAGTGGAATTCCTCAGTCTGACACCTTTGGGGATAGAAACCCCCCTGTATATTAAAGGTGCCCTTGTTGAAGGAGGGGCTTGTCTCAGATGAGAGGATGAATTCTTCCAGTCCGCATAAATCATCCCTCTCTGTTTGAAGTCAAAATGGCGGGGCCCACAGCAGAACTTCGGGATAATATTCAGAGTTTTGCTGTGCTATTCCCTTCCCTGTGTGGTGAGGGTATGTGTCAGAGCTGTTACCAAGTTTGTCTCTCCAATCTGTCTGATTTCTTTCTGCAGTGTCCTTAAACAGTGCAAAGATGTGGAGCTGTCCTTCAGTGACGTGACAGGCAAGCCTGAAATCTTCAAAGGCACCAAGAAAGGAATGCTGTATCTCACCCCTTACAGGGTAAGTCTGATGCCAGGAGGGTTGCATCTTTCTCAAGGGATCTTGTAAACTTTAAACCAGAAACCTAGTTGATGACAGAAGAAGGGATTTTTGTTGTGGAAGGGACCACTGACAGCACTACGTAGAAGGAAAGGTGGAAATGGGATAGTTCATACCTATGTCATGATCCCAGTCACCTACAAAGGCACATGCAGCCCTGGAAATCACTGTCTAGATAATATATTTCATGTAATGTGTCAGTCAATGATACTTCCTCTGCAGACTCTCATAGATTATCCTTAAAAAGCAGAACAGTAAAGCTCTGTAAATGTGCCGGTGTGTTTTAAGTGGTTTATTATTTTGGAATATACATGCCTCAGGTGAGTGAGCCATGTGCCATCAAATCTGTTTGGGATCCCCAGTGTTAAAGCTGTGAAATAATTTAATGCTCACTCGTACTAGAGGTTAAGTTACCCTCTTTTTGGATGCTGATACAATGAGACCTCCATCATGACTCTCTCTATTGAATTCAAGTAATTCAGAAGCATTCCCTACTGTCTTGCAGGTGATCTTTGTGTCCAAGGGCAAGGACCCTATGCTGTCCTTCATGATGCCATTCTATTTGGTGAAAGGATGCTCGATCGAGCAACCTGTTTTCTCTGCCAATTACATCAAAGGACAGATCCAGGCTGAGGCTGGAGGTACGTGCCAGTGCTTTGTAGACTGAACTCTTCCAAGCATCACAAGGCCATTTTTGCTGAACACCAGACCAGTTTATGTGCGCAGGAATGGCAGAGTAGCTGTGGTGGTATAGCTGGTGTGTCCACACTGGGCTAACTCCCCTCTCCTGCGCTTTAGGGCACTGCTGCCGTGTTACTTCCTGCCCGCAGGCCAGGGACTGACTTGCCCAGGATGACTTTTATGTAATTCTTTAACTTCTGTCTTGCTTTTGTGTATCATGTTTACTCACTTTCCCAATGTGCTTGTTTTTCTCCTTCCTTTGACCTGAAAGGGTGGGTAAGTGGCCAAGGCACCAGTCCATGCTATTGATAAACAGAATTAGAATTAACAACCAATTCTGGTTTTTGGGAAGTCAGGAGCCCCTTGGGTATGGTTTGCATGGATCTGGGAGTCTGCTGTCCGTCATTGATTTAGCTTTGATCCCAATTTGATAATGAAGCCACAGTAACACTTCAAAGAGGTGTTTATGACCAAAGATGGGGAATTGCAAAAGATAAACAGGGATTGGAAACATGGCTTTTGGTTCAAATTTCTTCCCTCTTCAGCCCTTTCATGTGTATTTTCATAGCATCTAAAGTGTTTATTCTTTTTGTTTTCTGTTTGTAACAATATCTTAAAGTGACTGGGTCATCTGGATTGTGGATCAGCCCACTTTCTTGGGCTGCAGCCATACTAGGACAGTGATTTTATAGAGGTGAATCTCCAAAGGAATGACTTTATCCATGATGGACTCTTCTGATATTATACTTTATTTCTAGTTTGTCCCCAAGAGACTATCTCTCTTGATATGGATTTAATTGTTAGACAAGGAAAACCACCAAAACTCAAAGCACCTTCCACCCAAAAAAAACACCGAATCCCAAAAAGCCCTAGGAAAGCAAAGCACTCTTACTTGCCTTGCAAGACATTGCCTACTTGATTCTTTTTCCCCTGAGAAATTGCTGTTATACCTCAGCATTTAATAATCTGTCTGAGCTTCTGTGTGTCAGTGAGATTAAAGATGTTGCATTTTATTTAAATCCTAGCTTGAGTTGCAGATCCTGATCTGTAGTTCACTGAGGATATCAATAAAACTTCATCTGAGGGCTTTCACTTAATATCCTCAGTGAAATAAATGCTCCATCTTTACACTGTTCTTTATTAGGTTCCATTAAACCTTTCAGGAAAGAACAAAATAGCCTTGTATTCAGAGTAGGCTGCTTCTACATGACTATACCTTTCAAAGGGTAAAAAAATAAATTCCTGATCGTCTTGAGATATTATTTTGGGGGATGTCTGATAGCAGTGTCATGACTCTTTCTTCCTGGCAATAAGATGCTAAATAGTTTTGAAATAAAGAAGAAAAAAAATAGTTGAAGTATAAACAATTTTGCTGTCTTGGATTCAATTCTAATTCTCTCTCCTAGGTGGCTGGGAAGGGCAGGGGACATTTAAACTGACTTTCAACAGTGGAGGAGCCATTGAGTTTGGACAGCTGATGCTGAAAGCTGCTTCTAGTGGTAAGGGATTTTCAGATCCCGTGGTTCCCCCATGGCTGGCTGAGCTAGTAAGCAAATTGTGCCCGATCTGAACTTCATGGGAAGGGGGGTACCCTAGGCCCTCTTCCACAGCAAAGTTTTTTTTTTTCTTTCCAGGGGAACTTTTGGTTTCCCTTTCAATCCTTTTTCTTTATTTCATCTTAGTGCTTTGTGCAGTCAGAATGTTCTGGGGTTTGGGCTTCTGAGATGGACCACTTTTTTCTACAGAACCTTATTTCTACTGGAAAAAAATTGAAATATGTGATGGTGAAAATTGCTTCACTTAGCTGCTTCTCTCAGCTCAGTTCTAAAATAGTGCAGTAAGATGGGGAAAGCTAACATGCACATTTGGAGAGGAGAAAATAGGTTTTAAAAAACAATTTATTTTTAAAATTTTCAAATGGAGGAACAAGAACTTTTTTTCCTGATAAAGTTTTGGGTTTTTTTTAAATGTGTGTTTTAAAATGTACTTGTTTTCAGAACGAAAGTATATTAAAAAATGAAAACACACTGTACTGCTACTTGCTTTAGAATGTTTTTTTCTTCAAACAGTGGGAGCTCTGTGGTGGGACGGGGACCTGTGAGGTTGTATTTTTGCAGCTGGTTTCCTTCAGCACTCTGTGACTAATGTTTCTTAGGCACAGTACTATGCCAGGACTATATAGTGAATCTACATAAGGGGAAACAGTTCTGCATTAACAGGACTATTTATATTTTATTCTCTACATTTAGTTTTAAGAAAAGATGTCTGGCTTACTAAACATGTATTCCTTAGCTTCCAGTGGCGTTCCTCTGCAGAACCCTGGCTATGGATACACCCCTTTTCCCGGAGGATATGCACCCGCCCCGCCTGCCCCCGGGGGCTACTCACCTGTTCCGGGAGGCTACGCTGCCCCTCCGCCCCCAAGCGGACCTTATCCCTATGCACCACCTCCAGTGAATGCCTACGGACCCGCTCCACAGCCCACGGCATATCCGTACGGCCAGACTCCAGGTTCGGAAGTTGTGTAATGACGACTGTGTCTGATGTTAGCTGTGAAGAAATGACAGTGCTGTGGTGAGGGTTACTGTGAGGGTTGCTGTAGTTTTGTCTCCGTCAAGGATCCTTGTCCTTGCAGAAAGCTGTCACATGCTATTGATCACACCCATGTGTCGCTATAGTTCTAGCTACATGAAAATGTGGTTTGCAAATTGTGCTGCTGCTTGGTAGAGAATTACTGCCTGCTGACATGACAGGCTTTAGCAAATTATCAAATCTCTGCTGTCTGCATCCCTGCCAAGCCTGGAGAGCTTCCCTTACCACTGCTCTCGTCCCCAGCTAATGTACTGTCAGGCCTGTGAGCTCTCTGTCCCATGGTCTGTGGTCCAAAGCATCAGCCTGGTGTTGTCTTTTTCAGGTATTTACCCACCACTTCCAAACATGAACCCCGTGTACATGCCACCTCCACCACCCTACTCTGGGGCTCCTCCTGCAGGACCCTCAGCTCCCCCAGCCTGGGTGAGCCCAGGAATGCCAGGTAAATGGGATTGGGCAGTTGCCAGGGGCTGGGTGCAAATGGTACCTGGGGTCTTGGGCTGAGGGTGGCATGGGCACAGCATGGCGTGGAGAAGCTGTTGTTGCAAGAGCTCCAAGTCTTCTGTAGGGAGCTGCTCTGCCTTGCCCTGCACAGCTTGTGGTCAGCCCTAGCCACCTTTCCTGAGCTGCTCTGAGTTCTAACCCAGCTTGCTGCAGTTCCTCTTGGCTCCTCGGACCTTTGTTGCCTCCTTGGAAGAGGTGAAGCTGGGGAGAAGGCTCTGGGGCTAGGGCCATTACCTCAGATATTTAAGGTGGCTTCTTTTCCTTCCTTTCCAGGAGGCAGTAAGGCCATGGAAGCAGCTTCCAGTGCATATTACAACCCTGCCAACCCACACAACGTGTACATGCCCATGGTGAGTACCATGCCTGGTCTTCATGTGCCTACTCCCTCCTCTGTCACTAGCAGAGATGGTGCTTTGCTTTCTTACAAAGTCTAGTGTACCTTCATGTTGAACATGCCCAGAGTATGCATTTCTGTGGGAGGGAGGCTCCCATGAGGAAGACTGGTGAATTTTTCAGTTAGCAAAGGAGGAAGGCCTTAAGATTGATCCATTAACAGCCATTTACTTCCTGTCTTATTCCTAAAGGCATAACAGACTTGCATGGGCACAGAGAAAACACAGAGCTCTCTGCATCCATTGGGCCTGAAAATGAGGAGAGTTAAAGAAGAATAGGTCATTTAAGGACGATGGCATGTGGGTTTCTGTTTTGCTTTCTTTCTGGGCTGCATGGAGACAGGGAGGTCTCATACTGTTCAGTCAGTGGCAGCCAGTAGGTTGTCTGTAGCCTCCATCTGGTACGTGGCAGTCTGGCTGTGCCCCTCACTGCCTTGCTTGGCTCTGGCAAGCTGGAGACTGATGGAGCAGCAAAGCTGGCGCTCAGCCCAGGGTTTGCTGTCTGCTGGGTCAGAGCTATGAGCTTCAACAGGGACAAAGCCCTGGAAGGGAAGGGAGAATGGCATTTAAAACAGATTAAATGATCCATTTGCAGTAGACCGTGTTACCTGGTTTTGAGGGGACTTTTCCTAGAAATGTTACGGAGACAGCATGAGTCATGGAACATAGCTGATACTACAGAGGAATGGTGTGATGAAATGACAGCTTAAACCACAGAACTTGGTTCTGTCTGTAGCTCACCACAGGGCACTCATTTCTGGTGAGCCAAGCCTGGCAATGCCTGGGAAGAGCTGGTCATAAAACAAGCATGGTTGTTGACTCTACTGTATCTCTTTCCAGGATCAGCCACCTCCTTATGCACCTCCTGAGGATAAGAAGAACAACTAGCAGAAGGAAATTGCAGCCAGCCTCCCACATTCTCTCTCTCTGAAGACAACTTGGCTGTTAGTCCCCCTCAAGTTAGCATATCTCTAGATCTCTCTTTCTCTACAGTAGATATAGTGCTGGGCAGCTGAGCACCTGCCCTCATTAAACATTGAGTCAGTGGCAATACAAGGCAGGACAACACTTTCCTACTTACTTGCTTTATCTCGTGGGGTCGAAGGATTAACCTTTTGCCCTGCCATTGGCTTGAGGAGAGAGATGGACTTATTAAACACTATCACATGACTAATCTAGGACTAAAATATGAAGGCTCTGGGATCTTGTTGGAGTAAAACAACTTGGAATGCCAAACTTTTGACTTCTGAAGCACCATCCAGGAGGAAAGGTGTAGAGAGCTAAGAGGTTCCATGCACAGATCCTCTGGTGCCCTATAAAGGAGTTAAATTTCCTTAAATTCTAGGGCAGTTCAGTGTGAGATGGGACTTTGGAAATCCTGTATTGTTTTGGAAGTGTGTGGCATTCTGGACTAACAGTTGAGGGGTCGTGACCTTAGGAAGTGCAAAGAGATGCTGAAGCATTTGGCTACCCAAGAGGGAAAGGGATGGGTCCCAATCAGCCATTGAATAGAGAAGCAAACAAAGCCATTGAATAGAGAAGCAAACAAAGGTGTGCCTCAGGGCAGTGAGCTCATGGACTGGCAGGCCTGAGGATCAGTCTGTCTTTTCCCTGTCCAAGCAGGCCCCATATCTGTGCAATGATCCTGTGTCAAGCAGCGTTCCTCAAGCATAATGGAGTCAAGTGAGCATAATGGAGTCAAGCACTGCACAGGAGGCTGCCTGCCTTGGAGCAAAATATGTTACATAGGCAGATGACCTGGCACAAGCCTTGTCAGGAGACAAGTCCTGCAGCCCTGGCTCCCTCTGCTGAGCAAACTTGTGCTGTGTGCTACCTCCACAGGGGAGAACTGGCCTTCATCTTTTCCTTCAGCTGCTGGAGCCAGGCTGTGTGTGCCCACACCTGAGCAGCATGGGCAGGTGGGCACTGTAATGCCAGAGCTGGTTGTTTACAGGTGCAGTGCCCTTGGCTGGGAACTGCTGTCTGGGTGGGAGTTACTAATGCTTGGCTCTCTTGCAGAGACTCTGGCTGCTCAGCCACAACCTTTCCTTTTTCCTTAGGACATAGTGCATTAAAACCTGAAGAAAGTCTTTAGTCTGGAGGAGACCTTTGTGATCCTTTACATATAGGGTGACTGTACTTCTTCCTACAGCCTCCCTACCTTCACAAGGAGGGGGAAGGAGTGTTTTCCCTCTTACTTCCCTGTATGGCAGGGCTCTCCTGCAAGTCAGGTTTGCACAGCTTAAAAGTATGAATTCCTAAAGCAGTTCCACGTGGGGGGAAGTAAGTTTCCTTATCTATAGACACTTTTTCTGACTTAAGAGATATTCTAACAACTCTGTATTTAAAAAAAAAATCAACCATGAATGTTTGTAACTTTTTGAATTGCACTTTAATAAAGGAGTGTTGATATCTTTATTTGCCAGTTCAGTGTTTTGTGTGTTTGTTGTGTTGACCTTAATTCTTGCATACTGCACAGAAGGCTGGAATGATCTACAAACACTGCTGCTGTTCCCTTGGGTCACCTATGGGTCAGTACATCTCTCTCTCTGGTATGTGGCTAAGCTGGACCTGGAATCAAGTAACTGGGGGGAGTGAAGAAGGTGGGGCTTATCCCCTTGCTGCCTGGAAGGCTGGCTAGTGCCTGTGGTTATGCCCAGGTATCCAGAAGTGGCACATATTCATGTCCCATCACTGCATGTAGCAGGGGCCATGTTACCACACTGCTATTCATCTCAGCTGCATTCATAGCACCTCTTCTATGTACATTACACCAGAGGAGGGGCCTTTACAGTCTTTGAAAGAAACTCCTCACCAGCAATTTTTTTCCAGCAATGGAAAAATAAATCTATAATAAGGAAAATGGCACTTGGCTATAGACTGTAAAATCTGCTTCCACTTGTACCAAGGAATGTTGCTGCCCTGCTGAATATGAGCTAACTACTGGAAATCCATTTCCTACTCTGCATCAGTCCAGTTTCTGACAGGAAACCAGTTCTGTTTCCTAGCATAGTTGCTCCTGTTTTGAGGTAATGGCCCTGTAATCCTACATTAACCAAGCAGCTATAGCTAGCAACACATGAGACAGAGTCTATGATCTACTTCCCTTTATTTCAATCAATTTGTCTCAATCACTCCCCAAGAAAAAAGCCAGCTTCTTGTTTTGTTAGCAAGTCCTCCCTTACTAGAACTGCAAGCATTGTGTTCAGTATCTTGACCTTGCACCTCAAAGAAAGTTTCTAGAAAGGTCCAGAATCAACCATTTGGTCCTTCAGGAACCAGTGTGGACAGATGACCAGGAACCCTCCCACAGCTGAATAGGAATAGAGAATTTTTTTTTTCCTAATCCAGTCTGAGGCTTAGTCTTGTCACCTAGAACTCTTCCATGGGTAGTCTGCTCTATGAAGGTGAAGCAGTTGAGGGCTTTAGAGTGTCCTGACACTCACTTTTAGTTTATTAGTGTAGGCTCCTCCTCAGGATAGAGCTGTGAATGCAAAAGCCCTTGGGAGAAGAAGCCTTTCCCTGAGACTCCCTGAGTTTTCAGCCTGCTGAAGTAGGATCTGACCCTCCTTTTATCAGAAATTTTCTTCTAGAGAAAGAAGGATGCAACTTTCAGCTTGGAGGCACCTGTGACCAGCTCCCAACCCAAAAGACCACCTCACCTGAGTATCAGCATCTTCCTGCCAGCACTCCTACAAAACATGCTGTGACTCTGCGGTTTTTGGTGTGTACCACAGCACAGCTCCTGGGGTCATGCATGGCTCATGGAGATGTTTGCTGTGCTGTAAACTTCTACCAGAGGGGCTTTAATACAATGCTAGCACGCACACTGGGGTGCAGTAGTGCTGCAAGCAAAACCTCACTGCACAGGGCCATTATGCCTGCGAGAGCTCTTGGTCCTGGTGGGGATACATGGGAGGGATGCAGCCCAGCTGACAGTTCCTTATTCTAAACCAAGCTGATTATAGCAAAAGAAAGAAAGTGACCAAGTCTGATCCGTGAGGTTAATGCCATCACACACCTCGGGGGTGAGGCTGGGGAAAAAGGGAAAAGGGGATGTCACAGCCCCAGGAGATACTAAAGCACCCAAAACCTTTTTACAGGTGTAGTTCAAACACCCTCTGCAGCAGCCAGTAGTACCCAGCTCAAAGCAATGATGTTGTCAGGTGTCAGAGCTGACAAACTTCAGTAGTGGCAGACTCTGCTTGTATGGCATCTTCCACAGGAGGATCTCAAAAGGCTTCACAATCACCGAGGCACGATGCTCTGCACACCCTTAGGCAGTGGGTAACAAGATTTCCTGGTTTACGCAGATGGAGCAGACATTGTCAGGCTGGTACCAGGGGATGGTCACTGCCCAGCATTGCTGGGCTCAGCAGCAAAAGGCACTTGTGCAGTGAAGAACCACATGCTTTGGGGTCTCACAGCTCACCCTGGCACTGGGCCCTGTCACAGAAAGGCTGGGCGGTAACCCTCACCAGGGGCTTGCTGTCTGCCAACGTGCCAGGGTTGTACCGGGAGTGCCATGGGACGGAGATACCACATCACCACCCCCGAGGGGTTAATAACGACTGAGAAGTTATCTGCTGTTTTTAAGGTTCCAATGATCTTCCCGACATACACATCTTGTACCTGAAAGAGAGAGATGGAGCTACCAGCAATTCCAGACCTTTCATCTTGGGGTCCAGCTGTGGTCACAGACATGGAATAGTGGGAAAGGGCACAGCAGTGGGCAACAGAAGAGTGACCCAGTGGGCAGCTGCTACTTGATCCCAGAGGTATGGAGTGAGAGTACTCCCTCTCACCTCCCCAGAACACACAGAGATAAGGGAAGAGGGGGATCCATGTGCCATGGGACTGCCCTGCTCTGCAGCGTGTCACTGGGGCTCACCTCATACACAGCATTCTCAGGGAAGTGGAGCTTGGCCAGGCTGGTGGTGTAGCGGAAGGGCATATCTGTCCTCTGGCTGAAGAACACAAGGGCGCTGGCAGCCTGGGACAGTGGGCGCAGAAACACCTCGATGTGGGATTTCTCCTAGGGGTGGGGATAGGTGGGTGAGGCAGAGTTGCTAGGAGCAGTGTAACTTCTGACTTTGCCCTGTGGGGCTGCTACACCAGCAGGCCCACAACTCCCACAGCTCTCTTGTTCCTGTTTCTCTGCATCACTTCCCCCTCCCTCCTTATTTTGATGCTCTGTGCTACTTCTGTCTGCTCTGTCTGCAGATGCTTCTGCATCTGCTTTCCCCCTAACCTTGACAATCCTGCGCCCCTGGATTCCCAGGGGATCCTGGTTGATCTGGATCATCAGGCGGTTCTGCAGGATCTCCTTGGCCCTGGGGGAGATGGTGCGGAGATCCGTGGACATGAGGAGCGGAGCTGCCATCACTGTCCACAAAGCCATTTGGGAGCGTGACTGCTCGTAACTAAGGCCGAAGTTTCCAATGATGAGCTGGAGGGGAGACAGTGAAAAGATGGAAGAAGCAGAAAAAGGTTAGAAACTCGTCTGCTTGTCACCCGTGGTGATGCTGCTTCCTGATGGGAGGGAATGCCCAAGGGAAACCTCACACACTTTTGCTTCCCCTTAAGTAGTCCACCACTGCCATCGGGAGATCTCATCCCTGCTAGCAACATACACTCAAATGCACTCATTAACACCCTTTGTTTCACCACCATTTGCCCTCAGGCTGTGCAGGGAAGGACAAGAACACCTGAAGAACTTGAGAGGTAAATTCAAGTGGTGAAGGGTTCATGGCAACCACTGTGGTTTTTCCCACAGCTTAGCCAAGGGCAACACCAGCTTTGCCTCTGCAAAACAGGTTGCTCCTGGAGCTCTTTCTTTGCCCTGCCCCTAGAAGAGGATCCCCGGAGATGCCCTGGAGATCCTCATCCCCAGACAGGGTCAAAGCACCCATCACCCAGCCGCACCATGTCCGGATCATTCCAGTGACCGGGGCCAGCTGCTGGCTGCAGCACATCCTGGTTTGTGAAGAACCAGTCCACGATGGAAAGTACACTGTCCCAGGAGTCCTGGATGTCATCATAGTTACGCCACAGGTTGCAGATCTCTGCCAGGATGGTGTAGTTCACCTGAGAAGGAGAACAGTGTCAGGCAGGAGAGGAAAAAGAACTGTTCTGCAAGGTGGGGCAGACAGGGGCAGCACTGTTGAATTGTTGAGAGCTGCACTGTCCAGCAAGTATGTAAAAGACAGAGGAATCTGGAGAAGGGCAAGGAGGGAAGGGTGAGGAGGCAAGACAGAGTCATATCCCACTATGTCTGGGTACACCCCAGTACTACAGGATGTCTGGCAAAACAACCAGAGAGGCCATGGGGAAATCTGATAACCTATCAGCTACAAGAATGAGAGCAGCTCAGGACTGACTCAAAAAGTGAAAGCGGAAACACGTGAAAGCAACCAATTCTCAAGAAATATATACTAGGAAGATTATCCTATTTGAAGCACTGAAACCAGACAGGACTGTCTCACAAGAAGACTGTCAGGACGAACCCCACACCATCTGATTAGGGTGGAGAGGGTACACTCCAGAGCCTTCTTCCCACAAACTCCCATCACCTAGCCGTATTGGGACCCCCAAGCATCCCTGGGTGCTTGGCAGGAAGGCCACATTACCTCTGGGACCTGCAGCACCATCCAGGGGTGAAAAATTAAGTGGGGTGTAACACTCTGCTACTGGTGCTCCAGCAAGAGCTCCTCCAGGGCACAGGGGACATGGGAACTTGCCAAAAGAGAGGAAAACCCATACCTTGGGGGGAAGACCCCCCTGATATGCTGGCCAGCTGCAGGAGTAGACAATGGGGCGGCCTGTGGCGTTCAAGGCCCTCGCCATTTCTGGGTATCCTTAGGGAGAGAAGATGACAACCAGTGAAGGGAGTGGCTGGCAGCAGCCCATGTCCCAGTAGCAGCCTTTGTCCCAGCCCACCCAGCAAGGGGAATACCAGTCTAGCCTGGCTCCCTTGCTTACACCAGCTCCAGGGCACACAGACTCCTGCCTCTTTTCCCAACAGTTGCAATAGGAGGCACAAGGGAAGAACTGGCTGCCCAGTGTTGCTGCAGAGGGCCAGCTGCCCCATCCCAAGCAGTGGGGAGAGGAATGCCAGAGGCTGGTGAACTTTTACCCTTTGCCTGCTCCTCTGCAGACGAGTAGCACCCATCCAGCTTCAGCATGTCCACACCCCACGCTGCAAAGGTCTGGGCATCCTGCTTCACATTTTCCAACATGGTGCCTGGGTAGCCCCCACAGGTGAAGATGCCCAGGTCACCATAAATGCCCAGCTTCAGACCCCTGGCATGGACCTGTGAGGAGAACAGAGCTGCAAGGAGCAAATGAAGGGAATCCAGGGTGTCTCCCAGGTACCAGCATTCTCTTTTCCTTCCCAGCTGTCCCACCATACTGGCATGGGGACAGAGATCCCCGGTGGCACCCAGCAGGCACTCACATAGTCAGCCAGAGCCTTAATTCCACTGGGGAATCTCTTGGGGTCGGGAACCAGCTGTCCGGCCGCATCCCGCTGCTTGGCAGCCCAGCAGTCATCAATGTTGATGTACTCGTAGCCCAGCTCCCTCCAGCCATCCTCTGCCAGCCGGTCTGCCATCTCCAAGAAGAGCCGTTCGCTGTGGATTGAGGAGGCACGGCAGGCTGAGACCCTGCGACCCTTGTGCCTCAGCAGGTGAGGTAGGCAGAGGGATGTGGGGGTTAACTGGGGGCTCTGGAGGGCTGCTCCGAGCCATAGGAGGGTCTCCAGCGCTCCCATTTAAATCCTATTCGTCTTTATTGACCTCACCGAGGGGGAAGCGTTTCCCCGACTGCCTGAAAAGCCTGCCCATATCCTTCAGCTCTGCGGGCTCTTCGGCCCAGCACCGGGGCGTCTGAGCCTCCCGCCTCCCATGCACCATCCACCCCGGGGTCCCAGGGACGCAGACGGTGCCAGAGCCATCCCGCTCCTCAGGTTCGACCTGACCGCGCCCCATCCACTGACCTGATGCAGTTGCGGGGATCCGCCTGGCAGTCCACGTTGCAGCGGAACCTCTCCCAGGACATCCAGCCCATGGGGGGAGTGCGCGCCAGCCCGTTCTCCAGGGCCACGGAGGGCAGCGCCAGGGCCAGGGCCAGGACCAGCCCGCTCACCGCCACCGCCTCCATCGCTGCCGCCGCGGCACAGGGCGGCTCGCCGGGCCCGGCCCCGCTCACGTGATGCCGTCTGCATCAGCTGACGGACTGACGGACTGACGGACTGACGGACTGACGGACTGACGGACTGACTGACTGACTGCCCACGCCCGCCGCCCGCCCGCCGCCGCCGGTACTGCAGCCCTGGGCCGTGCCAGTGCATTAATACCGCTCCCGCAGCTGCACCCTGTCCGTGCTGCACCCCACTGCTGCTGCACCCCGTAGCCGGTGCCCGTCAGCACTGCGCCCAGCCCGTACTGCACCCCATTGCAGCACCCCGTAGCCGGCACCCTGTCACCGCCGCCCCTGTGCCTGCTGCACCCCAACAGTGACTCTGGGAGCCGAGGGTTTAGGTTCCCCCCCAGGTTGCGACCCTGCAGAGGTGTCGGGCTGAGGGAAGGGGTGCGGGAGGACGCGGCCCTGCTCCGGCCGCGGTGTCCCCGGCCCCCCCTCTCCCCCCTGGCCGCCGGCGGGGCGGTGCTGCCGGCGCGGCGGGACGGCCCCGGCGGCCGTAAGGAGCCTTCCCCCGCCCGGCCGCGGCAGGGCCGGGCTGCCCCGCACCGCCGAGCAGCAGCGGCCGGAGGTGAGCCGGGCCGGGCAGGGGCCGGGGTCCCGCCGTCGCAGGGGAGGCGCTGGGCAAGGGCCGGGCGGCGGCGGGGCGGGAGCGGCCGCGGGGCCGCGGGGGTCGCAGGCAGGCGACGAGCTCACACACGGAGGGGCGCAGGCACACACACAGACACGCACAGGCCTGCGCCCGCACACAAAGACACAGAGCCCAGCACGGCACACGTGGGACCCCCACAGCCCCCTCGCGTCAGGGCCGGCCTGGGCCGCCCCTGCTCTCCGCAGCCCGAGTTTGCCCGGCTGGAAGCTCCCCAGGGCAGAGCACCTCCAGGGAGCAGCCTTTCCTTGTGTCTGATCGGGGTCTTGGGCATTTTTCAACTGGCGTCCGTGCCCCCATGTCCTCAGCTGTGCCCCACAAGCCCTTTTGGGAGAGAAGGGCTCCAGGAGGGATTCTGGAAGTTGCTCAGCAGTGGGGAGCTCCTAGCATCCAGGTCTGTCCTGGGAGTGGTGGCTGTGGTTTGTTTTCTGCATATTTCTGTGTGTAGAGTTTTAGCGGTTGGAAATCCTTTGGTAATTGAACATTCCACAAAGGTTGTGCTTGCTCTGTCCTTCAAGGCTCTGTCCTCCTTGACTTGCTGAGTCGCCTGCCAAAGGGCCTCCACAAATGGGGCAGTGACAGCTTCTGCAAAACATTTCTTTTTTTCCATTAATAAACCCAAAACAAACACAGGAGCTAGAAAACAAACCCACAGGAGCACTGGCCTGAGCTGGGATAGGGCTCAGGCTTTGAAGCAAGTGCATGTTCCCCCAGTTTTGGTATCCCACTTTCCAGTGCAGCTTGCCTGCACTGAGGAGCCTGGATTTCTGAGGTGGGAGTGACGCAGCTCTTAGCTTTGTCAGTCCCAAACTGTTCTGGTTCTTAACTCCTTCTTCTTCATTCTTTTCCTCCAACAAAGGATGGTGCCCATCACGCTGAAGCCTGGGACACCCTCAGCTTGGAAGCAGCCTGGCCAAGGAAGACAGCGAGGGTTTGCAGTCTGACCTGCACAGCTGGTACGGCACCTAGCACCCCACTGCTGGGGAACCTGCTGGAGCTGGGAGTTCTGCTGCCAGGAGGGCTGGTGGGTGTGGGTGGTCCTGCATGGAGACAGGGAGCAGGGAAAGGGGACAGAAATTTAAGTTCCAGAGCCCTTGGGTCTGAAACACTCTCCTTATCCTGCCTTCTAATAGAGAGCAAAATGAGTGCCTTGCAGGCAGAGAGGCAAATTTCTTTGATGCGCCCCATTAAAAACCAGCAAAGTAGGTCACTTGTGGAATAAGAAATGAAACAGTGGTGTTGGCGTTCGCAGGGAAGGCAGGTGTCTGGGTGGTGAGGCTCTGGTAGTGACCTCCTCTGTGCAGCAGTGAGAAACCAGTCTGCCCTTTGTAGGGGTACCTGCGGGGTTAGACACTGTCCTGTGTCAGTGGCTGCTGGAGTAGGGGCTGCAGGAGTGGCTGCTTTTCCCTGGGAGCAGGATCTGGCCTCTTCTGGTGGGGCCAGTGACATGCTCCTCACACCAAGATGACCTCTTCCCCCTCTCTTCCTCTGCTCCTAGGTGGGGCGATGAAGCTGAATGAGCGGAGCGTGGCCCACTACGCCACCTGCGACTCGCCTGCCGACCACACCGGCTTTCTGCGCAAGCGGGTGGAGCGGCACCACCACCATGCCCACCACCATGGCACCTCCTATCAGCGCCGCTGGTTCGTCCTCAAGGGCAACCTCCTCTTCTACTTTGAGGAGCGGGAGAGCCGGGAGCCCGTGGGACTGGTGGTCCTGGAGGGCTGCACCGTGGAGCTGTGCGAGGCCGCTGAGGAGTTTGCCTTTGCCATCCGCTTTGATGACGCTGGTGCCAGGGCTTATGTGCTGGTGGCTGACGGGCAGGCTGCCATGGAGGCCTGGGTGAAGGCACTCTCACGGGCCAGCTTCGACTACATGCGGCTGGTGGTAAGGGAGCTGGAGAAGCAGCTGGAAGAGGCCTGCAAGAGCTTGGCCGCTTGCCGTAAGTCTCCACAGAGGTCCTCCTCTGGCAGGAAGAGGCATCTCTCCAACCCTGCCTTGCAGCCTCTCCAGGAGAAGCCCACTACCCTGGAGAATGGCTACTCCACATGGAGTAGTGGTGGATGTGTTGCCGGAGGAGCCACCTGCACTGACCATGAAGGGGGGCAAACAAAGCCCCCGCCCCTGCCTCCACGCCGGCGCTCGGCCGCCAGCAGTGCCACAGGATCCCCGGCACCTGGCCTCTCACCAGCCATGCTGGAGAGCCCAGTGCCACCGGAAACCATCTGCTTCTCCAAGCTGCACAACTGGTATGGGCAGGAGATTGCAGTGCTGAGACGGGAGTGGCAGGAGAGGCAGAAGAGGGGACACCCGTGACTGGGGGCACAGGACACAAGTCACTGGCCAGCTGATGCCCAGCAGCCTGTTCCGCTTGCAGGAAGAGTGAAGTGAGGGACGCTGCTTGCCCCCTGCCCTCATGAGTGGCTGAGTGTGCGACGTATGTATGCTTCACTTGGGAGGGACTCAAATCTCCTCTGAACCTCACAATTAACTTCTATGAGGCTTTATACAGCCAGAGAGTGTGTAATACCAGGGGAGCCACCTTTGCTTAAACTCTCTGCTGGAAATAGGAGCTGCCCAAATCAGCACATATGCAATGAACCTCAGCCAACAGGCCTGGCCATTTGCTGTCCTGACATGGTGGATGCTCTGGGTGTTTCATCCCCTACCTCTGCTTCACCACTTTTTTTTTTGTTTTGTTTTGTTTCTCAGTGTGGAAGTTTGCTTTTGGTCAGTGCTTATTACTGTCTGTGGTCTTCTGCCAAAGTCCTTCTGCCTTTGTTCTTTTGCAGCAGATAAGGCTGGGCTCTTATGAAGTGCCTCTGACAGGCCACTGGCCCCGGCGCATGCCTCCAGCCTTGTGCCTCTCTCACTACAGGACATGCAAGCCACTGCAGCTGTTGCTGGCCCAGCAGCTGGGGCTTTTGCATTGGTTTTTTACTGTGATCTGCACTAACCCTTCTTTCAGCTAAATCCTTCAGGATGTGGATATCATGGTCTTGCAACTATCTCTTTGTGTGCTCATACTCAACAGCAAGCTTGAAATGGAGACACAGAACTTGGCCTGAAGCCACGGCAAGGACACCAGAAGCTCCCCAGGGCTAATCTGGACTCTGTAAAGCAGTAACCAAGCTTGCTAATATCTCTGGCTCAAGGTTTCCCTGTTCCTATACAGGGATGCTAAAGACTCTTTGCCTGGGCAGGTGTAAATTTCTCAGCCTTTGCTTAGACCACAGCCCCTTCAAAGTGCCATACAGGGCTCAGTCAGCTCATCGGGCTGCTTGCCCAAGAGGGTGTCCAGAGCCACACTCCTGCAGGGCCTCTCAGTGTTGTGGCTCTGCCCAACTCCTGGCAGTGCTGTGCAGTTGGAGGAGAGGCTTTGAAGGGTGGGGAGGGAGAGAGGCCTGGTCTCAGGAGGAGAAGTGAAGGTGTGGGAGTGAGTTATGGGTGTTGGCAGTGTCTGAGCTTGCCTCTCCGGTGTTAAAGCCATGTCGCTGCCTTCTATCAAGTCTGCACCTGGTCTGCGGCGCTTCCCTCTGATTTCGTGTCAGCATTGCTTGGCTGATCTCTGCAGCACATCCTGTCCTCCCAGCGGGCTGGGAGGGCAGCAGGGAGGGCATGCCTGTCACCTCACTGTGGAAACAGTCTTGTTCATCAGTAGGTCAGAAACCTTGGCCACAAAGCACACGGTACAAGCAGGTGGGTGCCAAGTCCAGGGACTAGAACACCCTTGGGATGGGGTTTAAAAATCTCCCTTATCTAGTTGCATGCTTCCCATCTAAAAACATTAAACCTGTTTTTATTTTCCTTTTTTTTTTTTTTTAAGAGCTTTGCTAGGAAAGCAAAAGCCCATTTCAGATCATGACTGGCTGGAACCTTTCTGGACTTAAACGCACTCAGCTTCCTACTTTACAACAGCCTGTAGAGATAGCCAATGCAGAAATCAAATTAATTCTATTAACTCTTGGTGCCTTTTAAACATGTCTCTGGTAGTTTTTGATGATGAGCTTCCAGCCTCCTGTCTATTTATGGCTTGATGGTACATTAGAGGAAATCAGATCTTAAATTAGATCTTACAAATTACTTTGGTCAGTGAGAATGTAACCTTCACTTGTGAGTAACACAATCCAGGCCTCTCCAGTTTGTGGTTGTATTACTTCACAGTAAGGGTCTTCAAGTTTGGGAGGATTATTTTTGTTCAGCTTTTGTGAAAACAGTTCAGAAAAATCGGGAGCAGGTGGCCATGGGGCAATGCCCTGGCTTCATCAGCAGCTTAGCTGGTTGGACATAGGGGCCATTTGTGTCTCCCTACCCTGCTGCTTGAAGAGTTCAGTACTGCAGCATTCCTGGCTGCAAATGTGTCCCTTTTCCCATGCCAGGACAGCAGCAGCAGGGGATTGCACTACCTGGTGACTCCTTGCTCTGAGCATGGGTATTTTGGCACCAAGGTCAAATTTGTCAAGCATTTTCCTGTGGTTATTTTTTAAAATGTAATACAAAGAGATTATTCCTGATGTCTCAGATTAACATAAAGCAGTATGAAAGACTCAATTTCCAAAACAAATCAAAATGTAGTGGCAGTTCCTACATGAGACCCAAGAATTGGGAGTGACTTGAAAGGGAAGATAAATTAACAAAGCCAGTTCTGTCAGAACTGAAACTGAGACAGTATTATTCATTTAAGGGCAGTTTCACTTTTAAGAAGTTTAGTGTGTTTTAATAAGCCAGGATTGTGCTTGTAGCACTGCTGAAGAGCTTATATTTAATGCTTTAATCTGTCCCATTCAAATGGCACAATTTCCATGCTACCTACCTTTGCTTAGCCCATATCCCAACTAAATCCCACATCCTGCAAATGAGGCACTGCGCTCTGCTTTCCATCTGATCGTGTTTAGAGTAATTTTGCGTTTTATTCTGCAGTGCTGACAAGAAAATGGCTGAATCCTGATCCACATTTATGCTCAGCGCAGCCATCCATGCCTGGGCCTTTGCTAGGTCTCCAGAGCACTGCGTGACTTTGGATGTACTTGATCAGGGTTTCCTCACCATCCCACTGTTGTAGCAGCCGTGTTGGAGCCTTGCCCAAATCTGTATGGGAGTACAGGTTTTTTAATGACCACTGCCACTTGCTTCATTAGGTAGGAAGCACCTGAGTCCTGCGCTGCCTCCTCAGAGATGGAGGCTGTCAAGCCAGCCCAGCTGAATTGGTTGTGCTGGCAGTGCCTTTGAAGCAGCCTCCAGGCAGGAGGTCAGGATTTCAGCTTCCTGAGGTCGAGCCTTCAGCTGGCTAATGGAGCAGCCTGTGTGTCATTCTGCAGGCAGAGATTCTTACAGGAAAGGCAGAGTTTTCACTGCACATAAAACAAGCAGCAAAATAACACTGATTGCTACCCAGGGGTTTTCTCCAGTCGTTCAGATTTGGACTGTTTCACCTCCTGCCTCCAGTTTCCCTTTTTATTTTTAAAAATAGAGAATGTCTATCTAGACAGGTTCCTAGGCAAAGGGGGAGCTGAACACTGAAGTTGAATGTGTACTTTTCTTAAAGTACTGAAGTAAGATCCTTTTCCTAAGGGTTTTCTTTAGTGCACAAGTGATGAGAGGAAGGTGCTAAAATTTAAAAGAAATTGAAAGAGGAAGGGCAGTTTTGACATGGCCTTTGTGAGCTGTGCCGGGAAGGGCTCCCCATCCTGCTAAAATAGTTGATTAAATACTTACATTTTTCTGAGGCTGGCATTTCAGATTTGAGCCCATGATATATAATTTTTGCACTTTTTTTTTTTTTTTTTTTTTTTGGTAAAGCTGTGCTGTTTTCCACTGAGTCCAGGTGAAGAGTAACCTGAAGGTTTTACCCTGGCCACTCTTAGCCATGTGGCGGACAATCATGACCGAGATCGGACATTTTGTGTTACAGTAGCTTCTGCACTAATAGTGCCTGGGGGAGCTACCCCTCAATGTTTCCTTTTCCCGCTGCCTTTGCAGAGGAGCTGGAAAAACAGCTCCACTGAAATGCACGGGGGCATTTGTCACCAGCAGCACCAAACTCGTGTTCTCTCCGCACAATAGCCTGGAAAACACTACGAGCGACTCCTGCCTTTCCAGGTGCTTCTCTTTTAGGTAGGGCTTGTTCCTTTTTGTAGGAGATGGTTTTGCATGCGCCTGTTTTACACGCAGAACTTGTACTATACATTGCATTACACTGCTGACAGTTTGTTTTACACGCAGAACTTGTACTATACATTGCATTACACTGCTGACAGTTTGTTTTACACGCAGAACTTGTACTATACATTGCATTACACTGCTGACAGTTTGTTTTACACGCAGAACTTGTACTATACATTGCATTACACTGTTTAGTTTGTTTTACACGCAGAACTTGTACTATACATTGCATTACACTGTTTACAGTTTGTTTTACACGCAGAACTTGTACTATACATTGCATTACACTGCTGACAGTTTGTTTTACACGCAGAACTTGTACTATACATTGCATTACACTGCTGACAGTTTGTTTTACACGCAGAACTTATACTATACATTGCATTACACTGTTTACAGTTTGTTTTACACGCAGAACTTGTACTATACATTGCATTACACTGCTGACAGTTTGTTTTACACGCAGAACTTGTACTATACATTGCATTACACTGCTGACAGTTTGTTTTACACGCAGAACTTGTACTATACATTGCATTACACTGTTTACAGTTTGTTTTACACGCAGAACTTGTACTATACATTGCATTACACTGTTTAGTTTGTTTTACACGCAGAACTTGTACTATACATTGCATTACACTGTTGACTGTTTTACACGCAGAACTTGTACTATACATTGCATTACACTGTTTAGTTTGTTTTACACGCAGAACTTGTACTATACATTGCATTACACTGCTGACAGTTTGTTTTACACGCAGAACTTGTACTATACATTGCATTACACTGCTGACAGTTTGTTTTACACGCAGAACTTGTACTATACATTGCATTACACTGCTGACAGTTTGTTTTACACGCGGAACTTGTATTACGCATCCCATTACACTGTTTAGAGTTTGTATTTTATGCCGCGAAGCCGAATAAACCGGTTTGATTCGTAGCCCGTGCGCTGTTAATGGAGCCGTGCAGCCCCCTGGCTGTCTGCAGGGCCTGGCCATTCCCGCCCAGCCCGGTTCTCCCCTTATCGGGAGGCGGCCCGGGCGCTCTCCCGCTCCGTCCCCCGGGGGCACCGAGAAACGCCCCCAGAGCCGGGGGCGCGGTCTCGCCCCGCGCATGCGCCGTGCCGACACCGCAGCCTTGCACAAGCCTCGCGAGATCCTAGGTGACGCCTGGGCTGGGCCGGGGCTCGGGGCACCGGGACGATGGCAGCGGCAGCCGGGCGGCTCCTGGCGGCCACCCTGGCTCGCTCGGGGCGTGCGGGCTGGGGCGAGCCGGGCCGGACCCCGGCCGTGCCGCTGGTGCCCTCCCGGGGCGCCACCGTCACCCGCAGCGGCGCCATTTTGCCCAAGCCGGTTAAGGTGAGTGAGGGGCGAGCGGGCGGGGGCGGCAGCAACGGGCGGCAGCGGTGGCCAATGGGTGCAGGCGCAGCTGGTGTGGGCGGGGCGGTAGGGTGAGTGACAGTGCCTGGGACCAATGGGCGGGGAGCTGCGGGCGGGGATGCGGAAGCGCTCGGCAGCGGGAGGGAGACGGGAGCGGCCCCCCGAGCGTGCGGAGCTCGTGTCCCCCGCGTCCCCCCGAGCGTGCGGGGCTCGTGTCCCCCGCGTCCCCCCGAGCGTGCGGGGTTCGTGTCCCCCGCGTCCCCCCGAGCGTGCGGGGCTCGTGTCCCCCGCGTCCCCCCGAGCGAGGCAGCGCCGCCACCTAAGGGGGAGAGCAGTACCCGCCTCCGCACCGCCCTTTGTCACCGGCGACCGCCATCCCCTCCCTAAGCCTCGGCTGTTCCCTGCCCCGGGCTGCCCACTCGCTGGTGCGGGAGTGTTTGTAACACTGTACTGCGGTAACGAAGCGCGGTGCGCTGACCGGGGCTTGGCACTAGGGAGGCAGATCATTCTGCGGGCCGCTGACCGGGGCTTGGCACTAGGGACGCAGATCATTCTGCGGGCCGCTGACCGGGGCTTGGCACTAGGGACGCAGATCATTCTGCGGGCCGCTGACCGGGCCCTCCGCGTGCCTGTGGAGCCGAGAGTGCGCCAGTTCGGCCAACGTGCGACTTGCTTGGATGTAAAGATCCGCTTTTTACAATCGACTCCTTGCAGACGCCCTTCGGCCTCCTCAGAGTGTTCAGCGTCGTGATCCCTTTCCTGTATGTTGGTACTCAGATCAGTAAGAACTTTGCAGCCTTACTTGAAGAACATGATATCTTTGTCCCAGAGGATGACGATGACGATGATTAAAGGGTACGTCATTAACTACTCCAGCAATCTAATTATTTCTGCTTCCCGTTTGGCTTAGGGCAGGGAGGAGAATCTCACAGAAGGAAATACAGCCAGCAACAGCTTAAAAGATATACTTGCAGTTTAACACATGGTCATGGATATGCCTTTGGCTATGAACTTTTTTGTTTTGTACCAGAGTAGGCCAGACTGGTATCTGTGCAATCTCCACGCCATGCATTTCTTAGAGACTGGAAAAAGTGATGGTGTTTTAGATCTTGCCAGCTGAATCAGAAATAAAATGTAGTCAATGAGGGTCTATACTGCAGACAACAGAGAGACTTCAGTGCTCCTGTGTTACACATCCAAAGAAGGACGACAGAGCTGCTCAGGGGTCTGAAGCACACATGTTATGAGTGGCTGCGGGAGCTAGGGCTGTTTAGCCTGGTGAAAAGAAAGCTCAGGGGAGAGCTTATCACTCTCTACAACTACCTGAAAGGAGGCTGCAGCCAGGTAGGGTTCAGTCTCTTTACCCACTTAACAAGCAACAGGACAAGAGCAAATAGCCTCGGGCTGTGCTAGGGGAGGTTTAGACTGGGTATTAGGAAACATTTCTTCAGGGAAAGGGTTGTCCAACATTGCAGCAGGCTGCCCAGGGAAGTGGTGGAGTCACACGCCCTGGAGGTATTAAAACGAGGTGCAGATGAGGCACTTCAGGACATGGTTTAGCGGTGGTGGACGTGGCAGTACTGGGTTAACAATTGGGACTCCATGAACTTGAAGGTCTTTTCCAAGCTAAATGATTCCATGATTTTGTTCTACTTGTTTACCTGTTTAAAAGTCTTCTCCTAACTCAAAGAATGACTCTTTTAAAACAGAATCATGTACTGTCTGAAATTCTGATATAGGTGAACAATTTAAGAGCATTCTGGAACCCATCAGAACAAACTGTCTGCTCGGTGTTACAACACTGATCTCTGGAGTAGTTGAACCATTCAGACTCATTGCAGAAAGGAAGAATGGAAATAATTCACCTTTATCTGCACTGTGCTACACTTTCTACCATCTTCTATTATTCTGTTTAGCTTGTTCTTGTGTAAAGATTTGAGTTTGGGTGTTATTTGATTTTTTATAGAACAAAGAAACTGTTTGAGAGAAGTTGTTGTAAATAATGTAGATTTATAGTCAGTTTGGTGGATGTATTCCAGTTGATAAGGGGTTTTCCAGCATGCACTATGCAGCTAAAAGCCAAGACTTAAAAGATTGCAAAGTCTGCACTGGCCTGTTGGAAACTCCCTTTATGTAAACCCCATCTTGTGTAGTTTTGGGAGGAGGATGCAGACCGCAGCTCATAGTGTATCTGTAACAGCTTGTTTTTCTATTTGCAGCACTGGAACAGAGGAACAGAAGGGAGAAAGCCATTGACAAAACAATGGTTCCAACATCTGTCACCTGTGTTTTGTCCTTCCTAAAGGGGACAGGGGGCTTTGTATCCCCTTTTGCCAGTGAGTGTCCTGCACATCTCTGTATGCTGCAAATCTGTAGATCAGGGTTGAAGGAAGTGCTTGACAGGCCCTGTGTCCTTGCACACACATGCTCACCTCATCAAAGACTGCTTGGGATGCTTTTAATTAGCAACATGGGAAACAATTAAAGAGATTGACATGTGCAACTTTGGTCCTCTGGGTTTTTTTTTTCTGTCTTAACCTTTCTATCTCTGTATGTCTGTTCCAGTAGGGAGGCTCTCCTCATGTTTATTTTCTCTTTTGAGTCCTTTCAGTAACTCAGTACTGATCTACAGGACATGTGGAATCCTTGGGGAAGCAGCAGCCCCGCAACACAGCCCTGTTAAAGAGTGGAGTGCACACTGACAATAGCACTGTTCAACAACCTAGCAGCTGTATCTGATGGGCACTGTGGCCTTAACTTCACCTCACTGAAGATGAAAGACAGTATTATCATCAAAGAGTTAAAACTCTGAGCGGCTTTGGTAAAAGATTGAGATCACAAGTTGCAAATGAATTTGCTCATGTGCTTTATAGCATTTAATCTGAACACTGGCTCCAAGTATCTAATATTTCCTAGGTAGTTCAGTATTTCCTTCTGAAAGGAAGTAAATAAATTCTGAAATAAGTAAGTAATTTGTGAAGTAAGTAAATTCTGAAATACCCTAAGGTATTTGTTTTCTTCACTGTATGAACTTCAACTCCTTTTTTCATAAAAGTATTTGCTATTGCACTTAAATCCTTGTATCATAGACTTAAAAGTTCTTCTTTGCTGTTATGGCACAGGAAGAGTATCTTTAGTCAGCAGACCAGCTGTTTTCTCAAAATGAAACCTTGAGAGGGTGGTCAGTTATTTCTTATTCTTAAGCCAGCACTGCCCCAGTGTCTCATGGTTTCTGGTCGCTAGATCTGGCCTCCTGAGTGCTCACTTCTTCCTTCCTTATTGGTGTTGCTGTTGAATAGGGAGCAGTGTATAGTTCCAGCAGCACATTCGTTCTCTTAGTCTTTGGCACAGCTTTTAAGGTTTGCTCAATAACTCTCTAGCTTGGCTACTGAGAGAAAAAGGAGCCTGTAATCTGAGTAACCCCAAGAGCTGTAGCTAAAGGCAGCTGTCAGGTTCTTGAATCACTTGGTATCTGAGGTGGCCCCTCCTTGCCCAAAGCCACCTGAGAAAGCAGTTGTTCCAGTTTATCTGCTCTTGGGAGCCAAACATGTACTTCTGTTTTATATGCTACCAAAATCCTTTTCACCGCTTTGTCCCACAGTCCCTCCTGGGCCCCTCCTGACTTCGTCAACCCTGTCCTTAAAAACATGCCAACCCTGGAGCCCCGAGGTACCTATGTACACATCCCTGAGGAGTGCTGTGTTACAGCCTCATGGAGAAGAAAGCCCCAGTACTTAGAGGATAAAAAGATGTTTATTTAGGCTGGGAAAAAAAGAAGCTTGAGCATACTACAAACATCCAGTGCTGGTCACATCTGGAAGAGCTCCAGCACTGAGTTACTTGCTGAAAACCTGTTATCTGGTGGAAGAATAAATTGTCCTTATCCCTCTCAAAAGGGAAATAATTATTCCTGATTCAGTGGATGAGGTGATGGTAGGACACCATCTCGTGCTAGGTTTCAGAAGCTCTTACAGAGCCTTCCTATTCTAGAAAACAGTACAAACCCCCTTTTTACAGATAATTTCATTTTACAGCAGAGAAATGGACTCTGCTGATGTTTTAATGCACAAGGATTTATTTGCCTACTGGATTTTATATTTTCTCTGTGAGAAATGAAGGAGACTAATAAAAAACACAAGGCCAGCAAAGTCACAGGATGAAATTGCAAGACACTGCATGAATACACATGTCCCTCAAGCACAAGAATATTTCTGTGAGTACAGTGGCTTTTCTGAAGGGCTACCCTTTACCTCACAGAGCTAACATCTACAGATGGGGCCATAAGCACAAAGACCCACAGACAGGCTGTGCTGTGGTTATTCAGCAGATACCCCAGGGCAAGTGATGGGATAAATGCCATCCACTGAAAATACACACTGGCAAAACTAGGAAATTACAGCTCTTCAAACAGATTATCACTTGCACATGCTCTGGATTCACCTAGTCATTAGGCTTCCAAGATACTAGAGAATCTCTTGGTACGGATTTTTTTTTAATATTGTATAGAACTTTATTTGTAATATAAGGCAGGAAGACATAGTCAGTTTCTCAGGGATTGTGGCCCGCATAGAATTTGGACAGAAAGTCTTTAGGTTGCGGGGTTTCCGTCTCGTGGAAGTACCTCATGATGTGAGTCCTCTGCTTCCAGACATGAATGGTTTCTTGAAGCTCCATTTTTCCCTGCACACACACAAAAGAATTTTAGACTAGTTGGCAGTTAGAGCCCAAGTCTAATCATGCAGTACTGTGAAATGATTCAAAACTTATTTGAATGAACTTTAAAACACCTCCGAAAATAATAGCTGCATCAACAGTTCTGTACTCCTAGAGCCTGCATGCATCACCTGCACTGTGACACAAATATACTGTTCCTGCCTTGGGACTTATGTGGATTTCTCTGCAGCACAGCTTCCCAGCCCTGTGAAACAGGCAACGGACTCTGTCCCCCTCTTAAAACCTACTTTGTTTCTCTCCTGACCAGCACCTCCCATAAAATTCTACACAACATTGCTAACTTTCGAGCACCTCTACTGAACTTGGGTAAACAGCAACACTTTAGCTGTAAAATAACTGCTGCCAAGTGCTTTGCACCAGTATCACTGCCACCGAGACGTGCAAATTCGTCACTATTTCATCCTTTTGTACCGGTTTTATAGGATGGTAGCACAGAGCAAAATGAGACTGCCTGGAATTGTCACCGGCCATACTATCTAGGATTCTGTTTCCGTATTTTTTCATCATGTAAAGACAGAGTAATTGTCTTGAAATGCAAGAAACTAAACAGGTGAGCATGGCAGTCCTTGGTTGGAAGCTTTCTAATGCATTAGAACTGCAGAGATCAGTTACTGTTGCTCAGACACCTCTTGAAGCCTGCTGTGCTGATGATTGCTTTGAAGCAGACAGGTCTCTCAGGCCTGTAACACCACCAGACGTGTTACAGATTTGGAGTGTTCTGCCACCCAAAACCAGCTTCCCACCAAGTATTGACACTGCAATATATGTTTCAGAATCAGTGAAGAAAACCATTTTCCAATCCAATGAAGTACAGTAGAGGGTAGAAAGTTTGTTTTTAATAGTAAACTAGTGAGCAGCGCCTATTTTCCCTTTGATTGCTGTTGTTAAAAAGAAGACAAGCAAGCAAGGAACAAAAATAAGGAACAAACTTAGTATTTTAATTGCCGCTGTGCTTGACATACACTTGCTGAATTCTAAAGCCACCTGATCCCTTATCAGCAGGTTTGCTGACACAGATATTACCAATCCCACTGCAAGAGACAACCGCTCCAGAGACAAGCTGGTAAAAGTTGTCCCTCTCCTCCATCACACTCACCACCAATCATCCACATTCTCTGCAGCTTCAACAAATCAGAAGTAACTGTGTGTACCTTAATAACCAGCATGTCTATCACGCGTGGATCCGTAACGTGGGCGTTCTTCATGAACATCTCCCGCACCTTGTTCCGCCCCTGCTTCACCGTGATGTCCAGCTGGTACAGGTGCACTAAGAGAAACACAACACCTACTGCGGTCATCCACGTCGCTCTGCACTTGTTCCACCGGCAACGTGCAACTCAACCCGAAAAATCGCTACGCTGTCACTCGTTCACGCGATGCCCGCCGGCTTCACCAATGTCATTAAGGCCGTTCCGACCTTGAGCCCTGGCGGCAGGCCCCGCCATCCCTCACCCACCCGTGTTGGGCACCTCGCGGTACCAGGCCCGGTACAGCTCCCTGACGCGCCGCTTCGCCTCGCCCAGGTCCCGGCTGAAGATCGGCTTCACGGCGGCCGACACCACTGCCTTGCCCGCCACCGCCATCTTGATGCCGCCGCCACCTTCCCCGCCGCCCGCGGGAACGCCCAGGGCACGGCAACTTCCCCTATTGGCCGGCTGAGCTGCCACTCCAGCCTCCCGGGCCGGCCGCCTCCCACCCGATTGGTCGGAAGAAACGCCAATCACCCAATCACCGCGCTGCAAGGGTGGAGCGGCTGCTGGGCGGGCCCCGCCCCCGAAGGGCCCCGCCCCCTGCGGCCGTTGGCCCTCAGAGCGCGCTGCGCCCTCAGGCCGGGGCGGCGGCCGGGGTCGGAGCGAGCCCTTTGTTCCCCGTGCTCCCGAAAGGCCGCGGGCGGCCGCTGATCGGTCGCAGAACTGGATTTTCTCTCGGTACACTCCTGCATGCTAGAAAAGACACTCTCTACTCTAGCTATACCCACGTTTTTATCCAGATACACGAGTGCCGGGACCTCTCCAAAGTTAAGTTCTCTCTAAACACACTTGGGTATGTGCTGGCCCCTATAAATCCGCACACATGCAGGTCGGTATCATTGAACGGACCAGAGGAGTAACACTGAAATGATCCTGAAAGACTCAGGTGCTGGGTGGGAGGAGAGACATCTCAGGTGAGTAGCAGGAGCACAGCAGGACTGAGGCAACCACAAACAGGAGGGGGGAGAAAGAAGGTTTCACATCACTTTTATTCTTTCAAGTTATTTTGTAGTCGAAAAGCATAAATGTGAAAATGTGTAGTTCCTGATGAAGTTCGAATCTTAATTATGTTAATAAGTGTTTGCATAATTCAATAGCTTTCATAGCTTCCAAAATTACTATTACATAAAATTACTACTGCACACGTGCACTCAATTTCAGATATTTTCTTTTTTTTTTAGTGTTGGTTATACATAGGAGCTCCTTCGTGCTACTGTCTCTTTAGATGTGGTAAAGGAACTAATGCTAATTTAAACATCAACATACCTTTGCATCTTGCAAAACAATTTGTCAGGAATATTGCAGGAAGAAAGAGAAAGGTAGCTCTGAAATCTATGGCCATACAGTTTCAAACAGTGTAACTCCATCCCTTTGAGAATTCCAAACCTGCCGAAGAGGTGACTTTATGTAATGCCAAAAATAAAAAAAAAGTTTTAATTAGAAGAGATAGTAAATCTAAACACCAGGATTTCTCTTTAAATGTATTTATCGACATTTCTGTATTTCACAAATGACCTTCTTCTGTGGCTGAAACACCATATGGATTATTTATGTACTCCTTGGTATTTACTCCTACTGGAGGCATAGTGTGACATAAGGGTTATCAGGATTAAAACTTACTTTCTTTGATGCTATAAATTAAGACAATGCAGTATTTGTTCAACCTACAGAAGTGTGTAATAAACAGGAAGGAATGAAGGGGACATGTATGTCTTGGACAGTAAGATTTTCCAGAAGTACTACTCTGAAACTACATTTTAATGTCACCTTGCTGTTGAAGCTGAAGCTCTCTTGTTTGATTCAAGAACCACAACTAGAATTAAGCTCAAAAAGATATTGCCCTAGATCCTTACTTTACACGGATGTAAAGACTTGAGATCGAACGTGGCATGATCCTGCCTAGACCTGTAATGTTTCTGACAGAGTTTGGGGGGGTGGTGATCTGTGAGAGAAAGGAGAGTGGTGTGTACCTATCTTGGGAGAGCTCGCAACAGGTATGGGTGTGGAGACCTCGTGAGTGCAAAGTGACCGTCCACCCGCGGCCTGGGCTGGTCCTCAGGGAGCACGAAAGTGAATTTCTGCAGGAGAGTGGTGAAGAAGAGAAAGAGCTCCATCCTGGCCAGCTGTTCTCCTGGACAGGCACGGCGACCTGCAAGAGAGGGAAGAGGAAGTGTCTGCCAAAGAGGGCAATAATCGATGCTGGAATTGCCGCGGGGTGGGGGGAGCAGATCACCCTCCTGCTGTGCTTCTGACTTGCAGCTGGATCCTCCCCTCAGATTTACCTGCTGAGAAGGGCAGGAAGGCCTCTGGTTTCACAAACTGCCCCTTTGCATCCAGGAAGTGTTCGGGGTAAAACTCGTTTGGTTTCTCCCAGATTGTTTCATCCTTCAGCACGGAAGACAAGTTGGTGATGACTGTCGTCCCCTGCACTCCCCCACAAGAGGAAACAACTTAGTGAGAACAGCAGCATTATCTTGGCACAGTGGGACAGTGCTGGTCCCTCTTTAGACCGTGTCTGCCAACTAATAGCACCCATTTCCACTTCTGCATCTTATTTGAAGCAGAGGTAAAGCAGGGCCCTTTTCCAATGGCAGACGGTGCTTGCTCTACACTCCGAAGCATCTGAACTTTCGCAATTTATAGCCTTACAAAGGCTGTTGCATGCAAGCGCCAATTTCACGGTTACACAGTGGAAACAGCCTCTGCTTCTCAGATCCTCCTGGACTTGTTTTATAGCTGCAGAGAAAAAGCTGACTGACAGACTTCAAAGCCCAGCTCTCGCAGGGACCATGGAAAATGGCAAAGCTTTCCTTTTTCACATGTCAAGGTTTTAAACCAGAGGAGATACCTACCACACAGCTACAAAAAACAAACAAACAAACAAATAAAAAAAAAAAAAAAAAAAACAACAACAAAAAAAAAAAAAAAAAAACAAAAACAAAAAAACAACAAAACAAAAAACCCCACAACTTAAAAAAAAAATTCCCAGGCTTGAATTCTGCCACTCCTGCCAGGATAGCTGCTTGTCACAGCGAAACTGGTCTGAATGCCAATGGCATTTGGGTAGCTTCAGAGGCTAGAATTTAACTACTACCATCTCAGGAAAGACAGTAAGCTGGTGTTGAGTGCCTCCAGAAAGCCTGTTAGGCTTCTAACTGGCAGTGAATATCACAGCTCATCAAGAGGAAAGGAAACCTTTGCACTGAGCTGCCACTGCATTGCGTTCCCATACAACACGTGTAAGCCCAGAACACAGATATGACCATCTGCCTGAATTTAACATTTCAAAATGTCCTATTTTAGTGCTCAACAGTGACTGTAATGGGGGCTGGAAGTGCAACACTGCAGGGTTAGATGGGATCATCCCCACCCCATGCCTGGCATCTGCAAAAGGAGAGGCTGCTGTATAACTTATCTGGTCACAGTCACCTTGGGAATGAAGAAGCCTTGCAACTCTGTGTCCCGGTACGTCATGTGAGGTAGCCCAACAGGAACAATGTCCCCATAGCGTTGCACTTCATGGATCACAGCATTAGTGTAAGGCATGCTAGCTTGGTCCTTCATGGTGGGGGGTCTCTCTCTGCCAATCACTCTATCTATCTCTGCCTGGACCTTACCTGAAAGCAGAAGAGATAAAGAATTAGAAGATCCTTAGAGAACCAGAAGCGGCTGGTACAAGCTGAAAGAAGACTGGCTGCATGAGATTGTAGGCACTGTGTGAGAACAGGACAAGTAGAGACAGAAAAAGAAACCAGACAGGAAGGCCTTTTTCAATTGACAGGTAACTCTGTATAACTGTTCTTTGCTCATAGCATTTTTAATAAAGGCCTTGCCACTTGACACGCTACCTTACCCCCCCTTCTCTGCAGCTTGAAGGGTACCTGGTCAAGCAGCATTAGAGAATTTAAACCAACCAGTATCTATTCCAAATAGTGGAAGAGGGTACACTGACCACAGCCAATCCCCAGGTGAAGCCCTCAAAATGAAGGTAAGAGCGAACCTGCCCTTCAAACTCCAATCTTTTTATCATGGCTACCCCCTCCAGCTGTTTGGGACGTGTTTCTCCTGTTTTTCTGCTAGACTGGCAATCACCAAAGCTGTTCCTCTTTGCGAAATCCTTGTGGAAAAATGAGCCTTGAAGGGAAGAGGCTACACTTCTGTAAGTAAGTTTCTGACTTACTCTGTATTTCTGGGTGGAGAAGCATATACAGTAATGCCCAGCGGAGAGTGGTGGAGGTGGTCTCAGAGCCAGCTGTAAACAAGTCCATGGTCACCATACGAAGGTTGCTGTAGTGGAAACCATTCTCTTCAGCTGCCTTACCCTGTGGAGAGCAAAAAAGTGGGTGATTTGAGCTGGGGTATTTGCTGGGCAAGAAGACCACTGCCCGGAGAAGTGCTGAGAAGCACTAGATCCATCTTTTAGCATGTGTTCCTGTTTTTAATTGCAAGAGTAGAGCACAGCACAAGCAACAGTCTGAGCATGACTGATTTACTTTGTAACCCTGTTATGTCCTGTATTTGAAGGTCCTCAACCACCTCCAATATACGCAGAGAAGAATGCTACTCCTGCCTTCAGGAGAGAAGTAAACACCTTTTGCTTTCAGCTCAGACAGACAGCAGGTCTTTGCCACTCACTGTAACATCTTCCCTCAAACAGTTACCCAGGTTTGATCAGATGATAAAAGCCACAGAGAGGAGGCTGCATTGATGTGGCAAATGAAAAATTAGCATGATTTTAAGGAGATTATTTCTAGCTGTGAATTACAGATTCTCTCTATTCCTGCCATGGTACTTTCTTACTATTGAATTAAAAAAAAAAAAATCAGGGTTATCAGGTTAAAGGATTATTGCTGCCTATTAAGTCTGCAACACCATTTTCAGCAAAACTGGTCTCTCATCCAAATGCTAATTGAGCTCAAATTTGTTAGCATATGAGATATGGCAAACTCTCTGCATGAGTTTGTCTGCTTGTCTTTTCTAATCCTCTTTATACGTCCTTTTCCTAGGGATTAGCTTCTGTTAAGTTATTCTGTATATTTAGATGCTGTTGTAATATGGATAGCAATTAATAATGCATTTAAGACTCAACTGTTATTCTAGTAAAAGATCTCAGAGAAGGGAGTTTGGGACTGACCTGACCAAAGTTAATTCAGTTATCAGACTGGCTTATCAGGTGATGTTAGTGAACAGAAGAGAGATGTGACAAGAGGCAGCACCCACCCCTAGGCTGTACTGCTCACTGCAGAGTAGTGGGTCACGTTGCTCTGCCCATGGGCTGGAGTTGCCTGACCCCCACAGCATGGCAGGGTTTGTCATACAGAGCAGCAGTCCAGGCTGAGGACTTGGATGGTGGAAGTAATTTGCAAGCAGAATTTGCTAATATTGCTCATCTAGCACTTGAAATTTAGTGAATCCATGTGCAGAAACATATGGCAGTTGGATGGGCTGACCCAAGAATCTTTGATTTTATACTGTGTGCCTGACTGAATTCAAGGAAAGACTCCTTTTAATTTCAGTGAAGTTCAGATTTAGCCTTCCTCTGATATCTAGCAAACTAGTTCTTAGCGAGCAATTCAAAAATATATATCCCAAAGGAGACACTAGTTTCAAATCATAACTTGGTTTAAAGGCAGGCTGCGGATGGGGCAATGACACCAAAAAGTCAATCTGTTGCTCCAGTTTTGTGACTGATTTTGAGGCATCAGCCATTGAGGCACTGACATTACACAGAATCTTGCATGCCGACTTCTTCCCTGGTGCAAACTTAGGACATTTAGTGAATTCTCAATCATTGCCTTTTAAAAGCCTTCATATTTTTGTAGGCTGAAAAGAAGGAAGTTCCTAGATTCTGAAGGAAATGTAAAAGCTGAAAATGGAAACAAGAACATCAGCAGATAATATGGTGTCTCAAGACAACAAAAGAGGTTACGACATGAAGAATACCTTTCTTCTCAAGATACAAAGTGGAATGAAAAAGTAGGAAATTAGATGGTAAGAGGTTTTGTGCAGATCTAGGAGGAAAGTCAGCTTCACAAGCTTGAGCAGGCAAAGAAATTACTTCTGACCCTGGAGGGTCTGCTAGTGTCACCCTACCTTCTCCATTTCCTTTAAAAACACATCTGTGATATCTCGGGTGTAAGCAGGGTCCCAGGTCTTCATATGCTTATCTAAGACCACATCTATGAAGTCCATTAACTCCTTTTGTGCTCGAAAGATTTTCTGTGGCACTCCAGGGATGCGCACCAAAATGGGCACCACGTTAAGAAGCTGGGGTGTGAGAATCAGAGAGAGTGAGAGAAGATATTACATGATGCAAAAAAAGAAAAATGGGGAAAACACAATTCTCTCAAGCAATAGAGGGCAGATTCTTACAGCTTGTGGTTTACCTGAGGCAGGAATCCAGTTTCTTCATTCAAGGATTTTTGAAATAACTGTGACAGCTTCTTGAATGTCTCATCACCATAGTCAAAACGGTCTCCAAAGACAATGTTGCAGATCATGTTGCAGACAGCATTATTTATGAGAACATGTATATCAAAAGATTTACCTGAAAATGGAAATGGAGACCAAGCCATGAAGCTCAGCAATACCAAACTGCTGGACTTCATCTGTAAACAATGAGAATACTCAAATGTCACCTTGATGACACCAGGAGAAAAAGCCCCCAGAGCATCACACTAGGAAGTGAAGATCATCTCATTCTTACTAATATTTAGTTGCTCTATGTTTAAAGAAGAAATCTCCCAAGAAAAACTGAGCTGCAGGGTTTTTCTGTGACTTGACTGGTAATGCTTTGTTCTGTGTCTCGACGACAGGCTGTGAACTCTCAGCTGCACTTTTATTGCATGTGATAATATCAATATGTTCCACTAAACTTCATAAAGTAGAGTTACTGAGCTCTGGGAGTAATTCTATTTTACCTCTCTATTTCTAATTTCCTATTTGTTTACTGTTTCAAAGGGATTAGTGTTACGGCAGCCCCACTTTGTAAAGCCAAATTGGCTCCAAGGAGGGCACATAGACTAGAAACACTGCATCTGTATGAGAAGAGAGCACTGCATGCAGACAGGAGTGGCTGTAGTATTACTTCTCTCTGCATCACTGTATTGCCTTCTTCTGTCATGTCCCCATCCCTGTGGATGTCACAAACCTTCTTCAGACTTGATTTCAGAACAAAGAAATCCAGCTTCCTCTACCACTCGCTCTTCCAGGGATTTCTTTCCCATCCCAAAGTTCCTCAGTGTAGAGAGCGTGAATCTCCTTAGCTCCTTCCAGACGTGCCCGTATCTTGCTACAACAATCCCTGGAATTGTGGATGAGCAAGAAATGTCAGATATCTCACTTGTACATCAAGTGAATTTTGCTAGAGAACAGCAGTCATGAGTCTGGAGGTACAGGTCTGTATGGATAGATTAAACAGCCTGACCTTATGCAGCTTGTTCAGTCAGCAATTCTGAAATGGATCACTGCACCTTCTAATGCCTGTGCATGGCTGGCAAAGGTGCAGGGGGATTCAATGGGAGCAACAAGGGCTGCTAAGGATTCAGCAAACCATTCAGCATTGTTCCACCAGCTTGTGCCACCACACAGGAGTTGAGGTTGTAATGTGGGCAGGATGCAGGAAAATACTCTATCTTGAATGAAAGTCCCCATATTTTTTTGTAACTACATACATGTAACATTTTGCATAAGCATTTTGTCTTACATAAGCACCATAAGCACTAATTTGTGGGTGTTTGGAGCTGGCAGAAAAGTTGTACCACTTACGGTGTCC